>NC_138055.1:70492328-70769828 GCF_964194185.1 Rhinolophus hipposideros
CTACCAGGCTATGAAGTTAACTTTGACAGCTAGAAAATAAAGAGCAACTGAAAGCTTCTGAAAATAAGAATTAAGTGAGGAGAGTGAGTAGATTCAGAAAATGAATTTGGAATGATTGCAGGGGGGTGGGGAGGGGAGATGAAAATAAGAGATGTTATAGAATCCCAGAATACTGAAACTGGAACAATCTTTAGAAGGCAGACGTGAAGTGACTTATATAAGGTGACACACAGCGATTTAGAGACAGAATTAGTACTAGAATTCACATCTCCACGCTCCTGTATTTCCCATGCTCCCTATAGCAGACCAGGCTAATTTTTACTAAAAGAAAATATAGGTGGTACTTTATGACTGGCTACTGATTGGAGGGGAGAAATCAAAGATGATAGCATGATGACTAACAACTAGGGAATGATGTCATTGTTGGAAAATTTATATTCTAGAGAAAGAAGAAATTTTATGTAATTCCTTACGGACTTTCTTTTCCTTTCTAGGTAACGCGGAGCGTGAACAAGCCATATGTATGTATTGTCGTCCTCTATTTCTTAAATGATTTAACTACTTGATGTGAAATCCACCTTTCAGTTGCTTCTTTATTTACAGATTATCGATTTTGGTATCCAAAATGGGAAGTGCCCCGGCCACTTGTGTGTGATCTACTCTGCATATGTATTTTCTTTTTGAGAGCACTATGTTTTTCACTATGTGCCACAACTGTATTGATAATGCAGTCTCATTTTCCAAATGTGTTATTGGAAGAAAAGCTGATATTTACCCCTGAGGTAATGGGGATAGAGCAAGAAAAATTGGAGGAAAAGGTAGAGGAGGAGGAGGAAGAGGATATGGAAAAGGGGGAGTGGGAAGAGGAAGTGGAGGATGAGGAAGAAGAAAAGGGGGAGGAGGAGAAGGAGGAGGAGGAGGAGAAGGAGGAAGAGGAGGAGGAGGAGGAGGAGGAAGAAAAGGAATAAGATGTACCACCAACATAGGGCAAAAGTATAATACAAAAAAAGGCCAAAAAGTTTATAAAAAGAACATTGAGATTCTTAAGGATATGTGCAAATCACGATTGCAATATCTTTTATTCCCTTCTCTTTTCCATACTTGTGCAACAAATTTAAATTTGAAAGACAAAGAAGCAAAAAAGATGTATTTTATAGTAAATATTATAAGGCAAGCTCTTGGGAACTAAGAACAGATAAAGAAGTGATGATAGAAATGCTAAAAAAAATTTGACAGTCTATAATGTTAAGATTTCACTGTTATCCTGATAAAGGAAGAAATTTCCATCTTCTAAATATGTCTGTATCTCTGTGTTTTAAATATTTTTTAAATGAGTTAATAAATTTCTCAAGTATTGAGATCACACATGGAAGGTGCTTAGGACCATCCCAAATTCAGGACAACCATTTAATAACTTTTGGTTTTGTTATTTTTATCGTTACTATCATAGTTGTTATTGGTAGTGGTGATCGTGGTGGTAATGATATTTCCCATGTGATATCAAAGCATCAAATACCATTATTTATCTTTGTAGTATATATGTTTGGAACGGTTTAAGTGGTACTGGTACATATTGTTAGAAGACAAATTTATTATTTCTACTTTATGCTCAATATTTCATTCAAGCCTTGCTAAGCTATATAATTTGTTTCTGTCAAGGGCTAATAAATGTCAAAAGTTTACTTAGTTGTGATTGAGCAATCTGCTTTTGAATTTATGTGATAAAATAAATTTTAAAAAAATAATTATTTACTTGTTGTTATTTAAAAAGTATAGTAAATGTTTGTAAATTAGTAATATAAATTAACTACTTACCCCTTGTAATACTAATAAATGAAATAAATAGAAATACCTAACACAGCAAAATACATCAAATGGTATAAACTCTATTATTAACTCTATTATATTAAAAGCCTGTTCTTAACTGGGACAAGATGAAAAATATACAAAAAAAGCCCTGAACTATCTTCTCAGATTTGATAGTTTCTGGTTTTTCGTTTGTTTTCATTGGTTTATTTTCAAGAGCTCTGCTTTGTATATAATTTTTTATTTCTATGATGTCAGCCTGTTTTCTACCCAGCATTCTGAGAAAAATCCTTAGATAGAGAAAAGGCCTGGTTCTCTACAGTGATTTTATTTATTATTTTACACCTGTATACTATTTCATAGCTTCCAGAGTGCTTCATGTAATTATTTAATACTCAAAACCATTCTGTGGAGTTGGTATTGCTTCCATTTTTAAAATAAGAAAATAGACTTTGAATTTGTGAAGTGATTCGACTTATGATTGAAAATAAATTAATTTCTGAACATCGTGATACATGAGTAGAAATTCTTCATAATATCATGTTCAATCCCCAGTATGACTAACTTGTTATGTATCAGTATATATAACTTCTACTCTTCTACATCTATTCTTCAACGTATCCTCCAAATTTTATGGATTATAATTGTTATAGGCCAGTGGTTCTTAACTAGGGGCAAATTTGCTACTTCCCCCCAAGGGACATTTGGCAATATCTGGAAACATTTTTTATCATCACCACCAGGAAGGTGCTGCTGCTAGCTTGTGGGTAGAGACCAGTAATGCTGCTAAATATGCTACAATGCACAGGACAGCCCCTGCAGCAAAGAATCATCCGGTCCAAAATGGCAACAGTGCTGAGGTTGAGAAATTCTACTGTAGGCTTATTTCCACATGTAAATTATGGATGTATTATATGTTATTATATTTCCTTAAACTCTCATTTTTCTGAAAATTGTTCTTCCATTCTCTTTCCTCACCTTTCCATATCCACAGATTACCATGGGAGCTGTCATTTTGTTACTGTGGTTCTTTCTCCCTAGTTTTCGGATGGGCCACTGACCACAGCTGGCCCCAATCACGGTCTTGGGTTTGGGAATCCAGACAGACAGGCAAGGCAGGTTATACTTGGTGGCTAAAGTTTTAATATGTAAAGCTCTAAGGCTATTTATCAGACTGCATAGAAGAAAAGAATGAAATATAAACAGAGAAGAAGTAAAAAACTGTTGGTGTCTCTGATGCCTAGTTTTATTCCAACCTTTCACATGAACTATTTTTTTTTTCCAAAATATATCCTGTTACTATCCAGTAAGTTAACCTTTTTCCTTAGGTTATTTTGAGTTGGATTTCTAGAACTGATTTAATCAACAGGACATTCTGACTATAAAGTTATTTTCATTATTCTGAAATAATGAAAATTATTCTGAAACAGCATGCAAAACTCAGTCTATGGATATCCTTCACTGCATCATGTAGTCACAGGAACAGAATGTCTTCTCATTTCCGAAGTCTTTGTTCTCAGTATCATCTCCAGCTCTCCCAGAGCCACACACATCCTACATGCTTAGAATTCTTATTTTTATCTTTATTACACAAGTTACAGGTTGACTCCCTCAGCTAGCGTAAGAGATTATTAGCATGAATCCTGGAAAGGTCAGGGGAAATGACTCTTATTCTGTTTCCATGGCACCGAGTTCAGGAATGTACTCTGACCAGGATGTATTTACCTCAGTAGCTTAGAGTGATAGATGAGCATTTGGTTCATTCCTTAAAATGCTATGTATTCTATTCTGCATTGTAAAACTCTGAGACTATTGAGACACTCTTAGCCCTGGTAAGATAATATCCAGCAAGTGTCTACACTACACTATGTGCAGGAATGCTCCAGCATATGACTGGGCCAAAGGAAGACGGATATGCTTCTAGTCTTTAATTCATTTATACTGTAACCTCTGCAACCATACATCTGCTAGTGAGGTTTAGTACTAGGGTATTTGCACCCTCTTGATCCTGTAGAATGTTGCTGATCTCTCTGCTGTATATTTTGACATTCTTTTGTGTCCTTTACATAAGTAAAACTTGTTTGATGTTTTCAAGCGTTTGTGCCTTATCTGCCCATCAATCCACTTATATTGCCAACATAGCAGTTGTGAGGAGTGGCAGCCAATGGAAATGACACAAAGACTCCATATCCAACATGGATAAATCTCTGTGGGGAAAATTCTGGGATAATAAAGGGGACAGACATGATACTGTGATGCCATGTTGGTTTTATACTTGCCCTTGGTTTAGCTAAGAGTTTGAGAATGTGTGAAAGAACCAATACACTTAATAAATATCGACAAAATGTTAGTGATCCAATGCTATTTTGAATCCTTCATTTAAAATGGTCAAAGATCAAACATGTTATATCCTCCCTGAACCCAGATAAATGCGATGACTGTTGAGTTTGCTATGAGTTCCTCAATTTCCCGTAGCAATGCACTGCAGTGCTGTGTGGTAATAGGTGCTACATAAAGAGAGGCTGGGGAAAAGGAGGAATGAGTACAGAATGTTCACGAGGAACAACACAAAACAATGCAGGAGTTACTAGAGTCATAGGGCTTGGTGACTTTGGAGTTGGTAAGACCTGAGATTGTCTAGCAAAGCCATGAACCTTTTCTACACCATTTAACATAATGTTGCTGGGAACCCAGGTTGGTTAGCAATGGTGGGCTGGGGCAGAGTGGGGAGCACTGGACAGTATCTTTTCCCTCCCTTCCTTAGCAGAAATTCAAGTTTTGTCCTGAAAGTGGAAATTGCCAAAAGCACATGCCCACTCAAATTCAAAGTACAACCTGAGTGAGGGAAATGCGATTATGGGCAGTGTTTGATAAGAACTTTAGAAACATTTAAAATCTGAAAAGTATTAATAATATTCCCCTTATTAAACATATTTGATAGACCTCATCATTAGAGGAAACCATAATCACTAACATTCTGACTTACTTTAGTTAGGACATTGCAGCATTGGTGACTAGTCTGTCCCACTTAGCACTAACCAATGCAGAAAATAAAACTATAGAGCTACAACTTACAGGTTAAAGGAACCCTTGCTATGTCTCCCGGCAAGAATGTGCCAGTTTGGGGGAACAGGACCACAAAGCTTGCAGAGAACAAAGTCACCCAATGGGAGTGATGGTATTTAAGCCACTCCAGCTTCCACCCCTTGGTTCCTGGTCCCATGTAGTCTCCCTATTGGCAACATCCCTTACAAAGTATTGCTTCTAAATTAACATGTTAGCTGTCCCTTCAAACACCATCCCAATGTTTTATCAAGTCAGAAATTTCTATACTGTATACTGTGTATAATACAACCAGTGGATTCCATAGTCAGGAATCCCTTTCGGAAAATCATTCATTGTGAAGTGAGATGGAATACTTGCTTGTGTGGTGATCTATTCCTGGGGATCAGGCATTCAAGAAACCCACACATGGTGGTGTTGGCTAAGACTGTGAGGGCAGAAAAGCCAAATCCGTGCCCAGAAAAGATGTTAGAATAGGTGTCCACTCCAAAGAGAACAAAATGCTGGCTTTGCCAGGACAGAAGGAACCCAGCACTGTCAACTTGTCACCAAGTGCTAGTTTGTTTCCTCACACAATAATGCCATGTCATGGATTCAGCATTCATCTCCATTGTTGGTAGACTGTACATACTGAGGTACCTAGATCAGTACTGATAAGTGAAAGTCCATGCAAATGGACCTATGTGTGGCGTGCATGAATTCCATTTACCCGTCGTGCTAATTCTGGGTGGACAAAGGACAAAGGCTGGATAATGTCAACTGATTGAGTAATTTTGTCCACTTGGCTGTTCAATGCCTCTGGTGAGCATTTAACCTGTAAAAAATGTTTTACATATCATTCCCATATCTCCCTTCACATGCCTCTGCCCCAGGCCCTCATATTTCTAGTCTTCAATTATTTTCCTGCTAAACTCTTAATCTTTGGCCAGGTATTTGCTACTGTCCCTGTGTCCCTATTGATTCTCATCTCAGGCTACTTGTGCTTCCATACAAAATGGATGACCAAGTATACCACTCAAAGCTCCACCTTGAGGATTTTCCCTCACTGCGGTCCTTTAAGAGTATATCACTAATGCAGCCATTGTCCATTTTCAGCTTACACCCATATGTAAAGCCAACCACTTGATAAACTATGATTTGGCTTTTTTCTATTACCTTTATCTAGAGGTACAGGACCCCCCTCAATATAGTCATAGTTGTGAGCTGAGAGACAGGTTCTAGTATAACTGTGGGGGATAAACGGAGGTTTAGGATGTCTGCTTGTGTAGCTTCTTCATGCCCTCATGTCCTGCTTGAATGTGATCCTATGATGAAGCTTTGATCCAATGTCAACTCAGATCCTGTGTCCGATAGTTCCCCAATTGTGTGGATATCCCTATTTTCAAGTATATACACATTCAAGTAAATGTCCACGAGTCACCTTTTGTGAAGTACAGGGGGATCTTTAAAGTGCGTAGTAGGAGGTTTCTTCTGGGAACACAGCCATCTATTCAGTCAGTGCTTTCCAGGTGTGAAAACTGGCTCAGTTCTAGTAATTAAGCATCTGCTTCCTTAGAAAGCTACTGAAACCAACTATGCCAGTTCAGATCCTCCTGATGGTAATGTCAAGCCAGAATTAGAAACACAAGAGATTTATTAGTTGTTACCTGTAAAAATTGAAGTATCAAAGCATACAGTCTGGGAAAGGGGGGAAAGAGTAATTTTCCAGAGGAGAAACCTGACAAACACAACCTCATCCAGGTGATCAAAGTCAATACTATGCTAATATTATCAAGTCATGTTAATAGCATGTATCCTTGACATGACATAATAAAAATGGCATTTTACCTCTGTGGTCTTCTTCCCAAGAACATATAATCCCAGTCTAACCATGAGAAAAACATCAGACAAATCTCAATTCAGGGACATTTTATCAAATACTGACCAATACTCCTTAAAAACTGTCAAGGTCATCAAAAACAAGAAAAACCTGAGAAACCATTAAAACCAAGAAGAATCTAAACTTAGAATCCTAACAAGTAAATGTAATGTGATATCCTGAATGGGATCCTGGAACATAAAAAAGACATTAGGTGAAAACTAAGAATCTCTGAATAAAGTGTGGACTTCAGTTAATGACAATGTATCAATATTGGTTCATTAATTACAACAAATGTACCGTAAGATATTAATAATAGGTGAAAGAGGATGTGGGTATATTGGAACTCTCTGTAATGTCATCACAATTTCTCTGTAAATCAAACTGTTATAAAATAAAATAAAAATTTTATGGGCCTGCCCAGAGGCTCAGGTAGTTGGATCTCCATGCTCCTAACACCAAAGGCTGCCGGTTCAATTCCCACATGGCCCCGTGGGCTCTCAACCACAAGGTTGACAGTTCGACTCCCACAAGAGATGGTGGGCTGCGCCCCCTGCAACTAGCAACAGCAACTGGACCTGGAGCTGAGCTGCGCCCTCCACAACTAAGACTGAAAGGACAACAACTTGACTTGGAAAAAGTCCTAGAAGTACACACTGTTCCCCAATAAAGTCCTGTTTCCCTTTCCCAATAAAAAAAAATCATTAAAAATATAAAATAAAATAAAATAAACTTTTATGTCTAACTATTACATTGTTTTGTACACCTTAAACTAATAAAAAAATAAATTAAATTAAATAAATTTTTATGAAAGTAAAAATATTTTTGTGGCACATAAAAATTATATAAAATTCAAATTCTACTATCTATAAATAAAGTTTTATTGGAACACAAAACACACACAAAAGGCTGGAAGACTAGGAGTAGGTAGGGCAAACCTTCAGATGACAAAACATGTCTGATGCTATGAAATTCGGTCAGAAGAGGCTAAGACTGCAAGGCAACCCAGAAAATCTTATCCCACACAAGGGGGTGCTGCAGTGCAAAAATCCCCCATGGAGATCTTTCAAGTTGAGAGAAGTACGTATTGGGCAGAAATGTCTTGGGCAGCTATTACACTCAGTCATTGACTGGGATTGCACAGGGAAAGTGTAGTCTTCACTAAGATGATACAGCAGATTCCAAAGGTGCTGCAGCTGGAGGCTGTCAGCTAACTGAACTCCTTGTGGCAGATTCTATCTTGAAGAGATGTGCCTCTGTGTTTGCCACAGAGGGTAAAGAGGATCCACCTGCAGTAACTGACACTCCACATGAATCAAAGTATATATGCAATATATATTACAGCTTTTGAGGTTCCACGGAGGAAATGAGGGTGTGGATGAAAAGGGGGCCACATACTAAAACCGACAAGCTCAGAGGAGGCCGATAATGTGGGCCTTATAAACTCAGGAACTGAAAGTCTGGTCTAAACATAGAAATTCTTAACTAAAAAGTGGGTCATGATGGGTAGTCACGACCTAGGCCTGTAGCTACATTGACAAAGGTCAAATTTTACCTTAAGTGATCCTGTATATTGTCTTTTTGCATCTACAGTAACATAACTTTGAAATGTCAGAGTAATCTTTTTTTCCAGACCCTTCAGGACACAACCACAGGAGCGAGAGCACCAGACATAAAACCCTTTGTTGTCTCATTCCTCACAGATCAAGTCTATGTACTATAAATGTTTACTATCCTGTAACCCAGCAATGTAAAAGAAGTATGTGTTTGACTCTCCATTTTGCTTTTTATTCAGTCCCAGAGATTTCCCTGTTTCGCTTTCTCCCACCTCCTTAATCTACCACTAATGGATTTCATGTAACCCTCCTTACGTCTCCTCCTTTTATTCTAATGGATAAAATATACTGCAAAACTGCCATTCTACAGAGCATTTTCTCAATCCATTGAGATTTTGCTTCCCAGCAACAGTCAGTTTGGATCAAATAAATTAATAAATTCTACAGGTTTGGACATTTCTCACGTTGACCAAGGATAAAAATAATTGTTTTTTTGTTTTTTAAAAAAAGTGGGGTATTCTGATTAAAGAGTCTGAGATTAAACTCTCCTCCATGAGAAAAATAATTTCTGGAGGATGAGATGAAAATTCCAATTGACAGACAAGCTGAAGCTGTATGATGAGGTCATGGTATATAATGGCCTGAGTATCAGGAACAGAGATTTTTGGCTATTGGGCTCAATGTACAATATAACTCAGGTCCTAGACAAGAACGATATTCAGTATTGAGGGAAAGGGAGATAGATCCAAGATGGCGGAGTAGATAAATACTGTGCTTGCCTCCTCCAGTGAACACATTAAAATTACAACTAAAATTATAGAACAATCAACCTGGTGAATCATCTCAAATTTAGCTGAACAGAAGTTTTATAACTAAGAACATAAAGAAGAAGCTATGTCGAGACTGATAGGAAGAGCAGAGATGCAGAATAGGCTGGCCCTTTGTGTGGTGGTTGAGAATTAGGGGGGATATATTGGCTGTGGAGGTTCCCCCTGGAGGAGCAAGGGATCCCAATCCCATACCAGGCTCCCCAGCCTGGAGTACTGGTGCCTGTAAGAGGAGCCCCCACAACATCTGGCTGTGCAAAACAGTGGGCATTCCTATTGTCAGGGTGGGACCGGAGGCTGCAGGGAACCCAGACATCCTCTTAAAGGTCCTGTGCACAGACTAACTCGCTCACAGACACTCACCCTGGGCTCTGATGGAGGGACGGTGACTGGGGGTAAGGGGGGTAAGGGCACAGCCTGTCAGCAACATTAAGCCTAACAACATTCGCCTCATAGAGGTACCAGAAGAAGAGAAACAGCAAGGGTTTCAGAAACTATTTGAAGAAATAATGACTGAAAACTTTCCTAACCTGGTGAAGAAAATGGACATACAAGCCCAGAAAGTGTATAGAGTCCCAAACAAGATGAACCCAAGCAGACCCACACCAAGACACATCATAATTAAAATGGCAAAGGTTAAACACAAAGACAGAATCCTAAAAGCAGCAAGAGAAAGGCAATGAATTACTTATAAAAAGCTCCCATAAGATTGTCAACTAATTTCTCAACAGAAACATCGCAGACCAGAAGAGATTGGCACAAAATATTCAAAGTGATGAAAACCAAGGACCTACAACCAAGATTACTCTATCCAGCAAGGCTAACATTTAAAATCAAAGGAGAGATAAAGAGCTTTTGAGACAAGAAATAGCTAAAGGAGTTCATCATGACAAAACTGGTAATATAAGGAATGTTAGAGGGATTGCTTTAAGATGGAAAAAAAAAGTATATATATATATATATATATATCAAAAACATGAATAATAAAGTGGCAATAACTACGTATTTATCAACATTTACTTTCAGTATAAATGGATTAAATGCTCTAATCAAAATACATAGGGTCGCTGAATGGATAAGAAAACCACACACTTGCATATGCTGCCTATAAGATACTCGCTTCAGATTAAAAGCACAGACTAAAAGTAAAGGGATGAAAAAAGATACTTCACAAAAATGGAAACAAACAAATAAAAAAGCTGGGGTAGCAATATCTACACCAAAAAAAAAAAAAAAAAGACTTTAAGACAAGGGTCCAGTAATCCCACTTCTGGGCATTTATCCGAAGAATTCCAAATAGCTACTTCAAGGGGACAATATGTTCACTGCAGCATTACTGACAATGGCCAAGATGTGGAGACAGCCTGGGTGTCCCTTAATGAATGGATGAATGAATAAAGAAGAGGTGGTACATATATACAGTGAAATATTGCTCAGCCATGGAAGGGAATGGGTTCTTGCCATCTGCAGCAGCATGGATGGACCTGGAGGGTATTGTGCTGAGTGGAGTGTCAGACAGAGAAAGACAGATGCAATGTGATTTTGCTTATATGTGGAAGTTAAAGAACAATATAAACAAACAACAAAACAGAAATAAATTCATAGATACAGAGAACACTTTGATGGTTGCCAGATGGGAGGGGTGTTGGGGGATAGGTGAATAAGAGAGGAAGGGATTAAGAACTACATATTGATTGTTACAAAGTAGTCATAATGATGTAGGGTATAGCATAAGGAATATAGTCAATAATGTTGTAATAACTATGTATGGTGTCATGTGTACTAGATTTATTAGGGTGATCGATGGGAGGGGGGTTGAGGGGCTGTGTGAAAAAGTGAAGGGATTAAAAAACACAAATTGGTAGTTACAAAATAGTCATGAGGATGTAGTGTACAGCACAGGAAATATAGTAAATAATATGATAATACAATGTACAGTGCCAGGTGAATAGTAGACTAGTCAGAGGGATCACTTCTTAAATTATATAAATGTCTAACCACTATGCTGTACACCTGACATAACTATAAAATAATATTGAATGTCTACCGTAAACAAAAATTTAAAAAGGGGCAGAAAGGTGAAGGAAAACAAGAGGCTCAAATTTCCAGGTATAAAACAAATAAGTCATGGGAATGTAATGTACAGCATAGGGAATATAGTCAATAATATTGTGACAGCGTGGTACCGTGTCAGATGGTTGCTGGACTTACTGTGGTGATCACTTCTTTAGGTATATAAATGTTGAATAACTGTGTACATCCGAAGCTAATATAATATTGTATGCTAACTATAGTTTTAATAAAAATCTTAAAAAATACTGAGGGGAGCGAAAGATGCAGTGGTGAGAGAGTAAAAGGTGTTAGACTAGCAAATCAGTAACAAATTCTGTTCTGAGGCATATTGTTGGTATGGATGCTGTAAATAAGTAGGAAACCCCGCTGCTGCCACTGAGAAAGTAAGGAAGTTTTCATTAAATAGGAATCTGGAGTAATCAAAGTTGAAAAACAGGAAAGTTTAACAAAATACCAACCTCCCCTCCCCCTGGGGGCACAATAGGAAACTGTACTTCTGGCAGAAAGCTGAGGAATGCTACAGGGAAGAACATTGGGCTTTTAGACTTAATCCTTGATTCAGCTACTTACTACTTTCCACCTGAAATCATAGGCATGCTACTGGGTATTGGATGAGACTATACCTACTAATGAGAGATTCCAATTTTTTTTTAGATCACAGTCCAGTAATAACCTGAGTATTTTCAGGAAAGCATTTAAATAAAAAAACAGAAAGGTCATCAAAGTAACCTGATTCCACAGAAATTATATACTCAGAAACATGTCAGTAAACAAGAGGAAGCCACCTCCCTGGGGCCGAGACTTAAAGAAAACACCACTCTAAAAATATGGATTAGTCGTGTTTATACCCATCAGTCACATTCAGAGGAGGAAAGTGATAGTTGATTGAGACAAACAAATATATTTATCTATGCAAGCTTTGGCAGTGTTAGCACCCCAATAGGAGTGTGCAAGGGGCTGTAAGCTCGGTTTCAATAGACACGTTTCCAGAAATTGCTCTTGTTTCTTGGAGTTGTCCATTTTGTAATCAGCAAAAGATATAGTCAATAAACAGATCCCAAGGTTACCTGGCTCATCATCTATGGGAGCAATAAGTTACACTAGGTTTTCTCTGGTGTTGGCAATATTTTTGTTTTTGTGAGACTTTGTGTTTGAAGCCTTGAAAAAGACCCCCAAAAAAGGCTAAAAAACAAAACTATTCAAGAATACAGACCCAAACATAGATATCAAAAGATCAGGGAATAGCATTTTATATCACAGATAGTACAAGATAGGAACGACAAGGAAACACAATATGAAGTGATCCATTTGTCAATGTAAGAATGTCCAAGCCTATAAATAATTTCTCCAAGTTTATTTGAGCCAAAACTGATGACAATGCCGGGAAGCAAGATCTCAAATGTCCTGAAGAGTGGCAGTTTTGCAGTTTCTTTTATGCATTCAAAATTAAGGCAGGAAAGTAAGAAAGATTATATGGAGATGAGAGAAAGCAAGTTGGGAATTGGATTACAGGATAGTCAACAAGGTTATGTGCTTTACTAAGACTGGATGGGCATATTTCAAAGGCATGTTAACCTAGATGCACAAAAACAATGGACAGGGCTTGCTTAAGGCAAAGATAAACCTTTTACGAAAAAAAGGTTATATGTCTGGAGTGTGACTACTCACCATGAACTGCCCAATTAGAAACTGATGTTCAGATCACGCTGTGAGGTTACTTTCTGTAGAATGCCTCTTTTGTCCTTACTTTCAACCATTTTTATCAACCACAAAGCAGAAGAATAAATGAAAATTAAAACAAGCACTTTAAGCAATTACTTGACAAAATAGGGAGGGGACAGAGCAATATTCTGTTTAAGGAGTAATGTTCAGATTAAAAGAATGAAGGCCAGTAAAGACAGATCACCAGTTGAATTGTTTCTAAATGATGGAGTTGGCAATGAGGAGGTAGAGATGAGAGATGTAACTCATATAATTACTCGAGTAATTATTTTAGACCATTTTTATTCCATTCATTATTTTAAGAACAGAGATTCAGTTATATGTCTCCAAGACAGGAACATTAAAATTCCAGTAATCTGTGCCTCATTATACAAATGTGGCTGCTAGAATTTCAACAATAAGATTGATGGGCTGGATCAACACTGCTTCTCCCGGAGAAGGCAGATCTGAAGCTCACAGAGTCTCCCTACCCAGGGGAAGGGGAACTCCACCGAATGTAGGTTGGATGCATGCTGGAATGAATAAAAGAGGAGAATTGGGTAATGCCACATTTGCTGCTATTTGGAGTATTTCTCAAAGCTGTCTCCTCTGGTAGAGCAAAGGAAAGATGCAGAGGGAGAAAAAGATAGATAGTGACAGAATCAGGAAACCCTACATTGGCACTTTAAAGAAGAGTAGAGAACAGGAGAATGTGCTCTTAGCATTCTTACTCTATACTCCTGCACCCTTTAAAGAAGGATCTTGAGAAGACTTCAAGATTAATCCAGTCATTCTAAGTCTATTGCAATAGACTTGGACAAAAGGTTCCTGAATGGGCAATAATGAATGAACATTATGGATGTGGCCAATTCCTAATGGGATAGTTGTAATTTGGAAAAATAGAAGTAGGAATAATAAGTTATTAAATGTGTGAACTTTTTCCCCTAAGAACCCAGGGAAAATTTTACATGACAAAACAGCCAGCCAGACCATGAACAGAAATGTAAAGCAGACACCATGGTTTGGAACCTATCGAGATAGTAACATTTATACCAAGTTCCTAAATACAATGAAAAGGATCTGAAAGCAGTTTACTCTACATAAATGACTGCATTTTGTGCACGACCAAAATAACGTTGCTTCTACAGATGGTTTCTAAATCCTACGCAGAAAGTATAATCTTAACAGATTACAGTTTTTGGTTGGATGTAGGTTCATGTTCACAGAACATGGTACAATGATAGTTGGTTTAGGAGCGATGAGCCAGAATAAAAAAAGAAAACTGATTTTTATGGATCAGAGCTACAGTAAAGATAAAGCAGGAAATGGGAACCCATAAAAACTTTCTGTCTCTGCATCCTGGCCAAGAGTGAGAAATGTGGAAGATTTGTAAACATCAACAATCTAAACTTAGAAAGTTTTGAGACAATGGGCTTCTACAAAACTAACCCCTGTAGGTAGCCAGAAGATGTATTGATAATACTAGGAATTATTGCATAAAATGTCCACAGTTAGACAATGCCTGGGAATACAGGAATACAATTTAAGGAGACCAAATCCTGACTCACTTTGAGACAACAGTGTGACATGACAGGCCATTACTGGACCTTGTGTAGTGAGATATACCCCAGGTCAATGGTTCTCAGGCCCATCTTATTTTCCCACTCGTGGAACAAAGTTTACTGATTGACAATGTCAATTTGGTTGGGAACAAAACCTCATTGTATTATGTATTCTTGTCTCATAATAGTAAAATATAAATTACATTCTTTTTAATGGCTACAAAAATTTGTACTGCATGAGTGTTCTCTACATAACCTGCCTCCTTTTATTGGATGTTTGTGTCCTTTCTTAACACAATATATGAACAACAGTGCCTATTGATTCTCCTGCTCAAAAGGAGATTCCCCACTACGTGAGTTCAGTTCTACCTTGACGGGGACATAGGAGAGCGTTCTTCCTTTATGCCCCAGAAGTCCTATAAAAAAGGGATAACAAAATCCAGGACTCTGCACATTTTTTTAAGTTTTCAGTGACCACTTGATAGGAGAAGAAAGCAGGGACATCTGGTCCCGAGTCCCTTCCACTTTGCTCATTGGTCTCCTCCAGACCTTCCTCCATCTCCTTTTTGTTTTGACTTGTTACTCTGCCTGCTCTCTCCACAGGCCCAGGGCTTGTATCTAGGGCTGAGTTAGCCAGTAGGTACAGAATGTGAGGGTCTAGGGCTTATTACACTTTTAGGGACCCACGAAAATGTTTACTTTTCTTTTAAAATCAAAGGAAAGATGAATATGATAATAATAAACATAAGAGGTCTGACAATTAAGTTTGCGAACTTGTTACAACGACATTGCTAACCTTTTTTGATATCAGAGGGAATATTCATTATGTATTTGTACCAACTGGACAAACTGTTAACCAACTTTACTATTTGGAAGTGCTGAAAAGGCTGCATGAAAAAGTTAGACAAGCTGAATTTTTCACCAACAATTCATGGCTCTTGCATCATGACAATGCACCAGCTCACACAGCACTGTCTGTGAGGGAGTTTTTAGCCAGTAAACAAATAACTATATTGGAACACCCTCCCTAGTCACCTGATCTGGCCCCCAATGACTTCTGTCTTCATCCGAAGATAAAGGAAATATTGAAAGGAAGACATTTTGATGACATTCAGGACATCAAGGGTAATACAACGACAGCTCTGCTGGCCATTCCAGAAAGAGTTCCAAAATTGCTTTGAACTGTGGACAATGTGCTGGAATCAGGGCATAGCTTCCCAAGGGGAGTACTTCGAAGGTGACCACAGTGATATTCAGTAATGAGGTATGTAGCACTTTTTCTAGGATGCGTTCATGAACATAATTGTCCACCTTGTATGATACATCCAGCATGGATTATATTCATCTTTATATGAATACAGTTATAAAATATAGTTTTTAATATTTTTATGGCAAAGGAACCTATGATGGTAAAGTGCCTAGGACCAGTTCTGCTTAGATCTAGCACCTAAATTGGTAATTTCCTTTGTCTTTGATGTGAGCGAGGGACACTAATTTCAAGTTGGTAAAAATTGACAATTTTCAATGCAATTTTCCAATTCAGGAAATTAGCTCCACATTTATTCAATTTATTTATGTATTGTCACATATTTCTTAGTTGTTTTCCTTGGTGGGACACTATTTTTGCTCTGCCTCTCAGCTTCTTCTTTTCTTCCACTATTTTATTCTATTTCTTCTTTGAGGCTTTCACCGACATTCCTTGCTCTTTCCTCTCCACCTTCTGTCATAATACATTTCTGTATAACAATCAGGTAATGTAAACATACATTTTTGACCCCAGTTTAACAGTTTTATAATTTATACATAATTATTAGAACTTAAATAAATTTTAATGGTATCAATTAACAGATTATTTAATGTCAAATTGACTTTTGCATAAAAGTAACTCTGTACCTATTTTAATGCTAACTTTATTATTTATATTCTAATAAACAAAACTATAAATATCAATTGTATTAAACATTTGTTAAATAATTGCCTCTCCTTAAACATAGATTATAATTGCACGTTTAATATTATGTAGTCCATTGAACAGTTTATATAACTTAAAAACAAGAAAAATAGTATTTTTATAAATATAATGATTCAAAAACTTCATCCTATTCTAAAAACTAAGGGCTTTGGGTTTAATTATTTGTTTACTATTTCTACTTCTGATTCTTTTATAGAGATATAGTAATGCTTATTTTGTTACCCTCCCGGGATTACCTTCCCAGGAAAACCTTCCTCTAAGTTGTTCTATTTTATTGTTATCCTCTCAAGTTCTGAAACCTCTAGGAAATGATGCTTCCTTGCCTCTTCCAGCTTCTAATAGCCCAAGGCATTCCGTGGCTTGTGGTGGTACAACTCCAGTATCTGCTTCCATCTTCACACTACTTTCTGTATCTCTGTGTCTTCACATGACATTTTCCTCTCTTTATCCGTTCTTCACTCTTTTAAGGTCACTAGTCATATTGGATGAGGGTCCATCCTAACAACCTCATCTTAACTTGATCACATCTGAAAGGACACTATTTTTAAAGGTCATTCTGAGATACAAAGGGTTAAGACAGCCACATAACTTTTGAGGGGACTCCACCCATTCCATCATGGGTTCTGTGGGTAGGGGTGCTGATATCCCTCTGAGTAACTTCTCCCGAGGTAACTTTTCTTTTTCCTGCATCCTAAACAAAGCAGAAGTTAGCTATCTCCATTGTTGTCCCAATCTGACATAGGCAGCATGCCTTTCCCCCTCCTTCTTCTTCATACTTGGAGTGCAGCTGTGAGGCCATAGATGGAGCAGCTGTCTTGTGAGCATGAGATAAGAAGCATGAGTGGAAAAGCCACATGCTTAGGATGATGGAGCGGAAAATAGAAAGAGCTTGAAATACTGATATCATGGTGCTATTGTATAGGCCCTGGACTCCTCACCTTTGAACTTATTACTTTAGAAAAATTATACCCTATTGTAGCTTACTGTAGATGAGGTTTTATGCACCTAAGGCACCTTTTCTCCCCTTAAAACCAACATCAAAACAATGAAACTCAAAATGAAACCGCTGTGTTAATGAATTGCTTCCTGGACCTAACGGCAAACCTCTGAAAGTCAATCATGTTTATTAGTGATTTAGTACTGACATAGCTCAGTAGCTCAAAGCAAGTTGATAGTATCTTTTAAAAAATCATAACAAATAATACATATGTTAGTTCTATTTTTCTTGTTCTTGTTTCAATCCAAGTGACCTTTTACATTTCCAGACCGACTAGTGAAGTTGTCAGTTGCAGTCTCATTGGTGACAGATACCATCTCACAAAAGGACTATCAGTCCCTGCACTGGATTAATAAAATGATAAACTACAAGCAAGACTGATCAAGAGAAAAAAAGAGAGAAATTAAAACTGCCAATATCAGGAATAAAACAAGGGACACTAAAGGAGTTCCTAGAGAAATTAAAGGAATAATAAGTGAATATAAGGAATACATTTTTGTCAATAGATTCAACAATTTAGATGGAATGAGAAAATCCTTAAATGAATCCACTTCCAAATCCACTTCTTTATTCTTCAACAGAATGAAGAAAAAAATCTGAAGAGCCTCACATCAAAAATTGTAGAAGGTCTGAGATTATATGCTGCTTGCAAGCTAACAAGTTAGTCAACCACAGTTTCAAGGACACTGAAAGAAAATATCAGACTTCTGGGTCAGAGACAAAAGACTGTATTTTACTCAACAATGGTAATTAACTAAAGCTTTTAAAAACATTTTGTTTCGGGCGGCTGGATGGTTCAGTTGGTTAGAGCGCGAGCTCTCAACAAGGTTGCCGGTTCAATTCCCACCTGGGATGGTAGGCTGCGCCCCCTGCAATTAAGGATTGAAAACAGCAATTGGACTAGGAGCTGAGCTGCTCCCTCCACAACTGGATTGAAGGACAACGACTTGGCGCTGATGGGCCCTGGAGAAACACACTGTTCCCCAATATTCCCCAATCAAAAAAAAATTAAAAAATAAAAACATTTTGTTTCTTAAATTTTATTTACATTAAAGATATACATAATTTGAGAAATCGAATAATCCTATAGGGCCTGTAATAAAAACAAATTTGCCCCTGGAACTACAGCTGACAGGATATGTTTTAGATGATGCTTTATTTAGCTAAGAAATTGCAAAAAGAAAACAGAAAAAAAAAAGTTGAGAACTAAAATGTTGAAAGAAAATAGTTCAATTCTTTTTGAAACCAGTGAAATTTCCTTTTGAGTTGAGCAACTTCAAAATAATCTTGAAAGTGAGAAGTGAACTATGTTAAAAATGTGTAGCTAGTTGAATTGTGTAAGCATTGATTGGCTAAATCTCAATACTATGAGATTATACTGGCTGTATTACCTCTTTGACCATTTATATATTGTGTTTCTACCTGTAAACACTTGAGTTATGTTCAGATGCCTCACAAGTTTAACTCATGAATGACTAAACCTAGCAGTATTATTCAGTATGATGTAAACATTTCATAAATACAAGCACTAATCTATTAATATTTATTCATTTCTGCATTTTTATTGATGTAGAAAGTACCATTGATCCTGTTTGAATTTATAATGATTTTTAAAATTTAGCCATCACAATTATCTGATAATTGGTATCAGAAAAGGACTGTTAAAGCAAAGATACTTTAAATGAGGACCAAAAATTCAAAATAAAGTGTGGAAAAAATTATTTAAATGGGATTTTCTTTTGAAAAATGAAGTAAAAATTTGGAAATTGATAGATAGATAGATAGACAGATAGATAGATAGATAGATAGATAGATAGATAGATAGATAGATAGATAGATAGCTCTTCATCGATTTTCCCAAGAATTTTTGTAACACTTTGATATGTAAATCATTCTCTTTTTAAGGACTAATGAGTCAGTATTTTGCTTATTTGTTCTCCTTCAAATATTAACTGATTTCATTCTAGCCAGCATTTTGTCAACAGCTTTTAATAAATTTCTGAAATACTGAGTCCTTTGCAAGAATTGCAACCTCACATTGCAAATTATTTAGTCTATTGCATTTGCCTTGTATTGTAAGATGTTGACAGCATTGGGCAACTAGCAAGAGAACTACAAAATGTTGACTCCTCCTGCAAGAATTAGGTGTTAGTGATAATGGAATAGGAATGTTTGAATTGGAAGTCATTCTAGATAAATTTATTAACACATTTTTTGCATGTGTTATGACTGCTTTAGCTACCCCACGCCATCTTGCAGTGTGGTGACTTGAATATAAATACTTGGATAACGAGGATGCCCTATTTTTATTGTTATACAAGACTATGTTATGACAGAAACTACAGAATCTTCTGATAATGTGGCAGGATAGCATTGTCCACAAGCTCTTTCGAATTCTAATCTCTAAGTCTCTTTAGAGATTTACAAAGTACAAAATATTCTTCTAAGGGCATGTCTACACACAAAGTTCCTAGTTGAAACTATTCCTAAATCCTATCGGTCTATACTTCTGTTAGTCACTATAGTCATACTAAACATCCCAAATTATTTATTTAAAACATCGCTGTCTGACAGAAATATAATAAAAGCCATGCATGTTACTTTAAATTCTATTGTAGCTACATTTAAAAAAGTAAAGAGAAGCCGACAGAATTAATTTTTATAATAGATCTTATTTAATTCAACATAGCCAAAATATTATAATTTCAACATGTAATCAATATTAAAAGTATTGAGGAAATAGTTTACATCCTAATTGAAGAGATTGTTTCATGCCAAGTCCAACCTCTGGTGCATACTTTACACTTAGAACATACCCCAATGTGGACCAGCCACATTTCAAGTGCACAATAGCCCCATATGGCTGAGACCTCAGACAGCACAAATTTAAAGACTAAGCTCTTGCAAATGCCTCTGCTCTAGAGCCCATATTATCCAATATCTGAGTAGGCTTATGTTCACTTAATATGATTTGACATGGGGATGCTGAATTAGATGGTATAGTGAGTGACTGTTTCTGTTCCTTCCAAATTCATACGTTGAAGCTCTAACCCCTGGTGAGATGGTGTTAGGAGGTAGGGCTTTTGGGGAATAATTAGATTTAGAGGAGTTCATGAAGGTGAAGCACCCCTGATGGGATTAGTGTCATTTTAAGAAGAGGAAGAGACCAGAGCTCTCTCTTGATCATGTGACAAGGTGAGGAGGTGGCCCTTCACAAGCCAAGAAAAGGGGTTTTCCAGGAACCAAATCATCTGGCACCCAGGAGGTGGAAAGTTTCAGTCTCCAGAAACTGAGAAATGAAATTCTGTTGCTTAAACCACGCAGGCTATGATATGTTGTTATAGCAGCCTGAGCTAAGACAGAGGGAAAGACAGTAAGAGCTAATATAATGAAAACAGACTGCTGCTGCCTCATAGGTTAGTGAAAAAGAAAGACGTGTGTGTAAAGGAAATAAGGGAGCACAGAGAAAGGGGGTTGCTTATGAGAGTCAGAAAATGCAACATAGAAAAAAAAGCATTTGAGTTGGGCCTTATGTGATGAGTAGGCGTTTGATAGAGTAAAAAGTGAGAAAATGGGTCAAAAGGAACAAAAACAGTAAGTGGCAGAAAAACCCAGCATTTAGCGCCTTCTGAGAAGCTTACAGGAGACCAGATCTCAGGGTGGGTAGGTGGCTTGAGAACTTTGTGCAAAATGTTTGGACAAACCACTGCTCAAAATAACAAGTGGATGTGATTTAAAATGATGCTGAGCAACATCAAACTGTGATGATGTCTGTCAGCATAGTTTTTCTATTTTCTGTAGTTCTACTTAGTAGAAACCAGAATGACAAACCTTTTTTGAGCAAGGATTCGCTGAGCTAGCTTGCAGGGAAATCCCAAGAGTGAGAGTATTGAAGATACAGGTATAAACATGCTTGTGATTTTTGATAATTGGAGACTGGGCAAAATAAAGAAAAACAATAAAAACAGGTTGGAGTCAGGGTTGATGGGCTGAGAAAAGCTTGTGAGTCAACATAAAAATGGGGAGCACTTTTAATAGCAGGGAAGTGCCAGTGCTTGAGAGGTGAGAGGGAACCCATTGTGGCCAAAGAGTAGGAATTTGGAAGTAGAGCAAGTCCAGCAGGAGTTTAGAAGTAGACAAACTCTAGTTGGTAAGGCCCAGGATATGCCTCTGAATGATTTGTTCAAATCAATGAAGTAGAGTTAGTTAAAGAAGTTTCTGGGCAGAACATTAGACAACTCGAATGGAGACAAAGATTATGGACCAACGCCCCAGCTGTCGAGGGGTGCCGGGAAGGTCTGAAGATGATGATGGCAAGAGTCAAATTCCACATAAATGAATGTCATACATCTCAAAGAAGCCTGCTGAGGAAAGGCTGTGTAGCAATGGCCTGGAAGCAGCAATAGGAAGCTGGGAAGATTTTGGTCTCAACATCCTAAGATACAGTGAATGAGGGTGAATGAGTACCTTTAGCCTAAACTCTTTGCCAGGAATCAGATGTCATCGGGGCCAAGAGGATCAGCATGGTATAAAAGAGTTCTCAAACTTTGGCCATACCCCAGAAAAACTGGGGAGAGCTGATTAAAAGCACTGATGGGCGGCTGTGGGGAGAATATTGCAATGCACAACGAGATGTCTGAGTCACTGGTATAAAGAAGAGAGATAACCCTGAGTTGAATTCACTTCTTCCATTTACTAACTCTGTGAATTTAAACAAATTACTTAATGCTGGCCCTCAATTTTCTCATCAAAAATGCATACTCTCCAGGATCTTAATGAAGTAAACATTATGTGAGAACATGCTGGGGGTTCCTATACCGTGCCACGGAAAATACAGGCCATGGATTGCTGTAGTGAACTGGCAGAAGATAGCTAACCTCTTTGAGTAAGTGGAATAGTCCAACATACAACTATTAGGCTCCCCCAGTCTTGGGCAGGGTAGAAGCTAAAGGGTGAAGGTAAAGACATGTCGCTATTGGTAACTACACACCAGCTCTCTCAACCTCTCCAAACAAGAGCTGATATTCCTACACACAATTTGCAATTCGAACAAAGATCTTTGCTCAGCTACTGAGTGGCTGCTAGTGTAGCTGCTGAAGCATATGACTCATTTCTTGAGGTCACCCCAGCAGAGAGGCCCTGAAGGAACTTGATGGCATGCACAGTTAAGAACTTCTCTCTTGTCTTACTCAAATCACAACAGCATTACTCCATAGACAAACAGAAAAGGTAGTGACAGGCAGATTGTTATGCTGAAATTGAGTTTACTCATATTTGAACCCTTATTGCGATAGCTTCCTAAGTAATTTCCTTGCTTTCTTCCCTGCCCCCTACACTGTATTCTCCTCCCAGCAGTCAGAATGATCCTTTTACAGTGTGAGTCAGTTATGTTACTTCTCTGCTCAAAACCCTCCAAGAATTTAATCTGGAGACGAACAAGGAGGAAACAGCCTCTGCATTAAGTTTCCACTTTTCTTGTGTGGCAACAAGGTATGGGTGTTTTAAAGATTTCAAATATAGAGTTTCTGGTTACCCTCTTGGTACTTGTGCTAATTTCTACCTCAAGTATCATCATCATGTGGGCATTGAGACCATATATTATTTTAAATATCAGAATTTTATATAAATATATATAAATATATATATATATATATATATATATATATATATATATATATGTATATCCCACATATTGTCAGAGAACCAGAGCCAGACACTAGTTAAGGCAGTAAAGATAAACTGTGTTCAGAAAGTATTGCAATGGGGGAAAGAGACCACAGTATAGGACTGGGATCAATTCCAAATATGACAGAGAGAGCTGGGCTTTTATAGCCAAGGAGCAGAGTTGGGGAGGAGGAAAGGGGTTGGTAGCTGGAAAGTTACTAAGAGCAGGCCTGAGTGATCAGATGTCAAGGGTGGGGACTGGGGAATTTGATTAGATATTGAGAGTGATCAGTATCAAGAGTAGGCGAGATGCTCTCTAAACTGACTTGGCGGGATTCTTGTTAAAACTGGTCTATGCAGGTCTGGCAAGGATGGGCGAGGGGCAAGACTGCACCCAGGGCTTAGAGAAATCTGACAATTTACAGAACTTGTGTTTTAGCAACTAGGAACAGGATTTGCAATCAGACACACCCTATACTCATGTCATGCTATTGGTCCAATTATTTAACCTCTTTATGTCTCAATATTGTCATCTGTAAAGTAGAGATAATGATATATTATCTCACACAGTTATTGTGAGAGCATTGTGAGATGAAATAATATGAAAAAGCCTAGCTTGGTACTTGTCATCACTGCTGCCAATTGACCTAAACTAACATGGCCTCAAACATCGGTTCTGTTCATCAAATGGGTAACCTCATGCAGTGGATGCTGGTTAGACAAATCCTGTTAAATGGCTAAACATTCATTAGTAAACAGTTATAAAAACAGTTCTGCTCTGTCCTTAGACACTCCAACCATACAAGTGTATGAGAGGCTCACTTGAAAGACATTTGAAATGAGGACTGGCCAGGTATCAAGTCAGGTCAGAGTCAAGGCAGGACTGACCTCTAGAGAACTGTGATTGGCTGCTTCTTGACACCTTATTTGTGCAATGGAAGGAGGGCATGTCCAATATTCCTACAAACCATCCATCTTGAATGCTACTCACTTCACCAGTAGAAATTATTCTTGACCATTTTCTATTCTAATTAACAAACTCTGGTGTCAACTTTCATAACCATCTCTGAAGTGTTAAAATCACCTCTGGAGTGCAGATTTCTGACTCAAGTACTTCAGAGCTAACTAATTGTTCATAGGATATAGATTAGAGTTCACTTGTATACAGGGGTCAGACAATTAAGTTCATGAACTTTTCACCATGTAAGTGCACAGAGGAAAGTTTGCAAACTTAGTGGTCCAATCAATATCGTACACTGGCATACATAAAACTGGCTTATACCAAGTTATTATTATGGCGTGCAGTATTATCACACAGACCATATAACAGCAACATGTTTGTGTTTGGTTGATAAATAGTATAGTCTTTCTCCCTTTCTGGATCCTTTATCTTTGTCCATCCCCACCTACCCATTCTCATTCTCAATACAATAGGTTAAGTAGAGCCTTTTGGAGCCTAAATATTTCTGGAATCAAATTAGAGAGGGATATATAGGGGTATAAGGAATTCTACATCATCTCTCCCCAAGAAATAAGAGAGCTCATCATGTATGTAAAAGGATACATCTAGGTCAAGTTAAGATGTTAACTAGATAGTCCAACCACTGTGTGCTGATATGAATCTTTAAAAAACAATTTTAAAAAGCATTTTGCAAAACATTTATAGAAGTAAAAGATGTGTTTTTACTTAACCACCAGAACCTCTGCAAAAATTGAGACTGTTATTTCTGGAGATTCCACAATTTCCTTTGGAAGCATCCCCCAACTCAAACAAAAATCTGACTCAGCCTCATAAAAATCTATGTTGTAATAGGTGCGGTGTCACTGAGAACCACTGAAAAGACAGTTAAGAGCACAAAAGGAGCTGCACACCATATATGGAGAAACCCATTTTTTCAAACTTGTGATGAACTCATGTTCTACTTTCTGTTCTCTCACAGCTGAAGTAGGCTGTGCTTTGCAAAACAGAGAGAGACAAGCACAGTCTCAGAACCGGCGGCGCCTCTGGATTCCAGCCTCCGGGGGCTCCACGCCAGACTGAGGATGCGAGTCACACTCGCTATGACAGCCTGGACGGTTTCTGTAATCTCCAGTTACTCGTATCCAGCAAATGGCTTACCAGATATCAACAACGAAACATTTATCAAAGACTGTGTTCGAATTCATAACAAATTCCGATCAGAGGTGAAGCCAAGAGCCAGTGATATGCTCTACATGGTAAGGAAATTATCAGTGTGTGTGGCATTAAGTTAGTCAAAAACAAGTAATGTGTATCAGTGTGGGAGGTAAATCCTTGGTCACCTTGAGTGATTTTTTTTTTTTTTATTGTGGTTAATGTGGTCGGTAAAGTCACCATCTGTGATCAAAACAAACCTAGTGGAGCTCTATCAAGGAGCTCAGCCAGTACATTTTACTTCTCTTTTGGACACTTCCTGTCCTCTGGTTATAGATTGTACTTCTCTTTTTTGTTTCTTTCTTCTAAGTTTTGTGAGGTGCTTTTTGGTTTGTTTGTTTTGTCTCTAGTTTACTTTTTTTCGGTGCCAGCAAGGTATTGACTTTCTCAGAAAGACACGTGGAGTGTGGGGAAAAGAAGGAATTTTGATTCAGTCTCGCTTGGGTTTACATCCCAGCTGTGTGGCTCTGAGACGCTTAAGCAACAAAGTATTGTGGTTATTAAGTTATATAAAATATATAAAACACAGCACAGTATTTTGCACATACCGGTATCCCCTGCTTTTCGACAGTTCACTTTACGTCACTTCGCTTTTACAAAAGACCTACATTAGTACTTGTTTTTGTTTAACTGAAAGAAATCTGAAGTGGATTTCGTTTCTATAAAAAAAAAAAAACAAACAAACAAACAAAAAACAATGCAGAGAGCAAAAATAGCGTGCAGTGTATGTTTTCTAGCCCTCACAGAGGCAGCGTGCACCCTGAGCAGAGAGAGTGGCCTCGCCAAGCTCCTTCCCAGGAACCCCACTCAGCATCTCAGCCTCAAGCCGCCATTGCTTTGACCTATGTCTGTGAGCACCTGTGCTTTATCTCAATTTATTTTGTACCTCCATTAGCAAGATGTGTCCTAAGGTAATTGCTTCTCCGCTTTATACCATTTTGGCTTACCAAAGGTTTCGTATGTCTGCTCTACTTTCAGATAGCGGGGGGGAACCTGTAATAGATCCTCAGTGTCTGTCACTTAAATTCTGAATTCTGCAAAACTAGATGATCATGTGTCCTACCAGCTCTAGTAAATACTCGAAGACCATATTGATAGAAAGGACCTATGTGCAGTGAGTGGTTCCTTCTCTATTCTTGTCACCACGCCTCACGCTCCATTCAAATTCCCACTATACTCACTCCAGTTACATGGCTGGATAACAGGTTCCATTTTTGACCCTCCTGTTCTTTAATGTTTATTTTTGCAGACTTGGGACTCAGTACTAGCCCAGGTTGCAAAAGCATGGGCAAGAAATTGTCAATTTGCACATAATACACAGCTGCAGCAACCCCACAAGCTGCACCCAAATTTCACTTCACTGGGAGAAAACATCTGGACTGGGTCTCTCTCCATCTTTTCTGTGTCTTCGGCCATCACAAGCTGGTACAATGAAATTCAATCCTATGACTTCGAGAGTCGGAAATGCGATAAGGTCTGTGGCCATTACACTCAGGTAAGGATCTGCCCTGTGTTCTACTTTTGAAACTTTATTTTTAGGGATGTGGAGAAAACTAGAATCTGGTGTTAAGAAAATAGACAGGAAGATAGTGCATCTGTAAATATGAGAGAGGAGGGGTTATTTTTACTTTTAAAAATGAATAAATGGAGCAGACTCTAATACTAGAGGATGTAATGGAGGAGTTTAGTTGTGTGGACACAGGTAAAATGTAAGGCCCACCAACGCTTTGAATAATTTTGATAACAGCTATCTTTCCTTGGGGCTTTATTCCATTTGCAAGCAATCAAAGGACCTTATGAGTGAATGGACTTTCACGTATGAGTGCCATATAAAATTTGAGGCAGTTGTTTTGGGATTATAAAAATTGGAGAAATAAGCGTCTCAGACAGAAGCATCAATAAGAAGTGATGCTTTCATATCCTCTTATTCTTTAAAACATGGACTGACAACCTATTAAGTACCACAAAAAGGAATAAAACAAGTCCCACCCCATATGGAGAGGCCAAGTATAAACTTGTAGAAACCATCCTGTGGCTTTTCTGCCCCCAAATCAATGGTATTAGTCCCAAAGCCCCATTCAGAGCCTCCCACTGAGATTTTTTTTCCCTCAAGCTGGTTTTAGTTTTCTAACCCTAACTCAAGTTTGCCACATGATGAAAAGAAATCCCTAGGTAGCTTCTTCTGAAGTTTTCTTACTATGCTGCCTTCTTACCCTGGACACATTTTGTTTATTTGCTTTTATTTCCTGGCACTCCTTGTGAAACCAAGAACTAAAGGTACTTAACCTATGTTTGACTCGTTTGAATGTACCAAAATTTGTTGAAATGAGGTATGATGGCATTTCTAAAACATTTCTAACAAGGCAGTTAACTTGGAATATCCGGCATTTTTAAAGAGCAAATGTAGTTCAGCCTTATAAAGGCTTTGATCTCACTGGTATTGTTACAGGTAAAATAAGTTTAGCACAGTTACAGATTATTATGATGAGAAGGAAAAGACTGATTTCAGTGCAATTGTCATCTCAAGATTATTGTAAAAAAGGAGGGGCTATGAAATCATCAGGAGCATTAGTCTGTTCCTTGGAAATATAAGTAAGCGTTCCCTAGACTTATGCCATAAATCATCAATTTTGGTTTATGTTTACAAGCAAATTTGTCCAGAAAATAAATTTTGTTGGATTGCCACAAGTCCTAGGGGACAAGAAAGCTAAATCCAGAATGCCTACAAATGGTACTTGTGCCATTATGCATTACGGTGTTAAAATATCCAGAAATAATTGTCAGTTTGAGGGTGGCAGCTCTCATTCAGGCAGTGTTTACGCTTCTCCCCTACACCACGCACTTTGTAAGACACTGGTCATATGTCTTGGTCCAGATTCCTAAAAAACAGAACCTGAGACAATAGCTTATGTGCTAACACTTTACTGGGGAGTACAATCCCAGAGAAGCAGTTGTGTGAAGAGAACTGCGGAGTGGGCAGGGTAATGAGGGACACAGCTGGGAAGGACCCTTAGGAGCTGACCTTCTTTTGGGACAGACATACTATGTGTAAATGGACATATTATAGTGCATGGCTGGCACAGTTTAGAGAAACTAACAAAGTGCCATGGGAGCAAGGAGGACAGAGCATCTTATCTGGCCAAAGGGAGATATGGAGACATAAGAGTTGTTCATAGAGCAGGAGACATGAGTCTGTTCTTGAAAACGAAGTGAGAGTTTGTCAAATGAAAAGGAAAGGGAGAAGAACTCCAGGCAACATGAACAAGACTAGAAGGTATACAGTGTGTACATGTGAGCCTGGTACTTCAGAATAATGGCCAAGAGCTCAGCATACCAATTATAGAGATCAGAAGGCTGTTAAACTGACAACAGACTCGTAAACTATGCCAGTTAGGGCATTCTATGTCCATCATTCCAGAGAGCCAAAACTTGATTTTATGTCACATAGGCCTGCAATTTTAGAGCGCACCCTCCCCAAATTAACTAATCTTGCTTGTAAAATTTCCCCTTATATCTAGAGGCAAAAAGGAGGGCTAATATTTTGGACGTGAGAAAACTCATTTCCTAAAATCCATTTCCTGGCACACAGATATCAGAGCCCAAGCCGAGTGATCCTAACCTGTTCATCTTAAGGGACCACTATATTCCATCCCCAATTCAGAAGAGGGACCTTCCTCATGCAGCCATTTCCACGGACTCCCTGGGTCTGGGAAGATGCATCAGCAGCAATCACTTTTTAAGAGAGTGTGGTACTCAGCTCTCTACGTTTAAGATCTTATTCAATCCTCACCACAAACCTCTGAGAAAGGCACTATTCTCTATAGATGAATAAACAGCCTCCAAGAGGTTAAGAAGTTGTTTTCCCAATGTAATTTAGTCAGTAAGAGGAAGAGTTGGGATTTGGGTATCAGGTGCGTTGTAAGAATTAAATAATATGATGTATGTAAGTTATGTAGTAAAGTACTAGTATGTAATAAGCATTGAACAAAAGTCAGATCTCTTCCATGAGCGGATTTTCCTCCAGTTATATTTGGAAAAGGCTCTGACAGCTTAGTTAAAGACTGTCTGTCTTCATCCTTGCATGAAACTTTGCTGGGAACATTCAAGACTACTCAGTTGTCATTCTAAATTCATGCTGGAAACTACCTCAAGTAGATATTATAACCTCCCACCTATTTTCATCTTCTATTAACACAAAGCAAGCTACTTTCAGATTGTGGCCCATAAAGGGTAGTTGTACAATATAAAAACAATAAATTCAGATCTATTATTGCCTCATTAAAAGGTGTGAGAGTTCTTGACATGTTAACCCAACATTTCAGCTGTTTTCACCAAAAATAGATTTGCATTGTGGGAGAATGTTGGTATATAAATATGGAAGGTTATTCAAATTAGATATGTTGTTGCCCTCAGTTCAGCTTTGCCAAGTTTGGAAATAGTTTAACTTAAATACCTGGGCGGGGCAGCAGTTTAGGTTTGGTAGCATTGAGAATGCCCACTAGATGGCACTATTGGTCTCATTTTTGTTTTTATCCCCGCACTCCTCCCCACCCACCCTCCACCCCAACCCTCTTGAAATTTTTGTTAGTTTTTACACTCTCAGAACCAATACAAGTGTGACATGTTTCACAGTTTCTCTAGCTGGCTTTTTATACTCTGCAAGATTATCATATCTGATAACGAACTAAAGAACGGACAGGGGAAGTGGTGGGAAGGGGTTGTTAGCCAGAAGGGAGAGGCATGCCTGCCTCCACGGACTTCCCCAAATGAAACATCTCTGTTAGAAAGGCATAGAGTCATTCCTGGTTCTGCTAAAAGGCAAAGCACTCCGAAGTCATCTTGCTTAGGCCGTGGGCTGTCCTCACAGTACTTCCTGGTCAGGGAGAATGAGGTTCCAAGTTTCATCTGTAAAACTCAGGGGCAACACCTACTTACTGATTTGTTATGAGGCTGAAGATGAAGCTGCATGTAAAGTGCTTCACACTACCCCGGCACTGGGTAATTTCTCAATAATGAGGAGCTCTTATTTTTTTATAATTGTGGGAGTTTTTGTTTACCATATTAAAAGAAATGGAAAAACAAAACAAAACAAACAAACAAACAAAAAAAACAGGAATCTGCCTGATAAAATATAATCTCAAAAACTGTAAAGTAGAAAAAAACTAGCTTTAAGAGAAGTAAACATGAACATTTGCTGAGTGTTTGCTATGTTCCAGAAGCTGTTCTAAGCACTTTCTTATTAGCCCATTTAAAATGTCAAAATAAGCCTGCTGAGTTGGTATTATCCTCGTTTAATAGACAAGGAAACTAATGCCAAGGTCACACAGTGAGTGGCTGAGCTGGGATATGAACTCAGGCTTTGTAGCTCCAGAGCTCATAAATTGAACCCAGAAGTTGAATACCCAGGAAGCTTTTAAAAAGAGACCAATTTGAATGGACAAATAAAGTGTGGTACATCCATGCAATAAATACAACTCAGCAATGAAAAAGAGGGACTATGAATGGATTCGACAATATGAATCTCAAATGCTTATGTTAAGTGAAAGAAGCTAGATTCAAAAGCTACATTTAAACCAATCCCATTTGTATAACCTTCTGGAAAAGGCAAAAGTACAGAGACAAAAACCAGATTAATAATTGCAAGGGGCTGGGGATGGGATAGTGCCTGACTACAAAGGGGCACAAGGGAACTTGAGGGAGTGATGGCTCTAGCTCTTGAATATGAATAAAGCTACACAAATACATGTTTTTGACAAAATTCATAGAACAGTACATCTAAAAAGGATGGATTTTACTGTATGTTAATTACAACCTGACTTTTACAAAAAGATACCAACTAAAACACAAAATGAATACTAACATGCATTTGCACACTGTTGGAAAAAAGAGACCAGAAATCGAAAATAAAGTAGAATATGGAAGAATAGCATAAAACGTTGAAAGTTGAGGGGTGAACCCAAAGATTAAAAATACTTGAGATACATCAACCCAGGAAGAAGGTGCTCAAAGACCAAAGGATAAAAATATACAAAATGAGCTAAAGTAATAGTAAAAGGAATTCATAGGCAACAGTGAACCCAGTTAGCATGCATAAGAATCACCAGAGGAACTTGTTGGAATACAGATTTCAAGGACAATTCTGATTCAGCCAGTCCATCTGAGATGAGTCCAGAAATGTGCATTTTAAACAGGTAAAATCATTTTGAGATGCAGTGAATAGAAATTAAGACTTTTTGTTTAATAAATAGAAAACTGATTGGAAAGTAAAAGTACAAGGAACAAACCTGAGAATTAACGGCCATAAAGCTAGGACCTCTTAAAGAGATAGAGGCCAAACCATTTGGTTCCAGGGGATTCCTGGGTGTGAGATGAAAGGAAAACACCCTACTTGGATCAGGGAGCAGGGCGGGCTGTCCCTGCCCAAAGAGAGCACCAGTAGCTGCCTTCCCAGATCCTCCCCAGTTGCCAAACCAAGGAGGACAGAAGGCGGAGCAGCTGCACTCCCTGACGCTTGGCCAACACTCCGTCGACCCTCCTCCGCCTCCTACCCGACCTTTAAGACTTAGAGAAGCTCAGACTCCATCCTCGGCTCCCCTCATCCCTTAGTTTATGCTCTCTCCCCGGGGAGCGGTTTTTACTGATTTTTTTTGAAAAGTGATCTTGATCATTTTCTGCAGCCACAATGACCTTGGGTCAGTTCTGAGCCTTTCTCACCTTGGATTCATCGGTGGATGGCGCCCTCTGCTGGAAGACTGCGGGGTCTCAGCCCCGTTCCCTCCAGCTTCATTTCCGCCTGACCAATTCTGGGCAGGGCCCATGCTCTATGTCTTTAGCACCCTTTGCTTCCTTTGCAGAGTGGTCAGAACCCTGCGAAATGGTTTCATGATGACCTTTCTCTAGGCATCCACTGGCTCCAGCCCACTCACTTTTGCATCCCCCAACTTCGGCACAATTGTCACAAAGGTGCAAAACAATTGATGAGTAAAAAATCATTTAAAATGCAGTTTACTATCACTTTAAAAAGGAGTGCTTTAAATGGCTTTTAAATACTTTTTTAACATTTTTAAAATACTTTGTAAGTGCTTTTAAACACATTTTTCTTTAGGCTTCTATGATTCCACTCTATGTTGAGACAAGCTATATATAATTTGTGGGGCCCAGTGCAAAATGAAAATGTGGAGTCCCTTGTTTGAAAATAAGGGAAAACTGGCACTAAAGGTGCTAAAATGTGTGACAGCATTGAATTAAACCAAGTATGCAGCTCCTCTGATCATGGGGTCCGGCTCCCTAGAGCTGGCTGTTCTTGGTTTCCCTCCAATGTCACTGACCGCTCGCTCCTTTTAATCTGCTTTGCTGGCAGTTGTTCTTTATCCCATGCTTTCATTTACTTTTTCTCTGCTATTATCTGTGCCTGTGTGATCTACTCTAGTCCCATGTGTTCCAGATTTGTATCTCTAGTCTTGACCTGCAGATGTTTCTATCCAGCTGCCAAGTCAGCCTGCATTTGGACCTCTGACAGGCTTCTCAAAAGTAACACGACTTGAGCAGAAAACCTTATGCATGCTCCCACCCATCATCCCTCTGTAGTTTTCCCCACCTCCACAAAGGTGTTTGGGCCCAAGACATTAACTTGATTTTTCTCTTTCCCTCTTGCCCCACACTCAAAGAAAAAGAAAATCCTTTCCGCTTTACCTCTAAGCTGAACCATGAACCTGATCAGTTCTTACAAGCTCCACTACCTTCATCCACGTGTGATCTCTTTCTTCTCTGTCTTGTACCACTGAGACAGCCTCCCAAGTCCCCTCCCTCTTTCTTCCCTTGCTTTTCTCAGTCCATTTACTGCATAAAAAACTGGGATCCTCCTCTGATGTGAAAAAGAGCCTATCACTCATTTACCTACGAGATTCCCCAGGACCTGCTCCTCTGCTTCTGACCTCATTGCCTTGGACCCTCCCCCACTCACTGGATCCCAGCTCTGTTGGCCTTCCTTCCGCCACTCACATCTCAGGACCTCCGCCCCGTGGGCTCCCTCTGCAGGGAATGCTCTTCCTCCATCATCTAATTGTCCTTCACTGGCATTCTGAGGGATGCCTCTTCCTCGTTCTCCAGCTTAGATACCACCTCCCCAGAGACGTCTTCCCTGAAAACCCAAGTTAAAGCAGCCCCCTCTCCTCCCTATCAGTCACTCTCTACCATGTTACTCTGTTTTATTTCTTCACTGCACTGTCAAAATTGTCTGTTATTCATTATATGTTTAGGTCACACACAGACACACACACCATTCATAATAATTTACAAGTCTTGTTCTGAGCATCTAAAAACCTCCCTGGTGGTAAGTGACCTAACTAGAGCGTGTATACCTCACCACGTTTATGAAGGCCTAATCATACTCAAATGTGCGTTTTATATCTTTCGCTTATTAAAAATCCATTTTCTTTCAGGTTGTTTGGGCAGATAGTTACAAAGTTGGCTGTGCAGTACACTTTTGTCCTCGCGTTTCTGGTGTTGGCTTTTCTAACGCAGCACATTTTATATGCAACTATGGACCAGCGTAAGTGCCCAAATCAACCTCTTTCTGAATTTTTTAAAAAATTATTTTAAAAGTATTTATCTTCATTACAGAAAATCGAAATAAAGTGTAGAAAAGAAAGTTAATATGACCCTTAATTTTTCTGCCCAGAGATCTGTTCCATTAACATTCTGGTACATTTTTCTTTGTATGTGTGTTTGTGTGTGTGTGTGTGTGTGTGTGTGTGTGTGTGTACACCCTTCATAAATACTACCTGAAAACACAAACATATTTTTAAGAGTAGCAAGACTAAAATGTTTTCAGGGACACAGATTAATTGATATGGTACAGCACAAAAATGGGAGGGTCGATATTACTGCCTTTATTGGCTTATTAAAAACTTGGCAATCTTTACAAAATTTTCAAAACAAACATAACTCTGAATTGAATTCCTCAGTTTACATAACTTATTTCATTTACTTTTGACAGTCTTGTTTTTGAAGTGGATGCAGTTTTTCTCTGTTTGGAAAATGGGGAAGACACATGACATCTCCCTCATCGTCCTTTAAACTTACATATGTGTACTTATGCCTCATACATATATTTAGAAAACTGAGATCATATTGGAAAAACACGTTTTCCATTTTTTTACTTAAAATTATACCATGATGAGCATTTCCCTGTCATTAGAATTTTAAGCATGACATCAATCGCTATAAAATACATGAGCGATGATGCTTGTCTAATGCTTACCATGTGCTAAGGACCGCTCTCAGTGCTTCGCATGTATTAACTCCTTTAACCTTCCCAAAAAGCCTGTGAGATAGGTCCTGTTACTGCCTCGGCTTCAGATAAAAAAACGGAGGCACTGACGGGATGAGTGGCCTGCCCAAAGTCCCATAGTTAGTGAATGTCGCGGCTGGACGGTGACCTGGGCTGTCTGGCTCTTGATGATCACACAACAGCTCATCCTACTGAAGAATTTGATTGTTCCCTGTCTTTTTTTTTTCTAATCTATGATGAACAACCTCGAATATAAGTCTTTGGTTACATCTATTTCCTTACAATTCCTAGAAATGGTATACTAAGTAAAAGTTGTGATCATTTTTAAGTTTTTTAAAAATACATAGTGTAAAATTGTCCTCCACTATTATTATGTCAATTTATACTTCCTCATCAGTACTGGATATTATCATTTCCCAGCACTGTCTAATTTGATAAAAATGGCATTTCATGTTTTCTTTTGCATCTCTTTGACTACTCGTGATTATCTTTTACATCTATTAATATTCCTTCTTTTGTGAGTCATATGATATGCTCATTTTTCTACTAGAGTGATTTTCTTAATGACTTATGGCACCGCGTATCCCCGAAAATAAGACCTAGCCAGACTTTTGGAGCAAAAATTAATATAAGACCTGGTCTTATTTTAATATAGGACCAGGTATAATATAACATAATATAATATATGATATATAATACCAACTCTTATATTACTTTTTGCTCCAAAAGATGCATAAGAGCTGATTGTCCAGCTAGGGCTTATTTTCAGGGAAACATGGTAGTTGCTTATATTTAGAAGCTTTTAACCCTTTTACATATATAACAATTTTTTTCTTTAATGTTGCCCTCAAATTTCATTTGGATTTTACCAATGCTTGGCATTCGTGAAGATTTATTAGAAGAAACCTCTCTCTCTTTCCTGAAGTAATGTTCAGAAGAGATGTTTGATAGTCTGTGGGTGGAAGTGAGGAGACTAAAAATCAGGTGTCGTTCAGAAGATAAAAACTTTTACTTAAAACCCCAGAGTCAGAAAATAAGGGAAACCCAGGAAAAACTAGCCAAAGCCATGTCAATCAGTGGTTACTTTTCATGACATTTATATAGCTTAATGCTTAACATACAGGCTCTTGTGATCTACTACTTTAGTTCACTTACTGTGTGATCTCAGGTGAGTTACTTAACCTCTCTGAATCTCAGTTTCCTCTCTCAAAGATCAGCCTAACAACAGTGCCTACTATTTATTGAGTAGCTATGAAAATTACATGAGAAAACTATGTAAAACACCAAGTATACGCAATGCTTGGCAATGATGATTGTTTGAGAAGTATTCATAATTGTTATTGTTGTTATAATGAAATACAAATGTGAATTCTCCTGGTTTAGTCACTTTACTTACCTTCAGCGTTATAAACAATATTAAGTTATAAAACTTATAACCAGCTATAATGCTTCTATAAAGACTGAGTAACATTCATTTATTCATAAAAATAAATGTATTCATACATTCAATTATTCAACAAATACATTTGTTTACTGAGCTTCAAAGGACAACAAGCCAAACACAGTCCCTGCCTTTATGAAATTTACAGTTATGGCGCAGATAGGCAATAAAAAATATAAATAATATCACTGACTGTGATAGGAGTAATGAAGGAAATAGAAATAATACTATAATCGACACTGTCAATTGGCAGGGCCGTTAATCTGAACTAAAATGATCAAGGAAGAGTTTTCAGTGATACATTTAGGCTTTGGCATGAAGAATGAAAAGGAACCAGATACTCCAAGAATACAGATAACTCCAAGAACAGATGTCTGGTGGAGAAAACAACAACTACAAAGCTCCTATGGGGAGGATTAAAGAGCAGACAGGAGACCAGGGTACCTGGCCCCCTGAATGAGACGCAACTCCGGAGAAAGGCAGCTCAGATTTTACAGGGCCTGAGCAGCATGGCTAATTTCACTTCATTCACATCACAAGAGGAAGCCATCCAAACAGTTAAAGCTAGGGAGTGACACAGCCTGCGTTACCTATGGCAAGCCGCCTGCAAGAAGTGTGGAGGATGGATTGGAGGGTATACGTGGGAAGTACAGAGACCAGTTAGAAAGGTCCTCACTTCGTTCTGAGCTTATTTGTTTCTTCTGTATACAAAACATCATAGGCCCCCATTCAGCGTAAATCTAAGAAGTTCAGTATCCTCCCCAATACTTCTGAGATTTCCTCAGAATGGGGTGTGATGTGCTTAATTTTTCATCACCTGTATTCCAGCTCTGGAGTGACGCCCTCAGCTTGTTTCCAGTGCCCAGCAGTTTTGACCCCTCTCCTGGTTGCTTCAATAATAGATAAAATTACTGAATACTCCTCCTCTGCTAGGCACTGTTCTAAGTATGAATGAATTCATCTTTACAGTGTCCATATGAGAATGATACAATTATTTATTTATCTCTCTGACCTACCATGTTTTCCTGAAAATAAGATCTAGCCGGGCAATCAGCTCTAATGCATCTTTTGGAGCAAAAATTAATATAACACCCGGTCTTAGATTAGATAAGACCCGGTCTTAGATTAGCTAAGACCCAGTCTTATAGTAAAATAGTATATTTTTTATATTAATTTTCACTCCAAAAGACGCATTAGAGCTGATTGTCTGGCTAAGTCTTATGTTTGGGGAAACACGGTCTATTATCCCAAACACAGAAACAACTCTCCTTTATTCATCTAGGACCTACTGAGCAAGGCTATGCTGTGTAACAGAGTAGTGGATTAGTGTGAGAGGATTTTAACACAGAAAAGGAAATGACAATCCTGTCAAATAGTATAGTATTTAGTATACTCTGGCTGCCACTGCCTTGGGACCCTCACTCATATTTATCTTTTTCTTTAAAGATCCGTCTTTTCTCTTCCTCAGTGGGGGCCCCAACTCTTTATCTCTCAGGGGAAACACTAAAACTCCCCACCTCTCTATTGGGTAGAAGACTTATGTCCCTTTGTCTCCGTCACTCCCGTCTAGACAGATCCAGGACTGCCAGTCATGTTTCTCCCAAGATGAATTCTGCCATTTCCCTAGAACTCACAACTGCCTTCTTTTTAGCTTGTTTTTGAAGTAGCAATTTTCCTCTTCTTTATAGTTTGCGATGCACAATTCAACAAAGAATGAAGTAGCATAAATGGTTTTAGTAAAACATCCTAGAACTTAACCTCTCAATGAGTATTGTGCTTTTTAACAATGAAAGATATTCCAATGATTAATGTCCATTTGGACATTGTTTATCCTTGTTATTAGTCGCCCCTGCATTTCTTCAACTATTTTCCACAGTGTAGAGTAAGCATGAGGGGAAATTTAATTTCTGAAGTAACCTAATTTAATTTGGAGCCAAAAGAGATTAGAACATATATTGTGGGTTGGAAATGAGATGTTAATATAATGTTTCCAAAGGGCGAGTTCTTAACTTTGGAGGTAAATGGATATATAATAGTGTTAGGGGAGTCCATGAACTTGGATTAGAAAAAAAGTAACACCTTTATTTTCACTAACCTCTATTGAAAATAACATTTTATTATGAATGAAGATAATACTCCAGTTATATCAGCAACATCTGTGACTTTGTATTAGAATTATTGTATCTTTGTAAATATCAGATATTTTCATATCACATTCCAGTTGCCAGTTGCTGCAGATTATCACAAAATATAGTTTTATTCATCACTACTTTGAAATTAATGTAATTATTAGACTCCCTGCTAGATCTTATTTAATTCTTAATAAGCAGATGTTACTATATCAAATATTTTTACCATTTTGATAATCAATTTAATTGGTTTTCTTTATAATCCTAGGAACTTTATGCATTTAAAAACTATTTTCAGAAAGAGCTCATAGGTTCCTTCAGGCTGCCAAAGGGTACTATGACACTAAAAGATAAGAACTCCTTTCCAAAAGCAGAGTTCCACAAAGGATTAGAGCAGTGGCAAGTTCACTGAAACAAATACACAGCTTCTCATCACTGCTACTCAGAATATATTCATGGGGACATAAAATGTCCAGATATTATTTCACTTTTTAGTCTGTGACCTTGGTCAATTCCTTACACTCTGTGCCTCAGCCTCTAGCTATGGAATGGAGATAAATAAATAATTGTATCATCCTCATATGGACACTGTAAAGATGAATTCATTCATACTTAGAATAGTGCCTAGCACACGAGGAGTACTCAGTAATTTTATCTATTATTCACATCACATCTTTTATGTGAAAACAAATGACACTTTAGAAATTCCATGATCGCTTATGTTCTTTTGTTAGGCACCTACACAGACAAATGGGTAGTTTTTATCCAATAAAAACTATGGAGCCTTGTAGACTGAGGAGAGTAAAAGTGGGTCATGCTGCCTTTTCTAAGGCGGACAGTGCTTGGATGGCAGTTATCACATAGGCCAGACAGTAAGCAGAGCGAGCACTGCCCTGGAGCCAGGCAAATCTAGGTCTCGTTCTGACTCTGACATACATTGTGATTTGGGGCAAATTCCTTAATCTCTTAGAGCTTTAGTTTCCTCGTCTCTAAAATAAAAATAAAAACAACTTCCTCCCGGAGTTCTCTTAAGAACTAAATGAGATGATGTAGATTAAGGCATGTTCCTAGACAGAGGCACGTAGAATGAACCCAAATATCAGCAGGCTTCCATTTCTCCTTCCCTCATTCCACTTCTCTTACCAACCCTCTGAATCTGTGGACTTTCATCCTATGGATTTAGTCAAGGATTCATAGTAAATTGTAATTGGAAAAAAAAAATCTCTTCTAATGAACAGTTTTCTTCTATTTTATAGAGGAAATTATCCAACTTGGCCATATAAAAAAGGATCCACTTGCACTGCTTGCCCCCAAAACGACATGTGTTTGGACAATCTCTGTGGTGAGTAAAAGAAACAATCTCTGATAACACAATGTGTTGGGAACTACTGTAAGTTTCTACAGTTAAGAATACAAACGTGTTTTATCCTCATATCTATTTTTAGGGAAGTTGGCATCAGGTAGCAATCAAACCAAGGGCTCATTGTCCTAGGAATGAATGTATGTTTAAGATAAATTTAAGGAAGTAAATAATACCCTTTTCATTTAGCTCTAATAATTCAAAAACAAAAAAAGCTTTATGTTGGAAACTGTAGATCCAAGATTTGCTCATGTCAACAAAATCAAAAATTTGTATAACAAAGACAGCCAAAGGAATAGAATTCTGAATTCTGTGATACTACCTTCCAAGGCAGTCTTGGCTTGCATCTACAGAATTAAACAAATGAAATAAAGCTGCAATGTGGCACTTTTTGTTAGCAACACAGCACCTAATTAATGAAGAACAATGCAGAAGGCCAATGACGATAACGTCAAGGGTGTTTTGGTAAAAACTTCCCGGCAAAATTCTGCTTTGTAACTTTGAACTGTTAACACATAATTGGCCAAGACTTTATGTATGGTTCCTCTTCCAGACACATTCCTTTCCATCCCAGTACGTTTCTCATTTTTTCCCGTGGTGTGAAGGAAGGAAACCTGTTAAGCTAGTGGAGTTGTGCAGATCCTGTAGTACCTTTGTGTCCACATCAGTAAACAACTGACCTTCTCAGAGCTCCAGGGCTGGGGTCGGGCGCTTAGAGCAGGGGCGGGATAGCATGGACCGAATTTAACTGTGTAAATTTTGTTTAGCGAAAGTGTCCCACTGCTTACATGTTTTCTAAGGTCCCTTCTAGGTCTAGAATTATAAAATTCTTTTAAACTGCTTGTTCCCTTCCTCCTGATTTGTAAACACTGAACTCTCAAGTGTTCAGTGTACTACTCCAAGTACAGCAGCACTTTTTTCACCAACTTTCTGAGCCAATCATTTCTCTCCCAGCTCAACCATTCTTGACTTCACTCCTATCAGTTTTGTTACGAGAACTTAATAACATGTAGCCACAGAGCAATGAATGCCAAGAGTAGCAATATACTAACTGAATTTTTCCTTTCGTGTTGCTACAATACTAAAAAGCACATTTTTCCCCCAAGTTAGGCAGTATAACCTGCGAGTTAAAGTCATAGGTTTTAGAAACAATATCCCCGTTGTGACCTCAGGCAAGTGTCTGGACCTATTTCCTCAGTAACAAAATGTAGATGATGATGGTACCTCACCACAGCTTTGGTGAAACAATTCAGAGAAAAAAAAACATATATAAACATGTAAACATATATATATTGAACATGGACATGGCAGATGATAGTACTCAATAAATATCCATTTTTCCCAAATTCATCCTCCCTGTAATCCCAAATCTTGAATTTACTCATAGTGGTTTGGGGGGTTTTTTACGCCAAAATTTTTAGGTGATGTTTTTATGCCCATGAATAAAATCAGTGATGAAAACTGGGATAGTTATTTTAAATTATTTAAATAATTGTTGCCATAGTTAGTTGTCTGTCTTTCCCACTGGATTCTAAATCCCAAATATGTAGGAATTATGCCAACCTAATTTAACTTTATATCTATGATGGCTACTCTGGCTACTAAATAAGCACTAATAGACTGCATGTTTTCTAAAATATATATATATATTTTTTTTTGTTTTGCAAATCTACATAATTAGTTATGACACAATGATAACAACAAGAACATTGCTAGAGTTTTAGCTTGTGATCTTGGAGATCCAGCTTGAGACGGTCTCTAACCTTGTGGAATAAAATACAGAAAACTAAGGCTGTACGTTCAATAATAAAAAGCCCCTGGACTCTTAAGAAAAATAAAGGGAAAATACATGCTAACTTGCATGGGGGTAAGGGTTAGAGGATAAAAGATTTATTTAAACAGACTTCATCTCTGACAAATTATGGCAAACACTGGAGGAAAAAAATTTTTGTGGTCTTCTCGATAGTGTTGATAGGTTCAATGAATATCCATCGAGGCTAAACCAGGACAGTTTTGCAAAATGTGCTGGGCATACTGAAGATACACAAGACTATTTAACTAGTGGAGTCAATGGGAGAAGAGACCAATGTGTCTTTACTGTTGATCGATCATAAATAGTATCATTCTTCTAAGGGAGGAATTTCTTTTCAGGATTATATTTTAATAAATTGCTCACTCTGATTATTATTAATTCTTTATTTTTATTTTAAAATTCTGTTTTAATTTTATTTTAATTGTATTTATTATCTGGTAATTATGGTATGTAAAATGATTTTCCATTTCTAACAGTGATATATAAAAAATTTATATATTAAGTTCATATTAAAAAAGTTGATTTGAAACTATCAAGTTAGTGCAGGTAGCACAAAAAAATCTTGACAATCACTGCAACAAAGCCAAAGCGACAGTTAACAATTATAATTAGAGACTTGGCTTTTCAAAATAAAACAAAAGCCTTACTGGTAACCTACTTTTTAAATTGTTTTCTTCTGTCTTTACAGCTAACCCACAGCGAGACAAAGTCACACGTATGTATATAAATCTTAAATTGTTTCATTAAGATCTTTGGAATTACATTACTGCATTATGAGAACCAGTTTTAAGAGGATATTGTATGTTTGTTTCACAGGTTACTACTCCATTGTATATCCAGACTGGCCACTGTCTCCACGGAATAGACACCTATCTCTCTTCCTCATTTTTAGTCCACCGATACTAATACTGAGTGCTATTATTTGGTCAAGAACAAATGGCCTCATTTAGTTCTTTTGGACTAATACAATCCAGAAAAAAAAAATTAAAAACTCATTCAATATGACTTCTTAAAAAAATAGCAATTACTCTAGATTAAACTCTACATATCTGGTTTTCCTCACTCTCTTGCAATTTGACATCTTTCTGGTTTATCACGTTCTCAGACTCCAAATACCATAGTAATTAAGAGATTTAAGAGACCTTGCTCTTTTTTGCTTGTGGGTTGTTTAATCTTGGAACAAAATATAAACTGAGATTACAAAAAGAAACGAACCTAGATGTTTGCTTGTTAGCAGTAGAAAAAGCACTTAAAAAAAAAAAACAAAAAAAGACACCTGCATTTATTTTCCTGAAAATCAAATGCTGGGATATAATTATATTTAAAGACTAACCAATGGCAGACAGCATATTGTGGAACCTCTCAGCCATTATCACATCCTATTATTTCATCTATTATCACATCCTCCGTTATCACACCTATTTCTGGTACTTTTTCCATCAGCTTGTAGGGAAATGTAGAGCAAGCCCTCTAACTATACCTGTAATTAAGGAAAAGTTCTATATGAGGAGGTCCAAGATGGCAGAGTACATAAACGCAGCGCTTGCCTCATCTGGTGAACACATCAAAATTACAACTAAATTATAAAACAATCAGGATGGAGAACCATCTGAAGTCTAGCTGAACAGAAGTTTTATAACTAAGGATATAAAGAAGCCACGTCAAGACTGATAGGAGAGGCAGAGACACAAAACAGGCAGGCCCCACACCCATGTGTGGCCGTTTTAAAATTGGGAGTGATCTCAGCCACAGAGGTTCCACATGAAGGAGAGAGGGACCCCAGCCCCCACCAGGTTCCCCAGCCTGAAGTACTGGTATCGGGAAGAGCCCTCACAACTTCTGGCTGTGAAAAACAGTGGGGATTCTGACCATCCAGGTGGAACACAACGCCAAAGGAAACCCAGACATCCTCTCAAAGGGCCCGCGCAGGCACTCACCCTGGGCTTCGGCAGAGGGCCGGTGACTCTGGAGGCGTTGGAGACATATGGGAAGAGTCCTTCCGGGCAAGGACTGGAGGGACAGTCCTGATTTTCCCTTTGTGGCATCCTCTTCCCATGCAGCTGGAAGGTGGGTGCCATCTTTCCCACAGGGGGTTGAGCCCATCCCTACAGGCCAAATCTGAATCTGATTGGCCTAGTGAGCTCCACTGCTCTACCCTGCTGACTCACTGGGACCCTGTGTCCCGACCTGCAGGATCGACAACGGAAGACCTGGGGGAGAAATAGGGGCTCGGGGGGACAGGGGTACGCGAGAAATGGAGACAAGACAGGAATCTGATCAAGTCTCTCTTTATTGAAGGTAACAGCTTGTATATATAGATTTAGGCACATCAAAGAAACACCCAGTCTCCCAATATGGGGACCGACCAATCAGAGGTTACTTCGTCATGGCGGGCTGTTTGAGAAATCGAAACTTAAACTTAAACAATAGAATCGAAACTTTAAGCGTGGCCCAGGGGCAGCCAGGTGCAGACAAGCCCGGGCATGTCTGGGCGGGTCCGGGCAGGCCGGCCCGGACAGGTCCTCCTTTTTTATTTTGTTTTGAGGAATAGAGAGATGGCCCCTCGGGGACTGCGTCTGTCTTAGGTTGCCAGGATGTGGGGTGAGCAGTGAGTCAACCATGAATCTTAGCATTAATGTGACCCTGTCACCAGACATCACCGTGAACCCGACTCCTGGTCATACCCGTCGTTGACTGTCCAGTCCATCTCACAGGGGAAGGGGGTCTTATCATATATCGTCTAATGACAAATATGAGCCACCCTTGTTTCTCATTTCCAAACGGTGGTAATGGACCTGTATGGGTTTGGCCTGGATGGCTTCAATCTGTTGTTTAATGAAGGCTATAAGTTTGTTAAATAAGAAAGGCCCAAGCGAGACAATCAGCAATAGGGATAGTAACGGGCCCAAAAAGGGGAGGAGATATGGCAATAGTCCATTCAATCCCGTCCATAGTGGATTGGCAGCCAATTCTTTTCTTCTTTGCTCTAGGTCATCTTGCAGCTGTCTGATCTTGTCTCTGACAATCCCGGATTTATTCACGTAGAAACAGCATTTCTCCTGTAATGCTAAACAGATGCCTCCCTGTTGGGCAGTTAATAGATCTAAACCCCTTCTATTTTGTAAGGTTACTTCTGCTAAGGAATCTACCTGGTCTTGAAGGTCCTGAACGGTACTAGATAAGGTCTGGATCTCTGAGATAAGTTGTCTAGATATTTTGGTGTACTGGGTTAAGGAGACCCCCAGGCCAGCAGTCCCAGAGGCTACAGCTGTACTAACTCCCAGGCCTACAAGCAAGGGGATAATTTGTACTGCCCGTTTGGATCTCCCAAACATGTGATCTATGGCTGGAATCGGGACTGGCTCTTCCCCAGGGATGATGTCTATGTCAGGTAGAAGGGAGGCTAATACACATAATCCTGTCCAGTTGCGAGGTAGCTGCGAATAAGCTCTATTATTTCCACAGACAAAAACTGAACCATTAGGAGCACACAAGGACATAGATATATTGATTGTTTTTATGCAGTTAGTGAAAGCTACGAATCCTACATCCAGCGTAAAGGAATCATTAGAGGAGGGGGAACTAAAGCAAGTGGAGTCATGGAACTGGACCGGTTGGACTAAAAGAGGGGCAGTGAGTGGGCAACTGCCGTTTATGGAATAGTTTCCAGGGAGGCTGGGTATGGCAAGGGGAACAGGGTACCCCATCTGCATGCAAAGCCAGCACTCTTCTGCAAGGGCCGAATTGGAGGCATTAAGCAGATTATAAGTGGCCTCAAGAATGTCAAAAGTTCGAACATCAAGGCCTATTTTTTCTCTGGCCCTGGGCAAGGCGAGGGGATGGTAGTTTAAGGTGGGATCTAGGGTTTTTTTTCAATCCTTTTTTGGACCCCGAAATTTTTGACCTGGTCTTGAGGGCCTCCCCCATCAGAGATATGGAGGGGGGCGACAACTTGCCAACAGATATTTTTTCCTACCGTACCAGTGCACGGAGCCTGTAAGTTTTTACTGGAATCACCCTCAGTTGCGCCAGGAGCGGTTTGAGTTAAAATAGCAGTAAAATATGTCTTGTCATCATGAGTACATTGTTGGTAGGAGGAATAGCAAGCACTATGGACCGAGGTCTGGAAGTCACTACAGGGGCAGGGTCCAGGTTTTCCATTAACAGGGGGAATCGGGGCTTGTTTTTTATAACATTGCCACCCTGATTCGGGTGCAACCAAAACAGCGGTGTGGCTAGTGCAGTCCACGGTGGACAGAATGTGAGAAGGGTTTATGTTTGTAGCTACGAATCCCATTTTCTTTTTTACCCAGCCCCTTACCAGGGCTAAACCCCTGTACCAGCATTTGTGCAGTAACAACTTCATTGGGGCTACACATCATAACTTTCATTTGGGAAAGCAAGTCTCTACCCCAAAGATTGACGGGCAGTTGAGGAATGATAAAAGGCTTTATGAGGCCTGAATTGCCTTCTCTATCTTTCCAAACGAGATATTTGGAACTTTGTCGAGGATTGCTACTTTGTCCAATTCCTCTCAAATTAGTTAATGTCTCTGAGGTGGGCCAATGGGATGGCCAATCCTCTGATCTAATAATAGTTACATCAGCCCCTGTGTCTATTAGACCAGTGAAGGGTTTATCATCTAGCCATAATATCAAAGAGGGCTTTTGACTTGTAATTGGTTGTATCCAATAGACATCAGATGACCCAAAACTACCTGTTTCTCTTTTGGGCCGTTGGCTTTTGTGGGCAGTCTTGACCAAAGGCAACAAGACTAGCTGGGCAATTCTTTCCCCACGTGGGATAGAGAGAATATTACTGTCAGCTTTAGCCATGATCTTAATTTCCCCAGTATAATCATTATCAATAACTCTTGGGTAAATTTGGAGGCCTCTCATGGTAACACTGCTCCTTCCTAGAATTAATCCAAATGTTTCAGGTGGTAAGGGGCCATAAACGCCTGTGTTTAAGGCTTGTGTTCCCATTTCGGGGGTTAATACTGTGTGGGAGGTGGAACAGAGGTCCAGTCCTGCACTCCCTGGGGTTGCTCTACTAAGTCCTGAAAAGGATTGTTGGGTGTTGCTGGAACAAAGCTGACTGCCCCATAAGCTTGTTTCGGGGCCTGAGGCTGGCCCCTCCTCCCGTTTCCCGACTGCTGTGGCAAAGGCTGACCTTGGGCGTCGGTCTTGGATTTACAATCTCGAGCCCAATGTTTTCCCCGCTTGCATCGGGGGCAGAGGCCAGGGAGCTTAGTGGGGGCTGTATCAGGGGAAGATTCATTGCTTGATGGGCATTCTTTAGAATAATGACCCAGTTTTCCACACTTGTAACAGCCTCTTTTAGTTTCTGTCTTATTTTTTATGTACTCTGTAACCGATTGGCCGCTAAATGCAGCTGCCATGGCAAGCCCTTGTTGGTAAGAAGGATCAATCTCAGAGCAAATACGAACAAACTCAGTTACATCAGTTGTTCTCTTTTTGAAAGGCCTGATAGCGGCTTGGCAAGCCGGGTTAGCATTTTCAAAAGCCAGCTCTCGGACCAAGTCCATGGCGGCAGCGGTGGTGCCGAGGGACCGCTCTGCCGCAGTCTGTAATCTATCAACAAAATCAGAGAAGGCCTCGTTGGATCCCTGTCTAATCTTAACAAGAGAAACTCCAGTGTTCTCCTTGGAGGGGAGTTTTCTCCAGGCCCTCGTGGCTGCAGATGAGATTTGCGCAAAAAGCCCTGGGTCAGCCTGAAGCTGGGCATTCATGGTGGCATAAATTCCAGTACCAGTGAGCATTTCAAAAGTCCAGGGGGTGCCTGCCCTAGCATTGGCTCGGGCTAAATCTCGGCAAAGGTCTTGGAACTCTGTTCTCCACAGGAGGTGATCACCTCCAGCGAGCACGGCCTTTACTAAGTTCTGCCAATCTTGGGGAGTCAGACATTGTTCAGCAATAGAGTCTAAACTGGTAAGGGTAAAAGGGGCACTGGCACCGTACTGAGAGACGGCTGATTTTAATTCCTTCAGGTGCTGGTAGTTATGTGGTTGGTGGTAGCGTTGGGGCTGTCCCTGAGCATCTTGAGCTTCAACAACCGGGAAGGCGTCGACGCCTCCCAGCGTGCAGGACTGTCTCTCAAAGATGTTTGAGACAGGGGCATCGGGTGTAGGGGGTACAAAAGGAGGCAGGATGGTGATGGCCTGATTACAGGCTGTAACCTGTCTAGCATTGTTATGATCTTTTAGATTCATCCCTCTCAGCTGTGCCACTAAGGACTGGCGCCTGGCTTGGAGGCGGACCCTTTCTTCCAAGGCTACAATCTGGGTTTTTAAATCTCGATTAGGATCCATCGGGGCCGCAGGCGGGGCAGAAGCCTCATTGTAGGAGGGAGGGCGGAGCAGCCAGTCAAGGTCATTATTTTTTGCCGCTCTATCAGCCAAATCATCCCAATCTACCTCAGAAGGGTCGGGATCTACCTCCCGTGCTACGAATGTCTGAGGCGATCGCTTATCTCTCCTCTTCTCTTTATTTTGTTGTCTACGGATTTTTGTCTTATGGGAATGTCTCTTTTGTCTTTTTTCATCATCAGAAGAGGAGGAATCCTGTAAGTTTGTTTTAGTCTTGTATGCCCCTGACCTCTTTACTTCCTCCTCTGAATCATTAGCGATAGTCTTTAAAGGGGGGTAAAGTTTGGGTCTAACATCCACTGGCGGGGTATCTTTACTAGGAGGAGGGTTGGCTTTTGCCCCCTCTGTATCACTTTCTAAGGAGATCAGGTCTTCCTCGGCTTTGACCGAGGTTTCACCTGGATCGTTTCTGGGGCCCTCCTTTAGCAATTTTTCAGTATGATGAATAGCGTTTTCAACCTCCGGACAACCTTCCCTTTTTCCTATCATTTCACCAATTAAATTCCAATATGAGAAGGCAGTTACAGGAATTTTTTCAGGTCCAAAGACCTTATAATAATCACTGAGTGCATCCCCTACTCTCCTCCATCGTCTACAGTCAATGGTGCCTTCCTGAGGAAACCAAGGGCATGTCTCCTTAACAAAGTCAAAAAACTTAAAAAGATCCTGACTCTTAACCTTTACTCCTCGCGTCCTGAGTGCATCTTTTAACTGCTTAACATAGACCTCATGATGACTTAATTCCTGTCCCATTTCGGACGCTTATCCTCTTACCTTCTGTCTCGGCGCGGCAGGCTCCCGCGGCGGCAGAACGGTTTACTTTCGATTCGCCGGCCTTGATGAGGCGTCCTCTCCCTCTAGGGATTTTCTCATACCCAGGCCCCACGTTGGGCGCCACGTTGTCCCGACCTGCAGGATCGACAACGGAAGACCTGGGGGAGAAATAGGGGCTCGGGGGGACAGGGGTACGCGAGAAATGGAGACAAGACAGGAATCTGATCAAGTCTCTCTTTATTGAAGGTAACAGCTTGTATATATAGATTTAGGCACATCAAAGAAACACCCGGTCTCCCAATATGGGGACCGACCAATCAGAGGTTACTTCGTCATGGCGGGCTGTTTGAGAAATCGAAACTTAAACTTAAACAATAGAATCGAAACTTTAAGCGTGGCCCAGGGGCAGCCAGGTGCAGACAAGCCCGGGCATGTCTGGGCGGGTCCGGGCAGGCCGGCCCGGACACCCTGTCCCACTCAACTTGCTTACTGCAGGAGGCTTTAATCAGCAGCTGAACCTTATGGGAGTCAGCAGGTGGCAGCAGGCCTCGGAGTGCCCTGGCTTTTTGCAGAGCTACTTGAGACCCAGTACTGGTGGCAGCCATCCTCAGTTTGCAACGTGGCCTCTCCCACTCACCTCCATGTACAGCACAGGCAGCGACCAACCATGAATCATTTTGTAGCTCCTACCAGGTACCCCACTGCCAGTCACAGGCAGTGGCTGACCTGGGCCTGCACTGGAGTCCCTCCCAAGAGGCCCCAGAACCAACACACTTGGAGGTGGGCTACAGACCACAGCAGAGCACCACTCAATTAGCCCCACAAGCAGCACACAAAGGGTGGTCTCAACAGGCACCAGAGACCATTGGGGTGAATCCCACTCTATGGGGTAAGCCCCCTGCACAGCACCCCATCAGCTGTGGGTGTGGGCATATCCCACAACCAGTCAGCCTGAGGGTCACCACCACCCACTGATGTGCCAATAGCAATCAAAGTTCAACTGTAACAGGAGGGCACATACAACCCACACACTCCTGGAGCACCCAGCACAGGTGACCAGGGAGACTGTGCCACTGAGCCCCACAGGACCCATATTACATAAGGCCACCGACCAAGACTGGGAGATATAGCAGCCCTACCTAATACATAGAAACAGAGAAGCAGCCAAAATGAGGAAACAAAAAAATGAGTCCCAAATGAAAGAACAGGAGAAAACTCCAGAAAAGTAACTACAAATGGAGGCAAGCAAACTACCAGATATAAAGTTCAAAATAAGTTATAATGATTCTCAGGAACTTAAACAGAGACATAGCAAGCATAAAAAAGGACACAGAAACCATAAAAAAAGAACCAGTCAAAAGTGAAGAATACAATAACTGAAATGAAGAATGTACTAGAAGGAATCTCCAGCAGATTAAATGAAACAGAGGATTGAGAATACAAGGTAGCAGAAAACACCCAATCAGAACAGCAAAAAGAAAAAAGAATCAAAAAAAAAATGAGTATAGTTGAGATCTCTGGGACATCAATCATTAACATTCACATCATAGGGGTACCAGAAGAGAGAAAGCAAGGGATTGAGAATCTATTTGAAGAAATAACGACAGAAAACTTTCCTACTGGTGAAGAAAATAGACATACAAGCCCAGGAAGCAGAGAGTCCCAAAAAAGATGAACCCAAACAGGCCCACACAAAGACACATTATAATTAAAATCACAAAGGTTAAAGACAGAGAAAAGTCTAAAAGCAGCAAGAGAAAAGCAGATACCTACAAAGGAGCTCCCATAAGACTGTCAGCTGATTTCTCAACAGAAATTTTGAGGCCAGAAAGGATTGGCATGAAACACTCAGTGATGAAAAACAAAGACCTACAACCAAAGGTACTCTACCCAGCAAAGCTATCAGACTAGATGAAGCAGAGGATTGAATCAGTGATTTGGAAGACAAGGTAGCAGAAAACAGATAGGAGAACAAACAGCTTCTCCGATAAGAAAAAGCTAAACGAGTTCATCGCCACCAAACTACTATTGCAAGGAATGTTAGAGGAACTAAGTTAAGATGGAAAAATAAATAATATGAATAGTAAAATGGCAATAGCTACATATTTATCAACAATTACTTTCAATGTAAATGGATTAAATGCTTAATCAAGACATAGGAGGGCTGAATGGATAAGAAAACAAGACCCTTATATATGCTGCATACAAGAGACTTACTACAGATTGAAAGACACAAAGTGAAAGGGACAGAAACAGTTATTTCATAAAAATGAAAACAAAAAAGCTGGGGTAGCAAACTAACACCAGACAAAATAGACTTTAAAACAAAGGCTATAATAAGAAAGGATCCAGTAATCCCATTTCCTGGTATTTATCCGAAGAAACTCAAAACACTACTTCGAGGGGACGTGTGCATCCATGTGTTCATTACAGCAGTGTTTACAATGGCCAAGATGTGGATGGACGAATGGATAGAGGAGGTGGTACATACATACAATGGAATACTGCTTAGCCATGGAAGGGAATAGGTTCTTGCCATCTGTGGTGGCAAGACCTGGAGGGTACTGCGCTGAGTGCGGTGTATCAGACAAAGAAAGATGCAATGTGATTTTGCTTATATGTGAAATCTAAAAAACAAAATAAATAAAACAGAAAGACTCATAGATACAGACACATTTTGATGGTTGCCAGATGTGAGGGGAGTTGGGGAGGTGGGTGAAAAAGGGGAAAGGGATTTAGAAGTACAAATTGGTAGTTACAAAGTAGTCATGGTGATGTAGGGTACAGTATAAGGATTATAGTCAATACACTATAGTAACTATGTATGGTATAAGGTAGGTACTAGATTTATCAGAGTGATAGATGGGAGGAAAGTCAGGGGGCATGGTAAAAAAGGTGAAGAGATTAAGTACAAATTGGTAATTACAAAACAATCACGGGGAGGTAAAATAAAGCATAAGGAATATAATCATTAATATGGTAATAACTATGTATAGTGCCAGGTGGGTACTAGACTAGCCAGGGGGATCACTTCTTAAATTATATAAAGGTCTAACCATATGCTGTAGACCTAAAGTTAATATAAAATAATATTGAAGTCAACTGTAACTGAAAAATTAAAAAGCGGGGGAAAGGTGAAGGGCAATTAGTGGTCCAAATTTCCAGGTATAAAACAAATAAGTCATGGGGATGTAACATACAGCATAGGAAATACAGTCAATAATATTGTGACAGTGTGGTATGGTGTCAGATGGTTGCTGGACTTATCATGGTGATCACCTCTTTAGGTATATAAATGTTGAATTACTACTGTGTACCCCTGAAACTAATATAATATTGTGTGCTAACTATATTTTTAATAAAAATATTTTGAAAGAAAAAAAAGACTAACTAATGGCATCATTTGATTTGATGGATAATTACAATAGCCACATTCAAAAAAATCTTTATTATAACAACCTAAACAATTATTCCTAAAATCATGCTTAGACAAAACCTGCCTGGAACAGATTAGGTGCAATGTACACAGAGACATATATATACCACCCTTTGGTATAAAATTTTCCAAAAAACAAATGGAGAATATAATAATTTATATTTATAAAGAACAGATGTGTATATAAGCACTGTTATAAAGAACAAAACAAAAACTCAGAAAAAAGTAGTCAGAGTATTACTTCTTACACATAAGGCAACTAATGCCCTAATATCTCAAAATCCTTTACAAAAGGAGATAGTTTAATAACTTCTAGTTCGGGGTTTGTTTGGTTTTTGCTTCTTGTGGTTTTTTTGTTGCATGTTACTATTTTTTCTTCTTTTTCTTTTCATCTACTTCCATTTTAAGCTTAACTTCTTCAGCTGTAAGAGCTCCCAGTTTCTTATTCTTTGCTTTCTTAACCTTTTCCTTGATGGCAGCAACATCAATTTTAGTTTCAGTAGAAGCTAGATAAATTAAAAACACAACATATGTAATTCTTTAGATTTTACCAAATAAAACATAAAGAATATGTATTTAGGACAATAATTTCAGAATGCTGTTATAACTGGAAGGTTATGTTATAAAATATAAAACACCTGCCATCTGCCTAAAGGAAAATTAGAAATTGCTTTAAGAGGAAAAAAAATCATAAAGTACTGTAAAATTACATTAGTGCAAGTATACATGAAAATGGCATTATAGTTCAGCTATTTGAACCAATTACTGGATTCAACTATATTAAAACCACATTTTTCCCCACAAATGATACTTAAAATTAGATTACGTTTACTTACATTCTTTTCAATATTTTGGAACTTTAGAGCACTCATTAATATGCCAATTTTCCATCTTGCATGTTAAACTAATTTAAAATTACATTTCATGAAGAATATTACATGTAGTGTTAGCTTTAATAATTTTAATTAACGAATCATGAAATTATAGGTCAAAATCTATTTCACCTAATACCACATAAAAATAGTTTTCCAAGTATTAGTTCAATGACTAGTAGAATTTTATTTAACAAGATTTTGGTAATAAAAATAATAATCTGAGAGTATCTGAGGTCCTCGTAACAGAGCTATCCAATCAATGCCAAAAGTTTGAATGAAACAGAGAAAGGAAGCAGCGAAAAAATGCAACTTTTTCTTGCCATTTAAGTACAGTATTCAGAGCATAAAAGAATCTGAAGATTAAAGATGTCTTCAAACAAACTACCCAGCAACTTGAGAAGAGATTTAAAGCCTCCACTATAGAACAGCTACATTTTTAGTCCTAATAAACTGAGATTAAACTACTGTTGGACTACCTTCAAAGTATATAACTAATGGATTTTACAAACTGCAAATATGCTTGACATTTTTAACTTTTACACAACCAATGATCTAAATAGTAGAATATATTATTTTTACAGCTGTAAACACTGATGTTATATAAAACACTAAAACAGTAATGCTGTATATGGTTTTGACCAATAGGTCATGTGCAATGCTGCCAATGACACCCCTACCCTCACTGTGCCACTGGCCACTTTGTAGAGTCACTTTGGGAAGAGCACAAAGGTTACCAGTGGGAAAGAAAGTGCACAAGAGGAGGATGAATCAAAATGAGGCTAGGAATGGAGAGGACACGAGTGTTTCCTCCGAGCATCTGTTTAATAGCCCTTGTATAAGACCTTCCTATTATTTGGTTGGTGTCCTTTAGTCCAAGGTGATGAGAAATCCATGCTAACAATATAGGAATCACACTTTAAGCAATAGATCACATGAGTAAAGAGAAGAAAAGAACAACTTCTGATAAGCTCTTTTTGAGAGGCATGATAGCAGAGCTCAAGGGGTCTCACGGCCTTATTTTTATTTTTACAGAGGAGTCACTCCTCTGGTTTTTATCTTTCAAAACAAAGCGCCCTTCCCAAGTACAACCTGAGGTCAGGCGAGGACTATCGGTCTCAGATACTCTTACAAAGACATTAGCTACCACTAAATTATAAGTGACCTCAATCGTCGTTTGTCCCTAAGATAGTGATTAATGAAATTGCTAAGAGAATTAATGAAAGATATGGTTATTTCTTTACTGAACACTCAGAGATTCAGACAAATTCACTTTAGGTTTACTCTTCATGTAACAGACTTTTTTACATCATACCACGAGTTGAAAAACAAGCATTACCTTCCTTAGGTTTCACAACTGGTTTTTCTTTAGGTGGAATAAAAGCTTTGTTTCTTTCCTCTTGTCTCTTACTGAGAGCTTCTGCTTGTTTAGCCTACATTATTAACAAAAAGTATATTAGTAAAACACAATTTATAGCTAAATAAGAATTCAAGCTTCTATGAACTTGGCTCTTAATGTTGTGAGCCAGACATAGTCTTACCTTTATTGCTTCCATTTTCTGTCGCTTCTTTTGACTTGCCTTCAAGAAGTATTCACCACTAGCCAATTCTTTATCAATCTGTTGAAATCAGTATTTACAATTACATCAGAAATAACATAGACGTGTCATTTCCTAAGAAAGTCACAATGTCCTTGAGGTAAAATCTGGTTAATTCATAAAAGGAGTGACCAAAAAAAAAAAGAAGGAAATGTGCTCTAAGCTGAAGGGAATACATGCACAAAAGCATGGCGGTAGGAAAGGAGGTGATGTGTTGATGGAATACACAACTGACTACTTTCAGTTGGGTGGAAGGTCAGTGATTCAGAAAAGTATAAGAGGAAACTAGAAAGACAGTTTTGAAGAAACTTGAAGAAACTTGAATGCCAGGCCTTCAAAGGAGGTAGGATATGACGTAGAAATGACTGAAGCTTCTGAGAAGAGTGAAGAGACCAAAGCAGCATTTTAGAAGGTACAGAAGAATGGAGAAGAGATAAAAGCCTGGAACAAAGGTAGTGGCATGCAAAATGAAAAGCCAAAATTGTCAGGATTTGGTGACTATTGAAATAGTAATTAGAGAAAGCTATAGCTCATTCATTCAATATACAGTCAACATTGATAACTGATCTATCTTATACGTACATAGCATTATTATATCTAAGGCAACATTCTAAACTCTTTACAGTTGTAATCTCTTTACAATTGCTAATTCATTTAATTCTCTTTAACAATTCTTTGAGATAGGTGTTATCATTATCCCCATTCTATGTACAGGAAAACTGAGGCATGCACAGGTTAAAAAAATTATTAGCAACTAAGTGGCAGAATAAATCAATTGAGACATCACTGTTTCAAGAAGCTTACAGCTATAGGGGAGAAAGAAAAGACTATTACTAACTACAGGGTAGGACCATCAGAAGTATAGCCAGGGTTATGGGCACAGGCTTCAGTAACTAAATCACTCCACTTTCCAACTGTCAGTTTCTTTCTGGCTTCACTTTTGTTCCCTTCCAGAGTAGACCTCAGGATACAGCACGTCCACTGTTCACCATAATGATCATCACTCCTTTTTCCCCCTTGACCTTTCATCAAACCTTACCTGAAAAACTCCAAACACAGGCTGTGTAGAAGACAAGACAGTACCCAGAATGGGATGTGTTTATACGCTGAGCACAAAGAACTAGCAGAAAGGGAAGAGTTTCCAAAGGAGGGAATAATGAAGCAAGATCCTTCAGGAGATGGATGAAGACAGAATTAAAAAAGCAAGTAAAGAAAGGATTGATACAGATGGAAAAAAGTAATGCAGATGAGAGAAAAGGAAGTTGAAAGAGTTCTTGCCCAATGGTCTCAAATATTTCAGTAAAATAAAATGCAGTGTCATTTGCTAGGAGTGGGAAGGTGCCTAGAGAATTAAGAGGATATACAGGACTGCCCGACAATACTGAGGACTATCTAACTCAGGTTGGAAACATAAATTATAGTGGACATAATCCAAAGGGATGACCTTCTCCACCCGTTTGGTAACGACATTACGGGAAAGAACTCCAGTTTTACGACTGCTCCAACCAAGTTTTAGAGTTCTGCTGGGCAGGTGTGATGGAAGGAAAAGGGAGCATGAAAGAAAACAATGATGGGCAAGAGAGAAAAGGAAATTTTGGAAAGGAAATAAAGCCAGAAGACAGTTGACAAAATGAGAGGCACTCATAACTTAAAAAAAAGGTAGATAATAAATTTTAAGATTTCAAAACTGGAGCAGTCATATTGCTCCACAGTCACAGAATGATGCTAAAGCAGAACAGAGAGCACTGTGGGTGAAATCTCTAAATTGTTTTGTCCATGGAACACTTACAGAGACAGAAGGGACACCAACCACCCTGATAGAGTTTATGCTCACGATGTGAAACTCCTCACCACCCCCATGCACTTAGCTCAAAATTAGCCTAGTATTTACACTTACCTTCAGTTTCTTCTATCTCTACACACTCACTCACACACACACATACACACACACACACACAAGTGCACACACACGCCACCTAAAATACCCCCAATAAAGTTTCTGACAAAATCAATTATAACAATTTCCCCCTCATGTAACAAAATTCAGCATTTAATACCGACCTGACTTTCTGGTTGTGGTGGTGGGAATGGTGTATACTCTTTCTTAACAGATTTTTTCTTCGGTTCCTTGCGTTTATTCACATTTTTGTGCTTGAACTGTGGCAAAAATCTTTCCCAACTTTGTGATCTTAATTCAGAATCTTTTGCCAACTCTCGTTTAATCATTAATGTCTATAGTCATGCAATGTACAAACAGTGTAAAAATTTTTAATTTCAAAAGTCATAGAGTTGTCAAACTAAGACATTATAAATACTGTTCTTATAAATAATAAAATTAACCAAAGGGGTAACTAATTCTGAGTCTCTTCGGTAGAATTAAACCAATTCCACAAAGAAAAAAATAGGTAATCTGAAACATGCTTAATTAACCAAGCGTCATAAAATCCTTAGAAATTTAGATTAAGAAATGCAGAACTATTAAAATAAATTGAGATGAAAAGGAGGCTAATTCAGCTTTTCAACCATTACTTCACTGAAACCTTAAAATTCAACTTAATAATAGCAGGAACAGTTTTTAGTCATGTTTCCTGCAGGAAGGGAAGCTTTCAGTAGCACCTGAAACATCACAGGGGAAAAAAACAAACTTTCCCATGATCAGACAAAACCAGTATTCTCACCTTTCTCCCACCCCATTTGAATTTTAGAGACATTGGGACATCAGAAGCCGCAAACCAGGCATCAGATGCACAACAAGCTCTCTTTCTCTTTAATGTCCCAATGTACTCAAAATTGTTCTTTCACCTTAATTTAATAGAGTTGTTAACTTAAAGTCATCAAATTTAAGTGGACTGCTCAACAAATACCGATCATAAAACAACTCATTATACCATGGTTACATTTCCAAGTACAGTCATGAACTTTGTGCACACAGGGATATAACAGGTCTCTTTCAAAAGGTTAACACTAAATAATTAGAGTGTTAAATTCCAAAAAACAAAACAAAACAAAAAAAGTTTTAATGCAATTTGAAATACTCCAGGCTTTATTTAATAGAAAACGGCAGAATTCTGAAAGATCATATCTTTAAATATAGTACTTAGGCTCATAATATAAGAAAACTGGATTGGTATCATCTATAACAAATTCCATGAAGCTTGTCTTTGTGTTAGAAATATATAGTACATTACAATGTCCCCATTAATACTGGGCTCCAGAGACCTAAGTTTTCAAGAAGTACGGTATTTCCCTGAAAATAAGACCTAGCCGGACCACCAGATCTAATGCGTCTTTTGGAGCAAAAATTAATATAAGACTCAATCTTATATAAGACTGGGTTTTATATTATAGTAAAATAAGACCAAGTCTTATATTAATTTTTCCTCCAAAAGATGCATTGGAGCTGATAGTCTAGGTCTCATTTTCAGGAAAACATGGTACCTACAGGACTGGAGTAGAGTTGAGGGGGCTGAACTTCACCTCTAATAGCTCTGCTTTATCTGCTTTGTATATTAGATTGTCATTTAAAAAATTTAATTTCAAGACAGGTTTCAGTAGCTAAAAGAAGTCTGACAACCACTGTTATAGCAATATATAATTAACACTCACTTTTATATTATAAATTGGATGAATATTCTTCATAGTATCTAGGACTACTTTTCGAACCTGAAATTTGCAAAGAAAAATGAATTAGTCACTTCGAAAGATTTTAATGAACTAGGTAGACGGTAGACAGGGATTAATATTTTGCAAAATATCCTTCGAACCAGGCAATGGCTACCAAATTGAATACAATAGTTCCTTCAACTGTTCTTGGTGGCTTTTAGAGCTTCCATAATAGTTAACCTCCCTTGGGTACAATGAAGTTTCTCAATAGTACTGCGAAAATTGACATATATAACTAGCACAACACTCTGGATATGCGATTTAGGGGGAAGGCGGCTGGATTTAGAGTCAGAAAACGTGGGCTCAAATAATGGGATGCCCACTTCATATGGGAAAGTCACTTAATTTTCCTGTTCCAGCTTTCTCATTTGTAATATGGAAATGAAAGTACCTCAAGAGTCTATTGCAAGAATTAAGTATGATAGTATATTTAGACTTTATAAAACTATGAAGTATTCACTATATTGCCCCTATGAGAAAAGAGCAGATAATTTGCAAGAATGAGGTCCAAGAAAGTTACTATTAAAGGCTCTCACAGCTAGACCCAGACAACGACAGCAGCAAAAGGCGGTAACTGAAGCAGTACCTGCTCCACAGATTTTCTCGTGATATTTAATTTGGCAAGCTAAAGAAAATGGGCAGGTGAAATATTCAACATTACATTAAATTCCAACAAAGGAAAATATATCTCAAAGGAAAAGAACTTTCCAAACCTATATACCTATATACTGGCTGTATAGGTTACTACAAATAACAAGACCTGTTCAATTCTCTAATATTTGAGCACATGTGTCTCATATGTGCCACAGACTAAGACCTTAAATAAATACTCATTTAAAATTTGTCGTGGAAGGAGTAATGATGTGCAGACCTTCTAACTGACAAATGGATGTCTCTGTAATTGCCAAAAGTTGGCCATAATATGTTAGGGTCCAGGAGTGATGATTCCTTCATATTCTATGAAGTACAAAGTATTTACTAATGGGAAATCAAAGCACATTCTTAAAAAATACAATAATTATAAAACAATATATTATTTAACAAATTATTACACTGTAACCAGTTTATTTAACTTGTTCTCTGCTGAAAATTAACTGAAGATAGTAAGTAGTTCTCACCTCTTTTAAGCCACTAAAAGGTCCAATAGCTGAAACCGTGTTTCCCTGAACCATAATATAACAGTTTGTTAAGAGTTCCAATGCCTATATCAAAAGAACAGTAAGTTGAAATTCAGTTGAAATACACTGAAAAACTAATGACAGAGGAAAATACTCAAGTTTTCTACTGATAAAAAGTACCTTCAATGTAGATCCTTTGGGACCAATAAGACGTTGTCTTCTTTTTACAAATCTTTCTTTATTTCTTACTAAAGAACCTATTTTAATGATGTCACATGCAACATCATCCTGAAGAATTCGTACTGCCTTTTGAAAAAATAAAGAAAATATTCCATCAATATTCTTTACAACTACATTTCTTTTCAAAGCCTACGCTGACAGCTAAGCACAATAACGAAAACTATAGGAGGGAGGGAAACAGGGAGGCAGGCAGGCAGGGATGGATGGATGGATGGATGGATGGATGGATGGATGGATGGATGGATGGATGGATGGGTGTGCAGTGTTATACACTGCCTCTAACTTTGTCACAAATAAAGCAAAATCTCTGTAACTCCAAATTTACCTGTTCAAATGAAACACTCCTTGCTAACAGTTTTATTAGGTCTCTGGCCCTAATGATGATATATGGATCAAAAGTCTTCTTTGTCGTACAAACAGTCATGCTGCCCTCAATCAGGTCCAAGGTTGCACTGACATGCTACAGGGAGGAAACAGCAAGCAGGAGCTGTTTAAAATGAACTCAACTTCAGATAATTACAGAGCCTATCCTAACCTATGAACTATTGTGCATTAAGCTCTCTCTGAAATTCTATCAACTCCCTCCTTAAAGAAGCCGGGTAATTAATATAAAGAATACTTGATTACTCTCATACTTCAAGGAATACAGAAACTCAGACGATCGAAACCATTTACAGTTACTTGGCTTTAGAATACTTTGTACTCACTGGGATAAAGATTATCTCTAGTTTAAAAAAAAACATCAATCCAAATGAGGCCACACTTAAGATCTAAGGTAAAAACGTAAAGCTACATGGCTCCCCTATCCTGGACCTAGCGCTAACCCACCATCTGCTCCTTAGGGTGAGAATGGACTTTCCCTTTCAAACATTTTTCAAGCTGGCTTGTACTAGCTAAATATAAAGTAAAAACAAATTATTCTAGGATCAGAAAGAACCAATAATTGAAAAATTATGCATCAACTCTCAATAGGAAGAACCAAATTTCAACAAAGGAAATAAACACGCTGTTTTCTGACTTGCAAGCATATTCTGAAGAATATTTCAACATAGTGAGTGATCAACATAAGGTGGGGTCTCTATGAGTACACACACACACACACACACACACACACACACAGTCCAATCCCAGAAATAGACAGCTATAAAATAGTGTTTGCAGTTTGCCAAGCCCTCCTCATACCATGGGCACAAATTACTCCAGAGCAGACATGAAATATATTTCATATCACAATCTAGTACACATATACACACTCGTATACATACACATATAAATGAACCAAAAACTTCAGGAAATGATCCTGACCACATGCGATACATTCATTTCTTAAAGACTCCTTATACCCACCAAATGACTTCTGGATCCACTAATGGATTTCAATCCAGTTTGACAAACAAAAACAAACACACTGCTCTAGGCGCACGGCAGCAGCAACAAACAGGGGCAAGTTGGCACACCCACATCTTTCATTTAAAAGGAAAATTAAGCAATTAGACAGGAACATGCCTCAACCCAAACTGCACAGGTGCATGGCAACTGCCATAGCACAGAATAGGCATTCTGAAACTTGGAGTTCACAGGAGTTTCAGACAGTCCATGAAATCTCACCAGTTTTTAAAGGTATGTGAATTTTTCAAAGTAATCTACTACTCACAAAATTGAAAACAAATGAATTACCAGAATAAAGCTTATCTAGGCTGTTTAAAATACCAATGGAATCAAATTAACCCGTTATGCTAGCACCTTACAAAAAAAAAAAAAATCCATCAGCACACATACACTTACATAAAAGTAAAGGTATAAGCAAAAGCAAAACCTCAAAGAAATACATAAAACATACATACATGTTCATTCAAGGCTTTCTGTACCAATGGCCAGCACTCTTTCAAGTAAGCCTCTCTATATTTTGGGAACAAAGTTGCAAAACTGCTCTCCTCCAAGAGTCCTCTAGGATTGTCCTCTTTGGAAAAACCTGGTTCTTTCCAACCATCAGGAACAGTGAGAAGTTCTGATTCATCTAGAGAAAAAAATTTACATACCAGATTTTAACCTACTTTTGGGCAGTTTTTGAACACGTAATATGCATACATTTAAAAACTTTCCATACTCTTCTTGCATTTCTTCTTATGCTTTTTAGATTATTCAACAAAAAACAGGCCTCTATCATCATCAACACAAAATTATCTGTACAGGGTTCAGATAAGACCAAGGTTCATAAGACAAAGGTCCTTAAGGGCAGGGACCCTCCTTGGATCTACCATATATGCTTGACAGATATTGGATACTCAAGAAATTTCTAATGCACTATACTACGTTAGAGTTGAAACCTGAGTATGTGTACATATATTCTTATATGTATTTGCATGTGTGCATGTGCATAAAACTTTTAAAAGCTGATATTGTGGTATATGCTTTCAGTTAATAATCACTGGTACAGGGTTCTAGGTTTTCCCGTTTTCATGTGCCTCTTTCTGTATACCCTTCATGACAACTATGAGAGGTAGAAAAAAAACAGGATTATTTTCCACATTTCATAAAAGACATTCAGTCCAAAAAGATTAGTTAGACTTGCCTAAGGGGAAGGGTCATAAATTATCTCCCACATCATTTATTAAAACTCTTGGTCCTGAATTTTAGGAACCTTTTAAATCCAACAGCTATACTTTAAATCAGCACTGCTCAAAGGGATGATCCGTAGACCTGCACCATCAGCATAAACTGAGAGTGTTAGAGATGCAGTTCTTGGCCTCCACTGCAGACCTACTGAATCTGAATCTCAGGGATGAGATATTCGTCCCTGATTAGAGAATCTGTTTTAACAATCTTATTAGGAGATTCTTATGCCTGAGAAGCAGGTCCACGTTATCCACCCCAGTAAGCTAAACGTGCTTTCTGTTTCTTATACTGACATCCATTTTGCTATTTCTAGTTCAAATCACTGATGATTAGATAGTCTTCATCCATCATTCACTTCCCAATATTCTAAAAAAACCCCAAAACCCTCAAAATCTACAACGGTCATTACTTAAAATGCACATCTGACCAAGTCTTTACCCAATATAAATGCTTCAACGACTACGGAAAAAAAAAAAAAAAAACTGGTGAAAAATACACATGTGAAAAAATGTGCAACCTCATTAGTAGTAAGGAAAGCTCAAATTAAAATCTCAGATTTCATGTTATAATTACCAAAATGACAAGAAATTCAAAATTCACATAATTCCAAGTGTTAGTGTGGGTGAAGAGCAATGAGAACTCTCATCCACTGCCAGTGGGAGTATAAACTGACACACTTTGGCAGAGGTTTAGCATCACCTGCACATACCCTACACTTCAAGGATTCCAATTCCATGTTTATAACCTAGAGAAACTCTTGAACATGTAAACCAGGAGGTATGTACAAAGATGTTTATAGCATTATTTATAATAGCAAACAATGGGAGCAACCCAAATGTCCACCGATGGCAGAATGAAAACAAATCAGCATATATTCACATTAGGTTGGTGCAAAAGTAATTGCGGTTTTTGCAATTTTTTTTTTTTTAACCTTTTAAACTGCAGTTACTTTTGCACCAACCTAATACACGGGAACATCACACAATAGTGAAAAGAACAAACTACAGCTTCAAGTGTTGCACCGATTGAATAACAAATAAAACGGTAAGCCTAAGAAGACACAGAGGAAATGCCTACAGTCCTCTTTCCTTCATAGAAAATTCAAAAACAGGCAAAATTAAACAATTTTGTGCATAGGTGATAAAGATTATGAAGAAAAAGAAGAGAGTGATCAACACGATTTAGAAGAGTTACTTCCTGTCTCAGAAAGGGAAAAAAAAAAATGATCTGAGAGGTGCTTGCAGGGGGCTTTTGGGGCATGGTAACGCTTTCTTCTGCCCAATGGTCTGCGCGCTCCTTTCTCACGTGTTGGTTTTACTCTTTAAGCTGTACGTATACTGTCCTCTCCTACGTACGTGCATAAAAACAACAAAACACCTTGGAAACCTTTTTAATGCCTACAGAATGCAGTCAAAGGTTTTTCACACTTCCAGTAAGGCTGGTTCCTCGGGCCCTGGCCTATTTCCCTAGCAGCCCCTCTTCCTGCCATTCATGCTGAAGAAAATGGATTAAAAAAAAAGACTACAAAACAAGAAAGCAATTGACAAGCAGGGCAAAGAGTAGGAACCGTGTCCACTAATGTTTTAGCCATCTGACAAACAGGAATACTTGTAAGTGTTCCGAAAATTCTTCACTACCTGACACACCAGCGTTCAGGACACGGCTGATAGCCCCTGCTCCACATCACCGTCTGCCTCACTTCTTCGTGATCAGCGTTCACTCAAGTACATAACGACCTCCTTCCCCCGCATCCTTCATTTTGTCCACGACGACTTCCAGCCATCGCCGCGGGTACACGGTCCCGCAGTGCCCGCCACAATTTCCTAATCCTCATCGTTTTACAGAAGGTGTACGCCGCAACACCTTCCCTTCAGAGGCACCTCGTAAGCGCGATTGGTGAGGAACACGTGGCCGACACCATATTGGCCTGAGGTTTGGCAAGCCGGGCCAATACCTCCGACCGTCAGCCCTTACCGGTACTCAACGTTAGAGAACAGACTCAAGACGGCACGACATTGCACGTTCCCAGCAAGCGAGAGAAAACAAGCGCAACTCAACATCCAAAGCCAGGCTTCGATTCTCCCACAACGTTACCTCGGTCCTCCGGCTTCGGCTTCTGGTTACGAAATTCACGTTTCCCAGGCGCTGAGGCTGACCCGTTGGATTTGGAGGGCGCCATGTTTAAACTGCTTTCCGTGTTACCGGAAGTGAAACGGTTCTTAAATCCTTCCGGCTAATGTCCCTGTAGTCAAAATGAGTTCCGCAGAACTCAGACGAGTGGATCTGCGCAGTCTCCGTGTGTGCGTACGCTAGAGCCCGAGTCATTTGCACAAAACTACACCGTTTTTCTTACGTGGCCCATGGAGAGCCGGAGACTTTTCTCGGATGCACTGCAACCACAGAGTTTGACTGCATGCTGGGAATTGTAGTTTAGCACTGTGTGCAAGTTGGAGACCGTTTTATCCATAGTTGTCCGGTGGCCTGAAGAGTCTAACCCGGACCACCGACTCCAGGGTTTGGCCGCAAAGTGCAACCTATGATTGATGTCACTCATTCGATAAGTATTTATACCGTATGATCGTCAAATATGTGGTAGGCGTTGGGAGGAGGTACGAGAATGACAATACGTGGGTCTTGATGGCAGCAAGTTGACAGTAATAACTACCATTTAATGTGAGACCACTTTGTGCGAGGCACTTTATGGGTATTATTTCTAATCCTTAAAACAAAATCAAAGTTGTAACGTAAGAAAACCAAAGTTAAAACAAGATGGATAATTTTTTGGAAGGTAAGTTTTCAAAGTTCTTGTTTCTGGTGGTGATTTTCTGGGGTCTTGGTATTTCTCTTTCTAAGCCAGACGGATGTCATTAAGCAAAACTTCTGAAGTATTTCACCTAATACTTCAGAAAAAAAGGAATAATAATAATAATAATAGTTGGTTATGATAATCTAGGAAAAGCTACAGGAAAAAACACTGTCATAGGCTGGTAGAAATGTAAACTGTTACTGCAAAGCAATCTGTTAATATAAAATATATAAATATTCTTCCACAGTAATTCCACTTCTGAGAAACTGTCAACTAGCAATAAAGCACTATTCCATTAGAATGTATGTACAATTGTGTTGATTACTGTTTTGTACAGAAATAGTTCAGCAAAAGGTGCTTTGGAGCCACACTGACTAGTTTGCTAAATAGGCTTGGGCAAGTTTCTTATCCATCCCTGTTCAGTTTTCTACAATGGAGAGAATAACCTTCACTCTGACTTTGTACATGTAAAGTGCCAAAAAATATGCTTTGCATATAGTATACACTCAATAGGTGTTGGCTCTTATTTATTTATAGTGACAGAAAAATAAAAGCATCTTGACTATCAATTAAGGATATGGTTAAATATATTGATGTTACCTTCATACCATGATATATTATGCAACCAATCATAAGAATTAATTAAATCTGTATGGAGAGATTACCTAGAGGCATTGAGTGATATAAGCCAGATAAAGATGGGATAATTACATATATACATATATATAATTATATTAAAATGATATATAATAATTATATATATACATGTATAATTATCCCATTTTTATAAAGCAAATCATTAATTCATTCAACAAATATTTATTGAGCATCTATAATATTTCAGGCACTGTTCTAAATACTTGGTGCTGTTCTATGTGCTGGACATAATAATAATTATATATATAATTACTGTTTTACTTAACACATTACTAATGTGATATATATATGTGTGTATATATATATATATATATATATATATGATTGTACAGTGAAAAACAATTTGGAAGGATATATACATTATGCTTTCAAGGATGGCTATCTTGGGGATGAAGGCAATTAAAAAAGAAACAGGAAGTAGGGAACAAGGCTAAACACAATAGGTGTCCATGATAAAACAGCAGGCACATGACCCTGCTTGTGTAAAACTCTGTGTGTTTGTGTGTGTGTGTGTGTGTGTGCGCGCGCGCATGCATAGAGAAGCCTATGAAAAGATAGTCACGAAAATGTTGACTGTTACCTCTCAGTATAGAGACATTTCAAAGGATGGCAATTTAAATAACTGTACTTGTAAATCAATCACAATTTATATCATTTTATTTTAACATCCTTGGAAATCTGAGTATAAGTATATACTCAGATCTGCAAGGTTATTCCCAGAAATTGCACAAATAACATTAAAAGGAGAAAGAAAAATTACTATCTCTAAAGAGTTTCTTGGCACAAATCTGGCCTGGAAAGTCCTCTCAGAGTCACAGCAACAGCAGGCAGACCCATTTTGACTATGACTTTAGCCCTTCTTGGCCTCTACAGTAATCTGGAACCACATAGAGCCATCCTCCTATAGACGATGTGTTCCACCAGCTCATTCATTTTCCCACACAAAGCAAGTTGGCCTCGCCACCTTTTCCTGCAACGTTGTACTCCAGCAAACTGTCTGGAGGGGGAGATTTGGTGGGGCTGCTAACCACTGTTTGATCTTGGGTAGGCACTTAACCAACCTGTTTCTGCAATTGTAAAATGAGGGAGTTGAGTAAGAATGGTATTTCTCAAACTTTAGCCAACCTCCAAATCACATGGAGGGGTGGCCCCACTTCCAGTTTATAGCTCAGTTGGTCTGGGGTAGGTCCTGAGAATTTGCAGCCCCGACAACAAAGAATTATCCACCCCAAAATGTCAATAGTGCCAAGGTTAAGAATCTTGGGTCAACAGGTATTCTCAATTTCTGTGATTCTACTTCATAGGGCCAGTAAGTGCTTTTCTCATAACCTGGCATGCCATGAAAGCAAAGTTATTTTCCACTCTTTTTACCTCCCTAGGGCTGAACTCGCCTGGTATCAAAAGCCCAAGTTTCCAGATGGCTGTTCATTATTATGCTGGGCTCCTCCATGGGCAATCCTGCTCCATTTCCTTCAACTCTGCCTGTGTAGTTCTTGAATTCTGTTTTCTCATTACTGCAACAAACAATGGAACTTGTACATATAGTGGATGCTTGGGGTCTAAAGACACTCATTACTGCTTGAATCTTAGTTTCTCCCGGCTCCAGGCCCACAAAACATGAATATTATGTTGGAAATCTAATCTAGCCTTGCCTACTATTTCCATGGCAATCTTTCCTCTTTCTCTTACTAATTGTTCATATTGATAAGCAACAGCTTTGATTTAATTTTCAGTATAATATTCTTCTCCCTAAAGGGAAGCTGGAACACATTTTTATACTATTATGTTCCACATAGCAACAGAAGGCTTTTTAATACATTCATGAATATTCAAGACTTAGTCAGCGGCATGTGAAATGTATCAATACTGCTGAGAATTATTGTTTTATGCAAATAGAACAAGCAAACCACAGTCTTTTATTTGTTTACATGACACTGGGGGAATATTTGAACTTTTTCAGAAAGCTGATTCTAGTCTTTTGTAAAATCTATATACCTCTTCTATCCTTCCGATTGGTAACTGCAAATGGCCTGCGATGCAGTGCACTTTTTAGATGAAAGTATGTTAAACATGTAATGGGTTTATATTTAAACAAGTCATTTTGTGACGTTAATAAGATGGTGACAATGCTTCTTCTTTGTTTCAAACTCTCTAATTAAAAAGTCTAGCACTTCACCTGAAATCTATGTAAATTTACTAACAATTGTCACCCCAATAAATTAAAAAAAAAAAAAAAGTCTAGCACTTGACACACAGAGACTTGAAAATTCAGACTTTACACTTTTGCATTTGATCACCCAAAAGTGATTTTAACCTGTTTTGGTTTATGAATGCTTTCCTAATGTGATGAAATCTATGCATCCTCCCCTCAAAAAAGAACACATATATTTGGGTACACATAACATTTTACCCACAATCTGATGGGATATTCACACATCTGTCATGCTCTTTCATAAAACCCTAGAGAATCAGGCTATCAGGTGAAGGACTGTCACGCGGGGCGGCCTGTAGGGTCTCTGGTCCCGCTCCCCATATAAGAACGCAGGACATGGTGAGGCCAAAAAGGAACACCCACGGAGCCATAGGTAGGGGAGTCATACTGCTATATTCTCGCTGGCGGCACTATAGTCTCACTGGAGGCTGGATCCACTGTCCGCAACCCACCATCCTAACTGCAATCTGCGCTTGCTAGCTGAGCCATCATGTTCTTGCTAGCCCCCATTTTTCTGCTAGCGTAGCCACAGCAGTTATATTAGTGCCCAATGGCTCACTGGTTACAGCTGACAGCCAACTAGCCACAGCTGATGGCCAGCCAATCACAGTTGATGGCCATTTACTACGTGAGCCAGCACTTTTCTATGTGAGGCCGAGAGCCTGGAAACTTCTCTCTGGGGCTCTGTCCCCACAAGGACTCTTGCCTTAAAGCAACATGGGAGGAATGTGTCATAACCTGGATTTGATCTATGAGCACTCGAGTACCCTGTTCTTACACCTTCCCAGGAGGGGCAGGGAGGATGGAGGGGCCCCTTTACTTAATAAATAAGCACATGCCTTTTACAGTGAGAATTTTAGATGATTTAGTACTTTCATATAAGGTATACTTCTCAAGATTCCTTTGACTTTGTTACTGAAACTCAAAGTAACAAAAAAAGAGGATTTATTATCCTACATAGCTGGTAATTGGATGTAGGACCTCAACAATGTCATAGAGACATTCATGCTCTTTCTCAGTCTATCTCTCCCCACCCTCTCTTTCTCCTTTCTTCCATTCCTCCCTCCCTCCCTCCCTCTCTGGTTCTTGCCCTGGGAAAAGCCAACTGCTATGTCCTGAGCAACCCTATGGAGAGGTCCACATGGGAAGGAACTGAAACCTCCTGCCATCACCCTCATGAGATAGCTTGGAAGCAAATCATCCAGTCTAGTCAAGCTTTCAGATGACTGCAGCTCTGACTGACTCCTTGATTCCAGCCTCCTGAGAGACCCTGAGCCAGAAGCACCCAGCTAAGCTGCTCACGAATTCCTGACCCTCAGAAACTATATATAAACGTTATTGTTGTAAACTGGTAATTTTTATGTGGACATAACTAAAACAATATTTAAGCAAGTCTAAGCATTTATCAAAACATTTATCATATTTTGATGGGGGTGTGGAAATGAAACTTTTTCTCAGAAGGAATGTTTTTCCTTGGCTCTTACCACTAGAGGGCAAAATGGTCACAAATGATGGCTGGAGTAAAGACTTGAAAGACTTTCTATTTCCTTGGAACCACAGAGGTCAGAAATGCAAAACACCTTACAGATTATGTGGTTCAGCACCGTTAAGTTACAGGTGGGTTTCTAACACCAGCGACATTAACTGACTTGTGTGAGGTCACACAGACTAGATCTAAATGTGAAAACGCAGCTCCATTTAATAATATGCTGATCCAGTAGTTATTAATCAAGTCTATTGATTTTTTTAAATCACTAGGTGTAGAATAAAGAGAGAAGGCTTTAAAAAATCCTCTCCATTTCAATTAACGTATTAATATCAAGATCAAAAAACTTATGATAACCATTCCCATTTATTGGGAGCCTATTATGAGGCACTCACCATACATTATGTGCTACATGTCTTTTCATTTAATTTACACAACAAACCTTTGAAATATATCCATCAATGCATGAGGACCACTATCTTGTCCAAAGACGTATAGCTAGAATGAAGCAAAACAAATTTGAATCTGGTACAGGTTAAATCTCATTACAATGATTTTGGGGAGGACAATCCAGCCTTCAATTACACCAGAAGTTTGTTGCTCCTAGGAATCTTTTAGTATGTTAAAATACTTAAGTGGTTGCCATTTAGCATTGGAAAAGAAAAGGAAAAATAATTTTAATGACTCTCCCTTTTTCCCAGAAGTTTCTCTCTCTCTCTCTCTCTCTCTCTCTCTCTCTCTCTCTCTCTCTCTCTCTCTCTCTCACACACACACACACACACACACACATTCAAATATACATACATTGCCTCTTCCCTTTGTTCAAGCTCACCAACTGTGATCTTGGTTAACCTTCCTAGAGCTTCATTTTGTTTCACCTTCTTCATTTCTAAAAGAAGACACCTTCCTCCTTCAAATTCTCAATAGGGATGCTATGATGATTAATGAGGAAGTCTATGAATCCCACTGGATTTTGCAGAACAGGTGTTTAATAAAACTGGAGAATCATTATAATGGTAATTAGTCATAATTTAGGACAGATTGGCAGGTGTCAGGAAATAGTCACTTGGCTGGAGCTGTTGCCACACCAACGCAATAAAGTAATGTCAACATGTCAGCAGCATTAAGTTAGGAGCAAGGAGGGTGCAATATTTGCCTACCTCATACACTGCTATGTTCATCATGCCTTGCTGGCACATAGTCACAGGTATTCCAAGGCAGTCTGACAAGCAACCTTAAACAAAAAAACAAAAACAAAAACAAAACTCATTATGTGATATATAGTCTCCAAAGATAGCCACCATTGATGCTTTCCCTCCTCATATATGCACGCCACTCCTCACACGGAGATTGAGCCTATTTCTCCTCCCCTTGATTCTGGACGGGCCTGTGATTTACTTAGACCAATAGGATGCTGTGGCTATGACTCTACTAATTCCCAGCCAAGCCTTTGGGAGGACTGGCAGCTTCTGCTTTCTCTCTTGGAAGAGCTGCAGTAAAAGAAGTTCAGCTCCCCAGAATTTCTTACACTGCAGCTCTTCTCACTATGAGAAAGCCCAAGTTAGCCATGTGGTGAGAGAGAGAGAGAGAGAGACGGGGACCTGCCTGGCCAACTCTCAGATGCTCCAGTCATCACACCTGACATTCTGGACATGAGTGAGTGAAGAAGCAACCTTAGACATTTCAGCTTCCGTAGACACCACATGGAGCAAACGAACTGTCCAGCCAGATGGCAGAAATAGGAGAATTACTAAATATTTGGTGATATTAGGCAATGATGTTTTCAGGATGTTTCTTACACAGCAATTGATACTTGAAACACCTGTCAACATCTACAATAGGGTCTTCTATTCTAGATGTCCTCTCTGCTAAATGACAGGAGATTTCTTCAGAGAAATGAATGAGAAAAAAAAAAAAAGTGTGGTAAAATGGAGAGGGTCATTTGTTTTCAGAAGATACAGGTTTTTTAGCTTCATAAAAGTCCTGGTAAAATAGAGCCTGTATTCCTTCATTCACTCACTATTCATGCTCACGAAAATATTTGTTGAAAATATTTATTGTCTCTTGTACATCTGGCATCGTTCTAGACATGGAGGACCTATGCAACATGAGACAGATAAGGTTTCTGATCTTATGGTGCTTACATCCTAATGGGAGAAGAGAAATAGCAACAACCACAAGATTACATCCGCTAACGATAATGTCATTGAGAGTGGGGGTAATGTGATAGCACTAGCCTAGTCTTTCTAAGGGTCCTTTCCCGATGCATCAGCAGTAAACGAATAGGCAAAAAGAGAAAAAAAATGTGCCCCCTGAGCTTGTAATACAGTTTAATTATCTGCAACCTGAGTAGCTGTCTCTTGGTCTGAGTAGACACTCACCATTCACGATGTGGGCAGGGACCTCCCATTTGGTACTTTATAGCTTTGCTAACACTGAAAAGGATCTGATAAGGAAGGATCTTTTTCTCCTACTTTATGAGCTTTGGGGAGGTCAAGGTGGGACGTGCTAGCACTGGAGGGACACGTGCTGTGCTGGCCTGGGCCCTGTCTATTAACAGTGCAAGACACGGCCATTTCTGTGCATAAAGAGAATGTCTGAGTTAGGAAAGAAACAAGGAACTAGATATTTTTTACAGTCCTACATTTCTGGAAGCTTCACTTAATGACTTTCTTCCGAATAAGGGTCATTTTTTTCATAAGAAAATCCCAAATGGAATTTGGAATTTGGAATTTGGAATTCTTTCAGGCATATCTCATCAGTCTGCTGTTAAGGCAATTCTGTAGTCTTTTAAAATTAGTGGTGACTTCTTTGAAAGCAGGGACTCTTGACTTACTTAATTTGCGTCTTCACGCTCTCACACAATATCTTTCCCATAGACACGCTTGATAAATATTTGTCGAATGAGAAGATATTGGATAAAGAGACCCGTATCTGCATTGAAATCCCAGTTCTGCAATCTATTAGCAGCATGACCTTGATCAAGTTACTTAATTTTTCTACGTTTCCATTTTCCCAGTTGTAAAGTAGGAAAAATAATATTTTATATGTTTTTAATAAAAATTAACTATAAACACACATATGTATACATATAATACATATATATGATGCAATTAACACAGAGCCTGCATGTGATTGAAGCTAATTAAATGTAGTTCCTCCCCAAAGAGGTTATTTGCCTTTAGATAAAATCATAGATCACTGCTGTGATCTGAATGTTTGTGTCCCCCAAAAAATTCATATGTTGAATCCTGACCCCCAAGGTGATGGTATTAAGAGGTGGGGCTTGTGGGAGGTGCTTAAGTCTAACCAGGTGAATGGGATTAGTGTCCTAAAAGAGACCAGAGAAAGCTCACTCACTCCCTTCCACCTTGTGAGGACACAGCGAAAAGACAGTTGTCTGAACCAGAAAGCCAGCCCTCACCAGACTGCAATCTGCAATCACCTTGATCTTGGACTTCCTCATTTTACAAACTGTGAAAAATCTATTTCTGTGTTTATAAACCATCCAGGCTGTGGTATATTGTTATAGCAGCCTAAATAGACTAGGATAATTGGTATAGCCAGAATTACATTTGAGTGTATTTTTATTTTAATGGTGACTTTACAAACTCTGCTTTCATCTAAGATACATTTTTTTTTTTTAAATCTTAGACATCTTCTTGTACCCTCACTTGCTGGGTAAAAATTCTATTTGGCCAATATCAATTGTCAGCAGTTGAGCATCTATTATAATTTATCAAGAGTCACAATTTTGGAAACTTAATATTAATTTTAAGTCAATGATGGAGTGATTGAAGTTTGCTAGGGTAAAAGAGTCAGAAGGACAGAGAAAAGGAGCAGCAAAACTTGACTCATTTTGCAAACTAAAGGTCTAATGACAGAAGAGCTAATCTTGATATGTCAGTTGATGGAAAATTTCCCCCAACTCAGTAACGTGTTTTTATAGAAGAAATGTCGCCTGCTAGACTCCTTGAAGTCCTTGGAGCTCTTTGGAGCTGAGTAACATTTTTGCCCAGTGTCTAGCATAGTGTTTGGCACATAGTATGTGCATACTAAATTAGAAGATGTCTTCTTCTAATGACAGAAGAGCTAATCTTGATATGTCAGTTGATGGAAAATTCATTGTAAAGCCCCATGATATTAATGGGATAAGTGATATGTCCATGCCTAAAAGGGACCCAGGTAGAAATTTTGAAAAAATGTGTTTTCATGAAAGGCTACTCCCTAGAGAGAAAAACAAATGACACAAATAGTTTTGTCATTTTTTTAATGTTTATCACATATTTGTGGAATAAGTGGATGAGGAATTAGTGATACAGAATTTGAAATAATTCAAATGAGATAATTATTGTAGTTTTAGAGAATACGCTTTATTTGGCCATATGAGAACACAAATAGCTGAGATTCACCAGTATTTTTAAATGAATGATAATGACAAAAATTGTGGTTAAAACAATCAGTTATCATTAAGAGCCATTTTTGTTCTAGACTGTAACTCAACAAGAAACAAAATGATAATATTCAATTTATAGGATAATCTCTTTAAGTGGAGAAACCGTAGCCCTTAAGAGGATTCAAACCTTTTCTTCTCTAGAGCCTTATCAGCTCTCAAGAGTTAACGAAATAATTGTTCTGATCTTTTAAAATCTGTATTATTCCTAATTCTGTGGTGCCTCATGCTGCAGTGAACATAAGGGTTTATAAATAGATTTATAAATAGCAACAAGAAGTGATTCCTCTTTCTAGAATGAATTCTTACCTTGAGTAACAAATGACTGAAGAATTTCCAATAATTCACAGGTCTTGCTATCTGCAATCTGAGGGAGTTCTCTAGTCTCCAGTATTCCAGACAGCATATCTGTTTAAATGAAATTAGAACAATTATCTCTGTAAACTTAAAAACATTGAGACCATCTCCCAAAAGTAAACAGTTGAAAACATAAGATATAAGAGGTCTGACAATTAAGTTCGCAAACTCACCCTAGAAAAAGTGCTACATACCTCATTGCTAAATATCACTATGGTCACCTTCGAAGTACTCCCCTTGGGAAGCTATGCACCAACGCCAGTTGGTTGATGTAAATGTTTTTTCCTCGTGTTTAAGTTAATCAGTCTTTATGGGTAAGTGATCATCAGTAACATTTTGGTTTTTTTGATTAGTGTCAGGTGTACAAAACAATGCAATAGGTAGGCATTTATACTCCTCACAAAGTGATAACCCCCTTCCCCCAACTCAGTAACGTGTTTTTATAGAAGAAATGTCGCCTGCTAGACTCCTTGAAGTCCTTGGAGCTCTTTGGAGCTGAGTAACATTTTTGCCCAGTGTCTAGCATAGTGTTTGGCACATAGTATGTGCATACTAAATATTTTTTTAAATAATCAACTGAACAAATGCTATAAGAGGAGGTGAAAAGTATTCCCATAGGTAACTTTTTATCACATTTCATTTCTGAAGGGCCAAATACGGAAGTTATCATTAAAGCATAAGCCCCAATGTCTCTGTATTCTAATTTCTGAGTTCCTAGAACTTGTTTTTGGCTATACTATTATTAGCAAAGACCTCCAGTTGCCCGGATTATCTTTGTTATTTATTTATTAGTGTTTGGTTTGTTCAAGTGGGATAGCAATGGTGTGGGAATTAAATTTAAGCCATTGAATTATTCATTAAAATTTTTCTCGAGCTGATTAACTTAAACACAAGGAAAAAATTTTACATCAACTTAAAATGAAATGTAGATAAACTTTCAAGGTAAAGCTTTTATCATGATGATTATTATAACAGGTAATATTTGGAAATTTAACTGTATACAGTATGTCTGTCAGTCTGTGCTGTTATAACAACGTACCACAGACAGAGTGGCTTTTAAAAAAGAAAAGCAGCAGCAGAACAAGAAACAGATTTTATCAACTCTCAATGAGTTATCTTTGGGTTTCTGCTGACCCCACATATAGAACTTGGGCACTTTATTAACAACTGATTAATACACTTAAATAACAAAAATCTAAACAAAAAAATCATAAAAATAAATTTAAACAAAAATCATAAAAATTATTTGGTCAACAATAGGCCTTTTTGGGAAGCTATAGGCTATCATTGATTGGCATGCATTGTCCATGAACACAACATATAATTATAGATGAAAATATAAATTGATGAGATGTGAGCTCAACAGGTGTCCCTGATTACCCTAGGCGTACTTGGGGTTAGCCAGAAACTCTTACAAAGCAAGACAATAAACAATGACTTCAGAATCTATCACTACAGAGCAGGAAAAATAAATAACTTTCTGATGATATTAGGTTACAATTTTCTGAACTTCAGCTTTGTTAAAAATCTGGCATCTGCCACTTTGTTGACATTTAACGTATTCTTAAGTACTACTGTATATATTATTAATTGCATTAATTTTGTTTGGTTACAAATTTTAAAAAAATAGCCACAACTTAAACTAAATAGATAAATTCTCTTTCACATAAAGGAGTCCAGAGTTAAGCAGTCCTAGATTGGTCTAGACATTCTTAGTAAATACTTTATCTCCAAGGCTGGGGAGAAACACATGCACTTTAAAAAAAAAAAATCTTGGCAGATCTAAGAGATCCCATGGGATGGTTTTGCTATGTTGTGATTGAAATGAACTCTACGTGGTTCTTAGCTAATTCCAAAATTCACATTCATCCTTGAATAACAAAGCTTTGTTACAATTTGGAATATTTTTAAAAACTAATGTAGACTGCTACATTGATTTAGGGAAGATGTAACAGAGACATTCATATACAACAAAAAGCCGTCTCAAAAATATGGTCATACACACTCATATGCGCATGTGTGTGTGTTTTCCAGGATTACTAAACTAGAATAGACAAACACTTTTATATATGTCATCTAGAATTTCTTTTTGATTGTATCCATTCAACAGATAGATATATTTTCCCACAAACAGCATAGGTCCACAATGAATAAGTCACACACATATTTTTGAAGATGTAGTTCTGGCCCTAAAGGAGCCCCAAATCCACAAACGTAGAACCGCACAAAGACGTGTGCTATATTCCAAGTGGTAAGGGCTATCCAAGAAGCCACCACAAGGTAGGCAACAGGGAATCCAGAGGGGCTGTGGGTTTCTCTGACAGGTGCTGTGAGAGAAACCGTGGCCGCAGAGGAGGGATGTGGGAGGGCCTGAGTGTCTTGTGCCACGTGGCACAGAACCATTTTTATTCAGCTAGACCATATCTTTAATTAGCTGCGCCATCAGCACTTTTGAGGCAGTGCTGCCACCCCACAGAAATAAGTCCATAAATCTGGCTTATGGGGAGTGAATAGGAAAAGGCCATCAGTGCTTAGCAGCCAGGTACCTCTTCAGCATGTATGCTAGTCTGCGAGACTCGGTGCCAAACAAGAGTCAGCAGGGTGTGACTGAGAAACAAAAATCACTGAATGTCCCTGTTCTTCATACGCTCTCTGCATTCCCATTAAAAAAAAAAATGTAAACTGATATCTCTCCAAACATAAATTCAACTCAGCCATCCACAATTCTGTGCTTTATGCGGAATTGGCTGATACGAATAAGTTACGTCTGTGCCTTTTGACATTTTTGGTAATTCAGTTTGTTGGGAGACTAGATTTATCTGCCTCCAATTTTCAGTTCCATCCTGACCATCTTCTGTACCCTCATCATCTTCAGAAAGAGCATCACACAGGGATGCAGATTTTAACAGGGCTGAAAACACAGTTTGTTCATTCTTCTAAGGATCCAAGTTGTTTACCGAGTATAGTTTTCACACTTGGGTAATGTATGTAATATGTCCAGATTAAGGCATAAAAATATTTTATGACAATAATATTTCCATTGCTTCTAAAAAAATCCAATATAATGTTGAATAGAAGAGTCACACGTTGTTTTTAAATATCCTCCAATTGACCAAATACATCCATACATACATGCATATATGTATGTACACATACATATAAATATTTAATTTATTTTAAAGTCATTTATTTAGATTTTGTTTAATTATGAAATATTTTATGACTACAGAAAAAAATAAAATAGTTAGCCAGTACCTACTACCTGGCATATCATTTTGTCATATTGGTTTTCAGAGTTTCTAACGCTTCACGCCCAGTGATCATCACTGGCCTAAGGAGGGCGAGTACCTTTCGTGTGTATATCTTTATACTTTCATAACATATGCATACACACATAATATCATACAGCATTGTTCTGCACAATTTTAATTTTGGTAAGTATTATAGTGAACATTTTTTACAACATGCTTTTTTACTCAATATACATATGTCCTCATCAACATTTAATGTTCAGCCTTTAAATTTTACCAGATAGTCACAAAATAGTATTACATTGTGTTGCAGACAACTTCTTCCAGTGTGTAGCTTTTCTTTTCACTTTTTCACTTTGATAAATAGACATTTTAAATTTTAATGTGATCTAATTTGTAAAACACTTCCTTTATGATTTGCAATTTTTGTGTTTTATCTAAAATTAAAAAAAAAATGTAAATAGTTTTTTTTGAGCCAAAATGATGACATATGCCAGTGAGCAAGACCTCAAATTCTCTCGTGAATAACAGTTTTGCAGCTTCTTTTATGCATTTGAAATTATGGAGGGAATGTAAGGAAGATTACATGGAGATGGGAGGAAGCAAGGTGGGGATGGGATTCCAGAATAGTTAAGATTATGTGCTCCCTTTGGGTATCTGAAAGGGGGCATTTCAAAGATGCCCCCTTATTTTAACCAGAAATAATATATAGGACTTATTTAGGGCAAACCTTTTGCTAAAGAAATTATACGCCTGGTGCATGACTATGCACTATGACCTACCCAGTTAGGAATTTATGATCAGATCACCCTGTGAGATTACTTTGCAGCGAATCCTTTTTATTTAATTTTTTTTGGGGGGTGTCCAAAGTCCCCCTTTATGGTTATAAATGAATCCGAAGGATGCATTAATGATCAACCATTTGTTTGGATAGTGTGGTTTCACAGTGCTAGGAAGGCTCATTGCTAGGAAGTCTCAGTATCAAAGTTGTCTTGTTGACCATTGGGGATGAGGCAATATCATAACCATGGGATCTGCGTTGAGGCTGGATTTTCCCAAAAACAGAAGAGCAGGTAAATGGAAAGCTGGTAGGTCTTAACAGGCTTCAGTGTGAAAAAACAAACAAACAAACAAACAAAAAACAACACACACCACTCTGGATCATTTCTATCCTAGTAACTATCATGATCCGAGTTTTGCCTTCTGTCTCATTCTCTGTGTTTGGCATCTAGCATGACATTTACAAAAGCCATAAAAAGAGAGTATTAACAGTTATCTTATGCATGTTCAGTAATTATAAGCAGTTGGAGTAGATAGAAAAACCCAAAGAACAAGTATTAGTATCATTAGCAGACAGGTAAAGAGAATCAAACAAAATGGGTTCTGAGTTCAATATCAGTCCATAGGTAAACAAGCTTGTCAGTGTCTTGGGGTAGCTGTCTACCTCTGGTTTCAGTGGCTTCTCATCTTTGTGGAGACTTTGACATCGGTAGTCAGGGGTAGATGTCCATTCCCAGTGAGGCACCTCATAAGGTCCCTTCCACCGAGGATGGAGGGTGTCTTTTATTGAAAGTCCTTTCCAAAACACAGCATGTAAAGTCTTTGTCTCCTGGGAGCTTGCCGTGAAAGAAAGCGATTCCGAACTTGGCATTTTCTTGAAGTGACTCTCAAACCTTGGCAATAGTGTAAGCTATCATCTCCTTTCAATAATGTCAGTTCACAAGTTCCTTCATCTAACTCCAGTTTAAATGCACTGTGATGGATGAAGGAATGCAGAAAAACAAACAATTGGGTGCCAGGGAGCAGGAAGCATCAAGCAGCTGTCATGGGTTTCCCATAGCCCTCATTATTCATTTAATTTCCAACCTTTATTTACCTATAAAATATACCCTAGAAGTTTTCCTACATATATTGAGATTTTAACCCTTAAAACCTCAATATCTGAATGAAAACTAAGAAGTAATAAATTAGCATTCTTTAATTTGGACATTTTATAACCTCTAGAAACATTTGTCATAGATATAAAAGTTAATTATTAATATGGACTTACTTCTATAAAAGCCAGACAAAATAAAGACATGTCTATTTTACTTAAACCAACAACTTACGCTAGCTTTTATTTACTAAGGTCACTTAGCTAGCTTCTATTTACTTAGATTACGTGAACTTATAAAGCATTTGACTTAGTTTGTATATTTCTGAAAATTTGAGAACTCCCAATTCTTACAAGCCCTTGCCTTTAAATTTTAACAACACCCTCTAGAGGCAGAACATTTTTTCACATTTACAACATATGTATATATAGTGCGTTTCGTTTAAAATATTTCTCTCCATAAAATTGATGATAAAATACTGCCATTTTTTTTCCCCTAAGGCTTTCAGGGTTTTGTTTTTACATTTTTATCTAAATTCGCCTTGAATTGATTTTTGTCTGTGGTGTAAAGTGGATATCAAATTGTATTATTTCCAAATGGAAAACCATTTGTCCAACACTATTGATTAAACTGTCCTTTCTTGTGCCTTTGCAATGCCTCCTCTGTCATAGATCAAGTTTCCATACGCGGGCTTTCTAGTCCGTTTCACTGATTTCCTTAGCTATTCCCATACTAACACCATTATCTAGAAGTGAAAATTTCTGCACCTTATTCTTCTTTTAAAAAATTGCTTGAAGTACTCTTGTGCCTTTGTTCATTATTCAAATGTTTAGAATTGGTTTCTAGTATATGTGTACACATACACACACAGAGCTATTGAATTTTATTGTGATTGTAAAGAATTTAAAATTACTTTGGCAGGAACTGACATCTTTATGATATTGAATTCTTTTGGTATAATCTTTCCACTTGTTTAGATCTTCTTTAATATCTTTCCATAACGTTTCACACACTTCTGTATATTTTAAGAGGTTTTCCTAGGTATCTGGCAATTCTGTTCTTATTTTAAATTACATCTTTTAAAATTACATTTTCTGCATTGTAGATAACTAAGAATGTAATTAATTTTATGTGTTAATATTATGTATAACAAGCATTCAGGACACTCTTATTAACTATATTAACTTGTAGATTTTCGTGGGATTTTTACATAATCAATACTGTAGTCTTGGTAATTTTGTTTCTTTCTGTTCAATCCTAAACCTTTTTACTTATCTTTCTTATTATCCTGGCTTGGACATTTAACATAATGTTAAATAGAAACATCATACATTTTTTTTAAATACCCTCCAATAAGCCAAATATAACACACACATGCATACATATATACTTATTTACTTTAAAGTCAATACCTATTTAGATCTAATGACATGTTTATTCATTTGTTTGCTCACTACTGTTACTCTCACTCTATGGATTCAATTCCTTCCTCAGTGAAATAAATATATCTTTGAGTAATTCTTTCAGTGGAGGTGTTTGAGTGCCAATGCTCCCTAGCCTTTTTTACATAATGTTTTATTTTATTCACACTCTTGAAGAAATTCCCTTGGGTATAGAATTCTAGGTTCACATTTTTTTTCAGTATTTTATGGATATTATTCAATTGTCTTTGTTTTTATTGTTTCTGATAGCAACATGGCTATAAGTCTAATAATTGTTTTTCTGTAGGTAATCTGTGTTTTTTCCTCTTGTTGTTTTTGAAAATTTCTCTGCATCTTTGGAATTTTTTAGTTTCACTACAATGTGTCTATATGTGTTTTTTGTTTTCTTTACTTAGGATCGGTGTGTTTTCAGTCTATAAATTCATGTTTTCATTAACATTGAACATCTTTGTCTATTTTCTCCTTAAATATTATCTCTTCCCTATTGTTTCTTTTTTCTCTTTTGGGGATTCCCGATAGAGTTCTGTTGTTCTTATTCTGTACTTCATTTATCTTAACCACTTTGATATTTGGCATTTCTGTATGTCTCATTCTTCATTCTAAACCATTTCCCTAGAACTGTATTCCAATTCACTATTTCCCTTTTTAGTAGTATCATTTCTATAAGTTTTATTTGGTTCTTTTCCATATTTGTCTTTTTTTCTTATAAGTATTCCATTCTTTGGTCTTGGTTTCTAGTCCTTTTTTCTCTTGAAAATGTTAAGTATATTTATAGTCTTTTCCTGATTGTTCTATTAGCTCAATTTCTTACAGAGCGTTAATTGTCCTAATGGATGTGTGTGCTAACTTCCCTCGTGATTGTCGATGAAAAAACATCCAGCCTAAGAGAAAGGTTATAAAAGTTTATTTGAGCCAAACTAATGACAATTTCTGGAAAGCAAAATCTCAATGGATTGAGAAAATGCTCTGCAAAATGGTGGTTTGCAGCTTATTTTATACATAGAATCAAAAGAGGAGGGTTACATGAAATCCATTGGCAGTATAATAGATTAAGGAGGTGGGAGAAAGTAAAGCTGGGAAATCTCTGGAATTGGATAAAAGTAAATTGGACAGACAGGTACTTCTTTCACATAGGTGGATAAAGGATAGTTAATAGTTCACATAGAAATGTTAATCAAGGGACGAGAATAATAATGAGAGATTTTGTATTTTCCTGCTCTGGTCTGGAGAAAAGAATTACTGACATTCCAATGATGTCATTTTAGGTGCAAAAAGACAATAGACAGGCCCACTTAAGGTGAAGATTAACTTTATGAAGGAAGCTTCAGGCGAAAGATGTGACTTCCCGCCATGGGCCGCCTTAGTTATGAATTATTTATTTATTTATTTTTTATGTTCATGCCATCTTCTGTGGTTACTTTCAGTCTCCTGACCTTGTCAGGTTTAACCTGTGGCTCCTTTTCCATCCTCATAACAAATGTTACTTGTATAGTTGGTTATTTTTCCCGTTATGAGCTCATTTTCAGTTGAGGATTTTTTTCTTCTCTGGGAGTCCTGAGCATTCTCGGTTTTTATACTATTGATACGAAGCAATTTTATATTTGTTTCTACTGGTTACCTCAGGGTGTTCATTGGTCCAGAATCGCATGTTATTTTTCAACCTAAGGAATCTTACACAAGGCGAGTGATATACACTTGGATTCCATATCTGTGTATGAGGCAGGCTGTTTCGTTTTCCAATAAAGATTTTTTTTCCACTGAGTTTTAGGCCAAGACAAACTTTCCGGTCACTCATCTAGTAGCGTTTCCAATGTTCCATATATATGTAAAGACATCTCAGTTCACAACAAAGATCAAATTTGCTGTCCTGACAAGAGCATTAAAAATCCTGACTGCCAACTAGGATTTTCTGAGGTGTCAGATTACATGACTGGCACAGGGCTATGTAAGTTTTCTCTTCCTTTCTGATGACTTAGGATTTCTCTTTCAATTGAAAAATAGATCAGCTATTTATTTGCGTGCGTGTGTGTGTGTGTGTGTGTGTACATGCACACAGAGTTGTCTGCAGGTTGTGTTATATTTTGTGTACTAGCATTTCTACCTATTTTTAATAAGAGGGGTTCCATACTACATTGGTCTGCTTTATTGACAGAATGAGATTAGACTACTTTTTTTTATTTTTATTTTTTTAGAAAAGTTGGCTGATGGATTTGTTGCTTTGGGGGTCAAGGGTGCTCAGGGGCTCTTAGTCTGGCGGGCTCACTTCCTCTTTATCATCACAGGCTTCTGGCTACACAGGATGTCTTTGGCTCTGCAGATGGCAGACACGCACAGATCACCGCAGTACTTGTTCTTGTGGGTCATGTGTCAGATGCTGCTGAGGGTGGCTGGGCGTTCTTGTTGATGATGGTCCACATGGAGGAGGTGGCCTGCTTTCGCTGGCTAGATCTCCGCTTCATGATGACCACCACACTTTTGCAGTTGGCCGCTGGCTCCATGCCCGCTGTCATGTGGTGAATCAGCCCGTTTAGCAGAAAGAAGTTACAGGCCTTCAGATCATTGGGTTCGGTGCTGAAGGTCTGTTTGTTCCTTTTGATCAAGAAGCTGGAGCAGTTGCGCACGACCATCCATTACAGATGGGTGGTCATTTGTTAGCTCCCCTTGCCAGAGACAGAAAGAGCTAGATTACTTCTTGAATACAGAGAAACTTTGACCACATACAAAATTCCTTTTTGTGAAACCTTTTGTTTTTCTCCCCTAGTGGTAATAAAACTTAACACAAGCAAGCAGATTCTCATCCATGTTAATGACTGTCCAAACCCATAGATTCATCTCTACATCCTGGTTCTCAGCTAAGAAAATTCAAATAAAGTTTCTTTATAAATAAATGTATTAGAAGGTTATTTATATTGTAATAATAAGTTTATTGATCATTTAACTGTTATTCATCTATAAAGATATTTGAAACAGAAATATTAGGTCACGGAAAGTAAATTAAATAAACCTATAAGGAATGCTCCCAACATGTCATTATTTTCCAGGAGAATAAATGGTTTTGTTTAAATAACATGTGTAAACAAGAGAAAAGATCGTCTCCTGCTTCCACTATTAGTGTCCACTTCATTTACATAAAAGTAATGGGTGTTTTCGGAAATTTTATTTTTCACAATTGTTTTTATGTATAAAGATTCCTGATAATACTGATCTAATTTAATTTAAAATCTTTTTCTTTTTATATCATAAAACATTTATGCTCATGTGCTAGTCACTGCGGGAAAACAAGAATAAATGGCAATGTCCTGTATCAAAGAGTGGCCCAATCATAGGTACAAACATGTAAACAAATGATTACAATATATTTGATAGATGTTATGCTAGAGGTACATGATCAAGAGTCATGGGATCACAGAGAAGGGTGATTCTGTGTAAGACTTCACTAGAATGTCATGTATAAGCTACATTTTTGAAGGCTGATGAGCGAGGGACTAGAACAATTCAGTACCATTTAGCCTAGAGTATGAAGTGGGGAGTGGTAGAACAGTTAGGCTAGGGACATGTCATTGAGGACCTTGAATCCATGCTAAACATTTCAAACTTTATCCTGGAAATGGTGGAAAACCATTGTAAAATTTTAGGCAGCGGAGTGATGTGGTCAGATTTCGTTTTTGGTAGGTGATAAATTTGAGAATCCTGATCTAAGAATAAGGAGACCAGTTAGGATACTATTTTAACATTCTAGACCAGAACGATCCTGCTCCAGATAAAGGGCTATAGCAATGAAGGTGACCGTGGAGGGGAGTGAGAAATATTTAAGAAGTAAAACCATCAGAGGTTGGAAACTAAGACACAGTCAAGAATGTGAGGGAAAAAGAGAAGCCAGGTGATATCAAAGCTTGTGGCTTCAGTGATGTAGTGAGTACTGATCCCATTAGTTGAACTTAGAAGACAGAAGGAAAAACAGATGTGGGACAACTAATGAGCTTTAAGTGCTTAGGGGAATCCAGATCTCTAATCTTAGTACTCAGAAAAGAAGGCAGGGCTAGCAAAAGAGATTTTGCCATCCGTAATATACAGATCATGGTTAATACCATGAAGAAGCTGTGTGTAGATCAGGAGAGCATGCAGAGTAGAGGTGACCTGCGAACTAGATTCTGGAAAGCATCCATGTTTGAAAGCAAATGGATGATGAGATGAAAGAGAACTTGAAATGATTGAAGAGTGGGATGAGAGTCCTAAAAGCCAAAAAGACAGAATTTCAGTAAGAAAATGTGTGTGTGTGTGTGTGTGTGTGTGTGTGTGTGTGTGTGTGATGTTTCTAATGCAGGTCTCACTTAGTTACTTCTAAAAGACACCTATTCACTGTCTTCACTCTTTATAAGAACTGATAGTAGCAGTCACTCTTTATCTGGAAATGCAAGTTTTAAAAGTAAACAAATAAAACCTTAAAATTCTTGGGTGCAGATCTAGAAAAGAATGAGAATTTCAACATGTAGCTCATTTTCATATCAGCCGACAGTATGCCACCATTATTGTTAATAGTTATTGTTAATAGAAGAGTTAAAAAACTATTCTTGAATAAGAGGACACTCTTTTACCCTTCAAGTAACTAACTGAAAATTCCTGCTATTACATAAATTGGAAACCAGGAGGCAAATTTTAATTAAAAATATTTATAGCAAGTGAATACCAGCTGCTAGTTTCTCTCGTCACTCCTGAATGTGTTTTGCAGCTGGCCATGATTCTCTCATTTCAATCCACTTAACCAATAATAACAGCTGTTTCATTAGGCAAGGGATGTTCTATTAGCACCCACGTGATAGGTAGTAACTTGTAAAGAATTCTTTAATATGAATGGTTTTTAAGAGAACAACACCTTGACTTGATGGATCATTGTCTACAGGATTTTTGTTTCTTTAAATCAGTAAAAAAATCCCTTTGACTTCAAAGTGTGTCCATTTTCTGTAAAGTTCAAGCATCTCTACAAATTTCCTAATCTATTCATTTAAAATTATAAGAACCACATTAAACAAAACTAAGAAAAACATAAAAGGAAGGGGGATTGGGAGGAGCCAAAGAGTGTATACAAGGATCAATTTAATGCAATATTGATGGTGTTTCGTAAGATGAGATATTAGCAATCTCATCCATGAATGCAAAACACTACAGAGTCAAGGCCTAATCACAGCTTTCTGTTTATTTGCTTGTTTGTTTTATTTTGTTTACTAAATTACCAGTGTTTTCTGTTCTAGTTAGTTAAAAACAGAAAAGTCGGACAAGAATTCAATGAAATGAACTGAAGTTGCTTAAACCAATGACACACATACCATAAGGAATGTAGCAAATTTATGACATGTGTTGAGTGGAAGCTGATGACTCATTTGAAAGGGGCCCCTAGTACAGCCTGTTGCTGAGAGCTGGTTGGGTGAAGGCAATACTGTCCTGTTACATACAGATCTTCAATATATACACTGTCCTCAATATGCAGATCGGATAAGTATGACTTAATAACGGAAGGAAAAACATTTCCTTCAAGAAAAATAAAGTAAAAAATATATACAACGAGAGCAGATTCTAACAAAGTTCATGTTCCTGCTTCCAGGAGTGACAGAGAAAAAAAAAAAGAAAGAAAAGGTGAGTTAAAACTTTGTTTTTATAGACAGTTCAAAGGTACCATAAATGGGACATGCTCATGATTTTCAATGATTTAAGATTCCTTTGGTATATAGTTGGACCTTGGTTTTCGAACGTAATCCTTTCCGAAGACCGTTGGAGTTCTGAAATGTTTGAAAACAGCCGACAGCTAGGCCTCAGGGTCTTGCCGTCAAGTCAACAGAAGCCGCGAGACATGTTCTAATTCTGAGGCGTGTTCGAAAACCGAAGCATTTACTTCCGGGTTTACGGCGTTCGTAAACTGAAATATTTGTCAACGGAGATGTTCTAAAACCGAGGTACTACTGTACTTTCTAAAAATATTACCAGGTTCCACTTTTTAGAAACTATTATTTATGGAATTCAACTAGATTCAAGAAGTCAACTTAATTCTTTGTTGTATTCCCCAAATGTCTTATAAATTAAACCTTTTTCTAAGTTGAAGCACTTATTGAATTGTAAAAAAGAAAAAAAAGCGACAACAAAAATTAATAAAGTGTTATTTTCTGACTTACATATTCCTTTTAGTCAAAAAACAATGAAGGATATTTTAAAGTAGCTTTCTCTCTCTCCGCATTTAAGTATGATGCTTCTTGCGTATGCTTCTTTCTTTTTTATAGAAAATGACATAGACTCTGACATTATGTATGAGGATTAAAGGAGTAAGCCAGAAGCAGGAGACGAAATGGAACAACCTGAGTCTGAACCACAGATTTCTTATGGCTGTTCTTTTACCTGCACAGAGACCCAGCTCAAGCTTTGGAGTAGGTAGTCTGTTGTAAAAATCTGAATAAATTTGTAGCCAAGAGTCTTTCTTGACCAGTTTTCATTTGAAGGGAGAGGAAAGGGATTTGCTTCATTTTCTATTTACAAGTGAAATGAAGGAGCTCGATGAGATTCTTCCTGTTCTCATTTTTTTCTAAAATGATGAGGCCTCTATTTGAGCTGCTGCACTAAATTTACATGGCAGGCATAGAAATAGTCAATAAGGCACATTTATTTCTAAATGGGCCAAAACTTTATTTTAAAATAGATGCGAATTGGCAGGAAATAGGAATGAAGCCAGAGACATTTATAAAGGAGAAGAGCATATGATTTTTCTTTTTAAAGATGAAAGTGGAAAAACAAAATTAAAAGGAACGAGACAGAAGAACTTGTAACAATGGGATCCTTTTGTTATCTCATTTATATGTTTAAACTAACCGATTTGTTTGAAGCAATTTGACTTAATTCGTTTTTAATGCAAAGCAAAAAAATAAAAATAAAATGGGGCTTTGCGATGGCAATTTAACAAGCAGAAATGATAACAACAGAATTCTTCCTTCTTTTACATTTCACTGGACATCCCTAGGGAGACTACTTACTGACTGCTATGTAATCCTCATTATATAAAAGGACATGTTCGTGATTTTCTGATCAGATTGGGACAGAATAATTAAAGTCTGAAAAGTACAAGTGGTTATCCTTCCTCTAATTCCGTACACACCAGGGAGATTATCAATTAAAAATGTCTTCTCAATCTGCTATGAAATATTTACATGTTGGAAGCCAGTTTAATTTTGATTATACCAAACTCCCCGATCCCCATATTCTCTTCCACAAACTGTTTTTCAATCTTGGATAAACTTTACGCATGTGACATCTTGATTCATGAAGTTGTAAGCAAAGCCCAGTACCTGGTGCCAAGAGAAATGCGATGTTGAATCATAAGGTTGTATACCTCCTGTTATCATGTTAGTGTGGTATAACATTAAAGATCTTTTTCTCCCTTGTCTCTTTACATGTTTATTTTCTTTTAAACCAATGTGGATCTGCATGAGTTTGTGTTTATTTTAGTTTGATTGCCTTTACCCGTTAATGGCATTGTTTTAGAAAACGCAACCACACTTGAAAAAGGGTGCTCATAGCACTTCTGTAAGGATTATCGTAATGGCTTAGTAGAGAAAAAGAGAAGGGGAAAAAGAGAAAAAGAGGTCAATTAGAAAATTTCAAATCATTCCTCTGTTTTCATTTCTTACCTCCAACTTTTCTTCCTGGCTTTCTCTAGATTGGGGTAAAGGGATGGGCTGTAAGAGGTAGGATACCAAGCAGCCTAAATTAAACAGAACCTGTGTTTATTACACAGATTAAACCCTATCGAACAGATCGAACTTAGTACTCTCTCGTTTATTATGAGGAATTGAGTAGAAAATATCTGAAGTTCAAAATTTCCTCTGCCACTAGAGATACTTTCCTTTATTCATTCAAGCCTCAATTTCTTCTGGATTTCTTCACTTGTACTGAGGCTCTTTAATAACCAGCTGATCTGAATTATTTCACCAATAAATAATACCAGAGTAAATTAGTATTTATTGAAAAATCTACTGTATGCCAAATTCCCTCAGATAATCCTCACAACACCCCATGCCATGTTAATATTCCCATGTTATGCTAACTTTACAGACTGACTGATCTGGCGCAAGGTGAGAGCACATTAAGTGATAAGCAGAGCTCGTACCCAAGTCTTCCAGATGTAAATCTCATTCTCTTCCCTCTATTTTATTCCATTTTCAATCTGTGCCAGGCACTGCCTTGAATATTTGTTTTAAAAACAAATCAGCACTGATGCACAGTTACATATTAATATTTTTATTTTAAAACTTATCTTCATATTGTTGGAGACAAGTAATTTCAAGATTTTTAGTAATTCCCTAAAATCAAGAATGGGCAAACTTACCAATACTTAAAAAATAGCCAGTAAGAAATCAAATGTTTGAGAAATGAACACCCATTCAAAAGTTTATTATTAAGTGTCACATTTTATGGTAATTACATTTTCACTAAAAATGGGAATGTTGTTTAGCTTTTTTTTTTTAATTCATGAAAAAATTATGTTGGGATATGTAGTACGTTTGACTCATTTTCTTAAGAGTGGGAGCCTACAGAGCAAAAAAAGCTTATCAGAATAAGTTTTAATGTGTCCTCACATAAAATTAATCCAATTTTTTATGTGTAGAGTTAATAAAGATAAAATTATGGCTGGTATATATTTTATTCTTTCAACAAATATTTATGAAATAGCTAATATATAAAAGATAGATGTGGTGCTGGGCTCTAAGGAAAAATAGATATTTAATAATTTGGAAGTGGTTTCACAGAGAACAACTGAAAATATCAAAACCTCAAATTCATATAGGACTTAAACAGGTAACATACATAAATGAAATATAAGACAATAGGAAGTGGCTCAGTTTAGGTTGTATGTACATAAACACCTCATTTTGAAAACAACTGAATTTCAAAGTAATCATTGAAGTCAATGGTTAATTATTTTTCTTTAAACAGGTTTGCATATTTACATCTAAATGTTATGAGGGAGTTGTGTGCTGTTAAGTATTTAATAACTGGCTCTTTGGGAAAAAGTCTTGAATGATAGTAGTTGCCTATTTTTGTAAGGCAATGGCCTACAGAAGCCACTAGAGGGATGTCTGTTTTCAAGTCACTTAGGCAGTTTCAAGCCACTAAAGGATGTATGTCACTGAACTCAAGCAGGGAAGAGATACACAATAGCTCACCATTACAGAGTAGTTTTACCATTCAGATGAAACAGACGTAAATAACCTCAAGAGTACAGATAATAGTAAAATAATTAGTAAGTGACGAGTTTTGAGTATTTATCAACTTTGTTTTGAATATAATTTATTTAATCATATGTTTCTTTCCAGCTACTTTTTAATATTGGCAGTATTTAACAACCAGATCTCAAAATTCCTAAAAATTTAGCAATTGGGTCTTGTGAGCCAGTACATGTTGGCTTCAGCACACCAGTGTGAGACCAGAAAAAAGAAAAACAAGCATAAAAAGCCACATGAATACTTAGCTAGGCAAAGACAAAAACTCCTAGCCTATGTGAATCACGTGTATAGGAGATCAATTAGATAGATGTTCATTAATATTTATTGAGAACTTACTAACAGCCATATAGCTTTTTATGTTTGTTTCTTATTTATTCTTCACAACAGCTTATGAAGTTGTACTACTATTATTACTTTTTAACAGATAGGTAAAGAGGCATTGAGAAAGAAAACAATATTTCTGGTAGGAAAGCAGGGATTGACACCAGTTTTGTTTCACTCAAATGCCCCTGCTCTTAAAAAAAATTATACACCACCTTCCCCCTATGAGTGACTCTACAACCCTCAAACAGTTACAACCCTCAAAGCCACTCACAGCTCCAATGGAAAAGAGCAGTGGATATGCTCCCCCATCAGGAAACTAGCAAACATCATGGGGAGTAAGCAAATTACAAAGACTGAATCAAACTTCACTCTGACCCTCTTCCATCTCCATTTTTAGAAAGAGGGGGCACACACCTCAGATTACTTTCCATCATTGTTTACTTTCCATCACTGGTTTTCATCTGGTCTTCAAAGAAATAAATATAATTTGGTACGACTACATTTCCCCAACCAGCTCCCCGCCCCCCCCCCATTTCCTAGATTTCCAAAGACTGTTCTGGGAAGAGAGGGTTCAGTTCTTCTCTGCCTGTCAGTGTGATTAATTAGATTTACTTTCATGCTGTACTCTCTGCCATCCTGTCCCTTCCCCCAATGACTAATAACTCTTCCACAAAGTCCAAACAAATGGCCACAGTATCTAGTTTTTATTTTTGGAAGTTTTCCCCAGCCAAAATGCACAGAACCTCTTCACAGACAGCAGTGTGGAAATTCCTGGCCAGGATTCCTGCCCTTAACAGCCGCACTTGATATGGCTAGATGGCCCGTTGACTGATATCCTGGGTGGCATCATGCCAGCTCAAAAGTTGTCAGGCTATTTGAATCAAGAATCAGCACAGGGCAGTGATAAATATAGATGGGCAGCTTACAAAACAGCTCTGCAAGGGGCCATATCTTCTTCAGGAAGTGCCTTTGTGCCAACACTGAAGCATTAACACCACACGTTTTTTTCTACACTTGACATCTGTGGACACTTAGAGTGTGTGACAAAAGGAGGAAGTGAATGAAAGTGGAAAGGAAGACAAGAGTGTTCATGGGTGAAGCCAGCAAACCAGAGAAGGATGAATTGCAGCTGGGGCCCAGGAGTCCATGAGGGACCCCACCTCATCAACGTTTTTAATGTGCGATATGAATACTAACTACAAGCACCGTGTTTCCAGGCCAGAGCTTAGCACAATTGAAGGAAGAGGTTGGGAACAGGCAAGTCAAATGTCTGTTTCTATTTATGCCATAGATCCTCAAAAAGGGTCTATTAGTCAACATGCCACATGGCCACCATGTGAAACCTTAGGATAGGAAATAGCCTTTTCTCAATTAGTTAAAACATATCATGGCTTCTCGAGGGGGCGAGAAAATGCGGCTGTTCAGAAAGTTCCAGACACCCAGACAAGCTTGACATAGCTTCAATAAATTCATTAGTGACATGAAGATGTCTAGTAGTCTAAATATGTGTGTGAGCATGGGAGGACTTCAGATTTGGAATCTGTGGGACTGAAACTCTTCCCTGTGACTAATTTAAGCCTCAAGAAGGTTAACAACTGGCTCAGTATCATTTTACAGGTAATCCGCCATTTCCTCATATGTAAATTGAGAATAAAATTAAAATATACCTCGCAGTGTTGTTATTAGGCTCAAATGAGATGATTTATGCAAAGCATTTTTAAATGGTTCAAGTCCATACAAACGATCACAGGTTTTTTTAAGAATCATTCATTCCTTGGTAAAAATTAATTACAACACTTACCTCCATCATTGGTCATTTTTAGAAATCATATACAAAAACACACTTCATAAGTCATGACTGTAATATTGGTACTATGGTTGTCTTTACATTGGTAATGTTTAAAAGAAGTCATCTTGGAATACTGTATCTTTAGACTATCAAGGAAGCCATTGTATTTCTAAAAGTCATTTCATTGAATTACCTTCAGAACCTATGTACAAACTTGAAGAAAAAGTCAGTCTCAAAAATCACTGCTCATTTATGACCTAAAATGGTATCCACTGTATTTACCTGATATTTACTCTGAGTGACTTTGGGCTCAGATATGAAGTCAAGTTCATTCGCAAAGGAATGTATTTGTATTATGATTCATGGTAACAATTTCCTGTAACCTTAGCATTTGAACCTCCCCGTGGTTGTTTACACTAGGCAAGGTACATGCTTATACTCATAGATCTAGTTTATAAAGAAATTGTAGGCTAGCAAGATAGAGATAGAGCTCTGATGCAGATTCCGATATCCTATCTCTGAAGGGATTTCTGAATTGGAGAAATTTCCCCCTATTCCTTGGGTTGTTCTGTCTGAACTCCTCAAGTTATAAAACTACTTCTACAACAACTTGCAAAACATGTGTTGAACAATGGTAACACTATTGGAATATAAGGACAGTCCCCTAGAGTAGCCATATTGAAATTTTTATCATTTTTACATGTTTAAGTCCTAGTATATTTATTTAAAAATCAGTTGGTTGGAATTTATTTTTTATCTTAAAGCCACCTTTTGCATTATTTATTTCTAAGTCTCATTTTTAAAAGAAACTGAAGCTCAGAAGTTTAAGAAACTCAAAACATGCGTTGATATTTGAGTGAATTGTCAAGGTCACACAGCAACTCAGTATGAAGAAATACACAGTGAACCCAGAATAGCTTTTTAGAAAACAAAAACAACATGGTAGTAAATAATAATAATAGTAATAATAATACCCATATGAAGATAGCATTGTTGTGTGAGATTTTTTTTTAATTTTGGATTAATTTGCCAATCTTGAAAATTCACTTTATATTGATTCTATTTTTTCTTACCATGACAAAATTAATTCCTGGCAGTTTAATACTTCCTCAGGGAAGCCCTCATTCTCTCCTCCACCTACTATAAATTGTTTCTTTTCCTGTGTTCAACTAATAGTTGTTTTATGACTCGATTTTAACACTGACATATTATCCTCCAGCTGTTTTTCTGTATCAGTCTCCAGTGTACATACTATGAGTTTCTTGAGGGCAGGGATTTTCACTGACTCCTCTTTCCTCTTTTCCTAGAATGGTGCCTGGTACATAATAAAGTATGTTCAATAAATGTTTGAAGAATGAATGAATGCAATTTAAACTATGAGACACGGTAAATAAACAAAAAGGAGCTTATGCCATGTTAACATATATCCAGCCAAATCAAACAGTTCATCTGTTTCCTACCTTCTCTTTGTCTCTCAGGAAAGTATCAGGCATTTTGATTCTGTGTATTCTAAAGACTACGCAGTGATAGCCACCTAAGAAGGATCTGGGTTGAGGGCACTGCATGAGAATTACTATTGTTACCAGAATTATTTTTAGTACTTCTATTTAGTTGAATGCATTCCTTTGTGGGGAATTTAAAGTGCTTCATTTACATGTTCACAATCCTGTGAGACAGGATTACCACCTTATTTCATGAACAAGGTAGCTGAAGAAGCTGGACTCACTCAAGGCCCTCCAGATAGCTTTTATGAGAGAGAAGATTAGAAATGCTTTTCCTATTCTCTACGTTTCTATTGTGTGGAATTGCCACTAATTTTAGCATTGGAGTAATCAAAGTTTGACGGTTGCTGAGAGACTCAAACGTTCATATGGATACTGCAACCCTCGGGCCTTGTACAATTAATTCAAAGCTGTCGCAATCAAGAATATACTGTATCAGATCCGTTTTATCCTGACATGTAGGGTGGGAGCTGTTACTGTCCATTCCTTCCTCAGGACAGGCGACGTAATTTGCAGGGTGCAAAGTAAAACTGTGGGTTCCTCGTTCAAAAATTATTAAGAATTTCAGGAAGGATTCTGCAGAGCATTAAACCCTTCTGAGATTTCACATTCATGAAAGTTGCTTTATCCTTGCTTTTCTCCTGTTATCTTCCAAATCCTCATACAGTGTTCCCTAACTATTGCTCTTAACATCTCTTCTCTACCTGCTTTCAGTAACATCTTACTCAGCGTATCCTCTATAGTGGCACTGGGGTGAAATTTCTAATATAAAAATGCGTTGAGGTCATTACCTTGTTTAAAATCTTTCATTAATTCCTCATCATCTCCAGGATAAAGTATGACTTCTTAGACTTCTCTCTCACTTATCTACTGCTACGTAACCCCAAAACTCTGTGGCTTAAAACAATCACCACATATTTGCTCACAATTCTGGGCTTGACAACTTGTCTGGGCTCCGTGTGGCACTTGTGGGTTCCCTCATGTGTTCTGTGGTCAAGCAGCAGATCTAGGGACTGGTAGGCCCCAGATGACAGTTGCCTTGGGTTTTCCATGGGGGCACCTCAATTCTCCGTGTGGACTCTTCTGCAGGCTGGCTGGGGTCTTCTCATGCGGCAGGTGGATTCCAGGAGCGTAAAAGCAAGAGCTGGAAATGTTTCCTGAGGCCTGCACAATGTCACCTCTTCCATGTTCTATTGGTCAAAATAAGTCACAAGAGAGAATACAGAAATAGATTTCACCTCCTGATGGAAGGAACAGCAGCAGCACATTGCAAAAGGGCATGACCCCAGGGCTGTGAGGAATTTGCAGCCATGTTTTGCAATCTACCACACCTTGTTATATGTTCTTCCTGACCTCCATTTGCTGACCTCTCCTTCCTTGTCTCCCATTCCTCTCACGAAACAATATTCTAGCCTTGATAGATAATAAGATAATAATGACAAAAACAACAGATACAGTTACTGAGCATATTTTTTTTGTCTTCAGCACCATAGCTGGTATTTTGTGTATATTATTTGCACTTCATCTTTCAAATTCCTTACCATACCATGGAGGTATTTTTATTCTCCTGTTAAAAATGAGGAAACTGAGACATTCAGAAGCTTAACAGATCTCGCAACAAGGAAGAACCTGAATTGGGTTGCGAACTCAGGTATGCTTGATTCCAATATCCAATAACATTTTACTATGCCAGACAGCCCTACCAAAATATTTGCTGTGTACTCACATGTATTTGTGACTTTCATGCCTCTGTGACTTTCACATGCTCTTCCCTTTGCAGAAAAATCCTCTATCTGCCTTTTCTATCTTCCTTCTTTTCATCCCTCCTCTCCACACACCATGTAAAAGCACATACACAGCTTTTCACAAAAATTCTAATTCCTCCAGGCAGAGTTAGGTGACCTGCTTTAGTATACTATGCAACCCTTTGCTTATCTTTTCCTCGTTCTTAACCATTTTGCTCCTTTAGCATAGGAATCTTATTCTTCTTATTATTATTTTTGCATCTCCCAAGCCTAGTACAGTGCTTGGCTTATAGCCATTGTTTGATAAATGATTGTTGAATGGAATTTTTAAGAGCATGCTAACTTTGGTAATTAAGATTATATTCAGGGATATTAATTTTCACTCAAATAAGCAATCATAAGAGTCAAATGGTCAAACAGTTGTCCATCTAGAGTTTTTAAAAATCTTTGGCATGTGCCAGTTGCATCAGGCCATTCGTTCATTCATTTATTCAATTATTCAGGCTTCTATGTGCAGGACACTGTGTACTTTGACAAGGCATGCATGCATTTCATCATTCATTAAAAATAGCACGTACAAAAATCAACCAATTTTACATTTAAATGGCATTGGCTTCTCCGTTTTGTTTTTGTAATCAGTATTGTGATTTATGCTATAGGTTAGCCAAGCTGACACCCATTCCCAACTCCATTCTTTCTTGACTGCCTTCACTATCAAGACTATAAATACTATATACTCGATTTCTCAGCCTCCGGTGTAGACATGGGTAATCATGTGACATGGTTTTAATCAATCAAACATAATTAGAAGTATGCTAGTGCAGTCTTTGTGAACACTTTATTCACTTTAATTAAAGCATAGACATAATTGGTTTCACACCTGTCTCCCCTCCTCCCTGCTCTGAGCACAGATATAAAGCCAGGAGCTGTAGCAACCAACCTGAAACTACTATGAACAGCATCATGCTATAAGCATGGCAGAGTATTAAGACAAAAAGAGCCTAAATCTCCCAGGATATGGTGAGCTGCTGCATAAAGACCCCAGATGGTCTATATCCAGACTCCTTGACAAGTAAAAAAGGAGAACCCTATACATTTAAACTACTACTGGTTGATTTTTCTTTTATTTGCCTTCAAATGCATTCTTACATAATATAAATACAGCATGGAAATGGCCTAAACGGGGAGGGGTGTTTATTATCGTTAAACAGCAATACTGTAATATAAAGTCTAAGAGGGCAGGGATATTTGTTTGTTTTTGTTTTATTCACTGTAGTATCTCCAGAACTTAGAACAGTAACTGACACATAGTAGGCATTCAATCAATATTTGCTGCCCGAATGAGTAATGTAACTGTATTGGGAGCTGCCTCCTGAACTGTGTCCTTGATTCACTTCCGCAAGATGCATTTTCAGCTCTACACCTTAATGGCTCTCTGAAACCTGACTCAGCCACTAAAAATGTCTTGAAGCAAAAGTTTCATGAAGCCTCAAAGGAAGTCAAAGAAACGAAACATGGGAGACCTCTAAATCTGGTGAAATGCTAGTGTCACTTTCCTGTAAGGTCATAGTAAGAGGATACTGGATAAAAGACCTGAACTCTCAGCTCTAAATAAAGAGACATGTCACATACCTTACCTGGGCCTACCTGCTGCCTCCTCCTATGTGCTTGAATCCCGAACTATCTCTCAGGCAGGATGTGATCTAATAAGAAGGTTGGCCCCAAGCACCAAAATGTGGTCATAAATTTTCAGTTTATCCTCTCCACATTTTATCATTAGAGAGATGATGGAAGTTCATGAAGCAGGGAAGTGCTAGCTGTTGAACTTTGGTCTTTATGTATGTACTCACAGGTACTTTGCTCTCTTTCACATCCAGTATCTCCCAATAGACCAGAAGCATTTGGGTGAATTCTACACTAAAATAATTAAACATAACTCACAATTCCTCCATCTATCTCTAAGAGATATTTTAAAGGGAAAGTCTTCCTCTTATTGATCCACTCCAACAAAAACATCTTGCTTTATTTTCAGTACTCAATATACCTGTAAAAAAATACACTGTATATACAGTCAATTATAAGCTGTCAGGATAAGGAAAACCAGGTTGATGTAAAAATAACTAGGAGTGAAGTTCACTATGCTGGCAACAATTCATTGTCACCCTCTGAAAAAATATTAGAATCACTACTATTCTTCTTTTTCCTTTTTAGAGATTTCTAATGAAGGATTCATTTGATTCTTTCAAACCAGCTCTTTTCTTCATAATTCCTTTTACTCTACAGAAAACAATACCAAATATATGACTTAAAGTGGATGTTTTACTATAATAGTTTTGCCTGTAATGTCAAGGAGAAAAATTACTCCCTGGAGAACAGTCTAAACTAGTCCAACCATTTGGTTAAGGAAAGCCCGAAGTAATAAACTATTTTCATTTTGTTTTTAAAGTAGAAACACATGCAGCAATATGAATTCCATGAACATGTAGCATCCGAGCCAGAACACATGAAGTTTTTGTTTTTTTTGACAAGAATTAGTTCAATAGTAGGAAGACCTTTCAGTTCTCCCTTTTCCTACTCTCTTTGGAGCTCATCAGCTCTCGTAAGTACAATGGTATACTTTGCCATCTCTCTAACTTGTACCACCATGTTAGTTATGAGAAATGGATTTGGAAGTGGCTTGGCTCATTGTGGACTTCCTTTTGTTTTCCATTCGGGATTTCCCCACCTTGTGCATAGGTCAGTAAAGCCGTCTTTGGAGAATTTGTATTGGTTTGCCTCTGCAAACACCTAATTGGATTCTTCTGTTGATTTTTGACCCCTGTTCTGACCATCATCCACCCCTTCTTCAGCCCAAGGGAGCTCTGAGTTTTGTTTATGAGTATGAGGGAAAGAACGGGGAAGAGTCAACTGTCAGGTCAAGGTCAGGCGCTAATGAAACACCGGGACCAGGTGGTGGCAGCTTTGGCATCTTTCACAGGACACTGAGCAATAATGAGAACTCAAGGGCACCTTTCAGAGAAAAGCAGCGGGAAGGAATGTATCAAGGTCTTGGCTGTGCTGAAAGCTCTGTCGGCCATTGCTGTCTTGCAGAATCATTCTCAGCTGTGCAACTAGCCTGGTAGGATGGAGATGTTTATGGTAGAGATGTGCTGCAAATTCTTTTATAACCTTGCAGGGCGTTAGACATAATCTACGAAGCAATGAAAAGTATGAGTGAATATTTCACAGATTATCTCCCAAACTTAACCTTCCAGCAGTGCCCCTTTTACAAGTCTATGGTTTATGGTCCTTTGGGCATTGGAGGTTGGATCACTATTCTGGGAACTGACAGCAGAAACAATCAGCTTGGCTGTAAGTGTATGTAAGCAATCACAAAATTTGGCTTCTTGATCTGAAATGACACCTGATATGAAACTGTCCCCTAAGGAGGTGTCAAACATAAAAATTCGACAGAGAGGAGGAAGCATGAGTCCAGCTGAGCATACACATTGAGCAAAGACTGGAACTGGTAAAATTGAATTCTGTAATGACTTTTAAATAGTCTCCCACATGCTCTGTTGGGGATTAGTTAGGGGATAAAGAGCTCTCTTGACACCATGTCAAAAAAATTATGACATATATTTAATAGAGGACCTAACATTTGTTTACTATTGTGAAGAGCCAGACATTGTGTTAAATATTTTTCAAGCATCATCTCATAAGTTCATGATTCAATTTTTTGAGGAAGGCATTGTTAAAATCCTCATTTTACAATTGAGGAAACTGAGGTACAGAAAGGCCAACTGACCAATGAATGTTTAACCTAGGTCTGTCTGAGTCTAGTGCCCCAAAACCTTAACTGACAGACCCTGTTGAATACTCACTCATAATTTCAAAGTCATGCATTATATCAAATAAATTTAAGACATAATAATCTGGAAAATGTGGATAGTCACTGGACCCCAAAGGGAAGTTTATAAAGACAAACTTGAGCTATCCCATTAGATAGCCAGCCAGACGTGAATTCCACATGTATTCAAAGAAATTTATGGGTGCCCCATATTATAATTAATTTTAGAATAACAAGTTTGTCAACATGACAGTCCTTTCTTTAAAGTCTAGATTGTTAAAAATACAAGCACTGTGCCCTTTTTATTGTTTTACAATAAGGTACTCATGGGACAGATGCTGCACTACAAAGCCCTCTTCTCCCATCTACTTGGTGATCTGATGACCTAACACCATTAGGTAAAGGTACCTGTACTGTCAGGATTTTTTTTTTGTTAAGAGTTACTTTAACTCACATTGTTAAAAGGGTCAATTTCTCCCAAGAAAAGCACTGGGTAGGTTAGTGAAAGGCAGGTCCTAGGAGTTGTAGTACTTGAAGAGCAATGCTTGTTCTGAAAGCATTAATATTTATTTTGTCCACTAGAGGACAGTGCTTGAAAGAATAACAGTCCTTACCTCTGAGGTTAGGCTGCACCAGGGGCTGGGACAATGCTCTCTTTGTTACTTCCCCTAACCCCCATGCAGAGCACATAAAGATTTGATTTCTTTGGAGGCAAAAAGAGACATAAATATGTTTTCTCTAACATGGTGCAGGAATCAATGACGATGCCATCTTAATTTGCTGAGCACAGAGAAAAAGAAATACCAGTAAAATTTAATATTTAGAATTGCCAAAAAATAAATGACAGACTTCCTTATAAATGTAGATGAAATCCTTTTACAATAAACTCTTAAAGAGAAAATATTTGGTGAAGCCATGACCAAATGCTCGGAAAAATAACTTCTATTGCTCTGGTTTGATCATTAGAATTTACTGTGGTAAACACGTTACTTCGATAAACATAATTTTTTTCCTTCATCAGTATAATAGTCATACAAGGAGTATGGTTCAAAATACAAGCTCAAAAAATGTATAATATTATGTAATGGTTAAGCTTTGCCCTTTGGAGAAAGGGATGTGTGCCGAAAGGGGAGTGGTTAACACTATTTGAAGATGGATTTAAAGGTGGTGGAAACTTGCCAAGAAACCCCTTTTGGTTACCTGGTTAATCTTCCAGTAAAAGTGTCACAAATAGACAGACTGTCAAAGTGGAAGCATTATTTCCTTAAACCATAATTAAAGCCCATAGCCTTTGGGTCTTGACCTCTGTTTTGACAACAATGACTGGGACCCTGAAGGATTAATTGAAGATTCATACTTTTCAAAACGGGGGTGATGGGAGTTGGGGAGGGGAGGAATACCATGAGAGATTAAAGTAGGAGTTTATCAAAGGGTACTTCTCATCCAAACTTCTCATTTTTCCTGGAATTAGCCCAGATGATTCACCAATTGGCGAGTAGTTATTGAGTGCTTACAGAGTCTCAGAATTGGAAAATATTGCAGAGCCTGGCACAGTGCTGGGTACTGTAGGGGGTTACAAAAATTGCAAATCTTTTCCCAGTCAAAAGAATAATGAATAACACATCAATGCAAATGGAAAGGTAAGGGATACAAAGAAAGTAGGAAGAGATCAGATGTGAGGCTGGGGAATGGAGGGTACTATTTCCATCTCAATGCAATAAATCTGGGCACCTTCCTTCTAAGAGTTGATAGTCTAGTGGAGAAGATACCCTGACATCCAATTAAGCATCCACTTCCCTAGTTGGAGTGCAACCCTGTCTGAGGAGTATTCACTCAGTGAACACTGGGCATTCACTCTCATTCAATTTCTGCCCTTGACTTGAAGGGAATAGTTCTACAGAACCTCAAGCAAGATTTGTAACAAAAATCGCCACAGTCTGGAATATCAGAATTTTTGACCAACCCTCTTCCTTAGTTGTGTGATTTTGAGTGGCCTTCCCAGGACGACTAACTACTCTGTGCAACAGCAACACAGATTTCCTCTTTGGTGAATGAAATTACATATACACTCACATCACAGGATTCACTATATAGATGTACAGGAAATAAGGTCAGAAACAAATCTGAGCCCCTCACAGAGCTCTTTATGTTAGGGACCCATTATGATCTCAGAAATTTCACTAATTTCAAATGAGAAAGCTTTCTTCAGCTTTAACTTTGGATGTACAAAATTTAACCCCAGACAAATGGAGATCTGGTTATTCACATTTCAAAGGATCTTTAACTGTAAAAGCTGTAAGGCAGAAAAATTTTTTTAATAGACCTTTTTTCCTCCCAAACAAATTAGCTGCAATTGTAGAATACCGTATCTGGAAGAGATTTCAGAGATCTCTCAAGCACACACAAACTCCTCCTTCCCAATTTATAGCAAAGGACATAAAAATCAGGCTGTTTTCCCTGAGTCAAGAGCAAATTTTGGGGAGAGCTGGAACCACGTCTTCTGCTTCTTAGCCCTGTAGGTTGGTCAGCTGAGAACTACAAACATGAGATTAAAATCAGATATAAAGATAAAGTGACTTTAAAACTATCATGTTATTCAATGAGCTTTGCTTGTTAGAGAATTCTACATTACCTAACTATTCAGAAATACATCTTTAAGAAATATTGAATTACCAATATCAAGAGTAACAACAACAAAAAAAAGTGTGCAAATACATTATTGTATGTAGTCACAGCCCACTGGATTATTTCTAGACTTATCAAAATCAACATGGCAATAAAATGTCTCATTGCCCTTCCAACCTCCTTATTTAAATGCATTGAATTTGTTTTTCTCATATGTAGAAAGATAAGGTTATTAATTACAGGAACTCCTTATCAGCAAAATGTAAAATAGCAGGAGAGTCATCTGATTATTTAGCTGAGAAGAAAAAGGAAAGGAGGAAGAAATTCAGAGTAAAGGAAACCTTAGAGAATGACTATGAAATCTATATTCATAAAGGATTTAATATTTATTAATTGAAGTATTTCTTGAAAAGTATTCAATTGTTTGAAAAGAAAGAATACACTGCAAAGTAAGTATACGTGTGTGTATACAGATGACCCTTGAACAATTCAGGGATTGGGGGTCTCCCAAACCTGAGTATAACTACAGTCAGCTTTTCCCTAAGTAAAAGTAGGTATATGTAAACTGCCACTTCAAATTAAAGAAATAAACTAGATGGTCCTGGCGTGATTTTGTGTGGCTGCGGGGGAGGGAGGGGGTGCAGGAGTGTGAGGGAGCCATGACCTCAGAGTCTCCTCCAGATGCCCAACTTTGATTTCTGTATAACCCTGTCCATAAATGGAGTTTGGGGGCATCTTGTGTTGTGAGAACTTCATTTCACAGTGCTTTAAAATAAATACACTGCAATAGAAAGCAGGGGAGTATCTTCTCCCCATACAGCAGAGAACTAGAGCCCTTGATTCTGTCCACTTTGGCCTGTATTTAGAGTGCTGTTGTAAAATGGGCAGGTGGCTCCCGGCTGCTGCTGTTCTCTTGCCTATCAATCAGACTGTGTGGGAAATGGGTTCTCAACCTTGGTGACAGTCCGTAAGCCCAGTCTTGAAAAACAACCAAGGCTGGATTCATTGGCGTATACTTTATGAATTTACATGTCATAGTCATAGGTTTTAGCTTCCTCCACAAAATAAGGTGATGAAAGTCACTTGTATTGACTCAAAGGTTTTAGCCTAACTCATCTGAAATATACATGTAAATTTAGTAAATTTAATCACAACACCTAATTTAGAGGAACAGCTAGACACTGGGTATTTGGGGGACTATTATTCTTTTGTTATTCTTTTTTTCTTGAGTACTGCCAGGGTGGGGGTATTCCTTACCCCTTTTGTTCTTCTGGCTGGTCGAATAATTCAAGCCACATACAGCAAATTAATGAGAGAATATTAAACTTTTAATACATGCACGTGGGGAATTCACATAAGCATGAAAATTCCAAAGACAGTGAGGCAACATTGAGTATGTAAGACATTTTGGACAAAGGAGAAAAGGTTGGGGGGGGGGGATGATGTATTAGATTTAAAAGTGAGAACGGGTTATTTTCAGGTAGTTGAGGAAGAGGGGACAGGAAAATTTTTGCTAGGCATCTCAGAAACAATGGGACACAGGGGTATTTAGCTAAAAGGCTTGGAGTCTTCCTGAGTTAGGCTAAGGTGAAGAATTTTAAGGTGATTATGCCAAGCCTCCCTTCTTAGAGCAGGTTTTTGTATCTGAATCTTTTTAAGAAAAGGGGGAAGGAAAAAACTCTTCCTGAGTTTGCTAGGCTTTAATTGATTTCAGTTCAAAAAAATCTGCATGCCAGGATGACCCATTTCAGGGACATTCGCTCCCGACCCCCTCAGTAGGAAGAAATATTTTGAATATATTTGGATATATTTGGTGAAGAAGAAAAAGTTTGAATTCACAAAGACTTATGACTGGAAGCAGCAATTTTTATATAGAACTATGTATAACGTTCTATATATACCGTCTATCTACCTACCTTTCTCTTTATTTATTAAAGGTAGTTATCCAAAACTTTTTTAGCTATAGAATTAAAAAAATAAAATCTCATCTGAAAGTGTAACAAAAACAGGTGTTCTGCTGTGACTGGGAGAAGCCCACACCCTGTGGGATCTGTGGGGACTCCACGTGTGTTTGGAAAAGGGATAGCAGTGACTAAAGGCATGGCTGAGAATCTATGGCGGCTGCTTTGGCAATCTCAAGAGGAAATGCTTGCAAACCAGCCTGTGTAACGGCCACCAAATAGGCTGCTTCCCCCTTTGCCAAACCAGGGGAACTAATTCATTATCATCAATTAATTAAAACACACAATCCCCCTTCTTAATCTGCACTGACCGGAAACACTGTAGCAAAATCAGCCAACACTATACATAATAAATCTTATGTGTTAAACATCCTCCAGGTCATAGCCCATTCATAACGAAGGACACCTGAGCCAGTGAAAGGTAGAGTAATTCAGCAAGAATCCACTGTTAGCTTGATAGAGAAGGTATCTTGTATTACATATATTCTATACTGCAGTGGGAGAGTGTGGATTACTCTTACCTTATTTGCTTGCATTTTTTTTGATATTTTTGCATATTTAGGTATTTTTGATATTTTTGCATATTGAGGTAACATTGGTTAATAATACTTGCATTTTTATTTCTGTTGATAAAAAAACCTATTTTGGTTGTTGTTGAATATTTGTATAGATGACCGGGCGGTGTTTAGTCATGTATTTGAGCCATTGTTGGTCCAGGACTGTGAGGTCTCAGAGGATTGAGACACAGCTGTTGGACTTCAATTCTTGGCCAGTTGCTATGTGTATGAGGCACCTAGGGATGGCCTGGGACCCAGATCCCTTTCTGTTGCTTCCTGTTCCTCCTCGTTTTCCCTCTGGTCCCCATTCAGACTTTTTAATAAGAGTAAAACCACTTCCCTCGGTTAAAAGATCGTATCTGCAGAACTTCCTTCTTGAGCACCTGTTATGCAGGGCTAAAACCTCTGTGAAATGCAAATGAAATTTGGTTTTAGTCAAACTAATTCCAAGAGACCTTGAAAGCATAGGGGCCCCACTAGTTGTACTTTGCTGGTAAAGTACTGCTTTTTTGTTTCGTTTTGTTTTCAACATTGAACCTTCGAGTTAGCTCATCCCACCACTGAAATAAAGTTTAGCTAATTAGACTTTACAGTCCCAGTGACAACATTTTATAGTAAAAGTTAGAAGCAGACAAGATAGGTGGGTAGACAAGTATAAATCTCTATGAAAATGGAACAGCCAAGTGACTTCTTAAACATGGGCTCAACTTCCCTCTGAAACCCCTGCAGGCTAATTCTCAGATGCCTTTTAGGAAAAAAACAATGTCATCAAAAATCGAATGTTTAATTGCTGCTTCAAGCTAGGGAGTCTTTGTGCTTTTCAAAAATCCCTTTAAGTTCCCAAGAGAGAGGATAGTTTTTTGAACTATACGTGTCTGTCATGCAGAGCGTCAGGCGGGGTGTCATGCGAGGTGGCATGCGGGGTCTCCGTCCCGCTCCCCACATAAGAACTCAGGATATGGTGAAGCCAAAAAGGAACACCCACAGAGCCATAGATAGGGGAGTCACAGCTGGCGGCTCGCTGGCGGCTGGGTTGGATACACAGGAAGCAGGAGCCACACTATGCAACCTGCCGTTCACTTCTCTGCCAACCAACCAACAGCACTTGCTAGCTGCAATCCAACATGCTAACTGCAATCCGCTCTTGCTAGCTCAGCCACCATCTTCTTGCTAGCCCCCATTTTCTGCTAGTGTAGCCACGGCAGTTATATTAGTGGCCAATGGCTCACTGGTTACAGCTGACGGCCAACTAGCCACAGCTGATGGCCATCCAGTCACAGTTGATGGCCATTTACTACCTGAGTGAGCACCTTTCCACGTGAGGCTGAGAGCCCGGAAACTGCACTCCTGGCTCTGTCCCCACAGTGTCTTTTAATTTGGATTTGTGCATTGGTCCTGGGCAATACAGTACTTTTCTGTCCTTAGGCGCTGAAGTTAACCCTAAACGAATTTTCCTTTTCACATGTCTGTGTTGGGAAGAAAGGGATAAAGGTACAGGGGAGGATACTGAAATCAAATATCACTTATTCTCACATATAAGGGTCCTCACAGCTTTAAATGAGCATTTGCTTGAAACTGTTGGCAATCCATTAACTCATTCACCAATTCATTCTGTAGATGCCAGGTTTGGGTTACGATCAATACGGCATATCTCTATTCCTTGAGGGACTACAAGTTAGTGCTACAGACACAGACATAAACAATAAGGGCTGACAATGTACAACCAGAAGAGGCACAAAGTCCTGAGGAAGAACGGAAAGGGGGACCTGAGTCAGCCTTGGATGTGAGGTTGGCATTGAGATGGCTGGTCTATGGAGGTGTACATCGGAGAGTGGCAAGAGGTGAGGAGGGAGAGATTTTGAAGAGCCTAGTGCTGTGAACCAAATTAATTCATCTGACTTTCACCTGCCTTTGTGTTTCTCGAGACTTTAATATCCTGGTGTGGCCCATATCTCCAAACCACAGGAGAAACAAGAAATGTTTTCTTGGAGGTTTAGTTCTGCTTAGTCGTGAGTAATATAAAATATTTGTTACTAAAGAAGTAGAATGCAAAATCTGCATACATTTGTAAGATAATTATGAGATTCTTAAGATATTTCGTGCTTGCATTGGGTAACATCAGGTTTTAGCTCCACACCCACTTTCTCTTCTGCCTTCAGGGGGCCCTTGCAGAAAGGTTTGCAAAGCACATTGTGAGCCACTTAAGGGTTCTTGCTAGGCGTCTCAGAAACAATGGGACACAGGGGTATCTAGCTAAAAGGCTTGGAGTCTTCCTGAGTGAGTCCAGGGCGAAGAATTTTAAGGTGATTATGCCAAGGCACCCTTCCTAAAGCAGGTTTTTCTATCTGAATCTCTTTAAGAAAAGAGGGAAGTAGAAAACTCTTCCTGAGTTTGCTGGGCTTTAATTGATTTCAGTTCGAAATAATCTGCTTGCCAGGATGACCCATTTCAGGGACATGCGCTCCCGACCCCCACAGCAGGTGGGAATATTTTGAATATATTTGGGTGTTGGTGAAGGAGAAAAAGTTTAAATTCACAAAGCAGACCACTGACAGGAGCCAATTTGCAGTTTAGAAAGACCCCAGGCTACAAAGTAGATAATGATTTAGCGAAGGGTGAGAGTGAAAGTGAGGACAGCAGCTAGGAGGCTCTTATAGCCACCAATAAGGGAAATCATACTGATTCTAACTACAGCAGCAGTAGCAAGGAAGAAGTAAATGATTTGCAAGACATTATGGAGATAGACTCAAGGAGATAATTACTGATTCATTCACTTAATTAATTAACATTTATCGAGTGGCTACCACATCCCAGGCCTCGTTCCAGGGTTATAGCAGGGAATAACACAGAAAAGATCCCTGCCTTCATGGGCTTATGTTCTAGTGGAAAGAGACAAGCAGAAACAAGTAAAGAAGAAATTAACTTAATGATATAAATAAATGATAAAATGTTCTGAAGGGAATGAACTGGGCAATGTGATATTGTGTTGGGGAGCAAATAAGGTGGTCAGGAAAGGGATTTGGACAGTGAATGAGGACTGAAGGAAAACATGATGGAGGAAGAGAGTGTCCTACATTGGTGGCCTGGAGCACAAGAAGAAAGGAAGATTTGAGGGGAAATGATGTTGAGTCAGTTTGGCAGAACCATGAGACCATGCCCCAAAGAGAAATATGAAGATATATATATATATATATATATATATATATATATATATATATATGCATATATTTATGCATATATATATATACACATACACATACATATACTATATATATAATATACACACACATGCATGTTCATGGGTATACACACACACACACACACACACACACAAAATCACTCCACACAGATGGGAAAGCACTGAAACTAAAGATCAAAATAGCAGCAATATGAAATGAAGGTGAGGTCCTAACGATTTTCTCAGCATGTGTGAGGTTCTGAATGAAAGTCTTTATTAGCTAAGAATCATCATCACATATGGCATGAAGGGCCTGTTTGCTCACATTTAGTAGTAGATTGCTCACATTTTGCCCGTGGTTTCATGGTTTGATATGGTACATGCACTACTCTGCTTTTATGAGAGGAAATAACATAAGTGTGTGCATAAGGAGCTCAGTGGAGCAGTCCATGTTCTCCTTGGGGGCATGCTTTAGATATCACTTCCTAACTGTCCACCAGAACTTCAAAAAGACACCTGCACAATCCCCAGAGAGACTCAAAGCTATAATAAGGCCTCTTCCCTCCAGCTCAGAGAAGCCATTAAAATAATGAGGGAGTCTGCTGTTCTTCCTTGCTAGTTCCCTCGAGCCCTAATTACGGAATTTAAAACCCCAAATTCCAAGGACGTGTTGAAAAATCGAAATTTTAACCTCTCCAGACAATGTGAGACCATCAAACCCCAGTCTGGAAAAGGAGGAAATCCAAGAAACTTTTTCTGGGAAGAAGTACAAGAGCAGTTCATAAACAACTTTTCTTTTCCTTTCAAACAGTCTTCCACTGCAGCTGAATCTTTCTTCAACCACTATGGTTTAATGATGTTAGCATTTACATTGACCATTCAATTGGTCGTTTGGCTGGACATGGTTTTCTGTGAAGCAGATTAGACTAGGAAAGTGCCTGTTGGTTTATGCTGAAATCTTTCATAATTATGAAAGCAACAAACATCACTCAAGGAGTCTTCCAACATCAACATTAAAAAACGCCCCACCTTCAAGAAAAGAAAAAAAAAAAGGTGCCCATATGAAAGGACACTTTGAATAAATAAAAGTTTCGTTTCTGATGTTCAGCCTTAAATAGATCTTTTCACGGGTTATCCTATTACAGTAGATGGAAATGAGCTATCCTTTACCAGTCATAGGGTTACATATTAAGAGTGAACTTAAAAACCATAGTGTGGTGGTTAAAACCTGAAAGACTGACATTTTAGGAGGATGTTGATGGTGTTAATCTGGTAATTGGTTACTCAGGGACCAGAACTAGAAGGACTGGATGTTAAGAGACCAGGATATGAAATAGCGTACACTTACCCTAAAGTCATACTTCAGAACTGGATGTGAGCATGTGACCATTCTTGTTTTTCTGCATTTTCTTTTTCCACATGCTCAGTGTCAGGAGATTCCTGGCACATGCCCGTGGCTCTGAGGCTGTTTCTATACTTGTCTAGGGTGTAGTGCTACAGACACCAAAAAGCCCCTAATTTTCTAAGCCCAGACATGACGGGATATCCAATGACCAATATGTGTGCCCATCTGTAGTCTTTTTCCAGGGGAAAAATAAATCAGTGGGATTCCATGAATGCAATTCTATAATTATACCTTTTCAAACCAAAGAACTGTATGTATTTGTCAACTTTTTTCTAAAGCATCAGCTGATACCCAGTCAGATGAATTATTGAGAGCTACTATGTGTCAGTGCCACATGAGGCTGGCACTTTAAAAACAACTTTAATTTAATATTCAAAAGCAACAACAACAGAGCATTTCCAGTGTAAAGATATAATGAGACTGAACTTGAGAAAAATTCTCATTTGCCTAATGTCACTGAACCCTGGCAGGAAGAATATTCTACCTTGGGATCCTTTAACAGCAGTGACTTTTTTCTTTTGTTTTGTTCTGTTTTAGAAGGCTTTTTATTGTGGGATATAATCCACATACTGAAAAGTACATAAAATAAATGTGCAGTTTAATGAATTATTATTATAAGGCACATACCCACATAACCACCATCTGAGTCAAGACAGAACATGCTAGCACCCTAGAAACCCCTCATGTGCCTCTTTCACTCCCTCCCTTCACGCCTATTAAAGTTAAGCACTGCTTGGATGTTCATGACTTATTTTTGAATCATTTGCTGAGCATTTATAAACACAACTTTTAGCTTTAAAAAAAGTTATGACCAGTTTCACAAAGTGGAAGTGTCTAGGTGATTTTAACTGGTACAGAGATGAGCATAGTTATCAAAGACTTTTTATTTTCCTATTAAGTTGCTCCATCTCCTCAGAGAAACCTAAGAGAGAAGAAGATAAATTAAAAGACCTATAGCAAGAAAGAGGAGTGCTGCCTGGGGAGAAGGACCAATCACCTTCAGGAGCAGAAAGTGCCCAAGGGTTGGCTTCTGTCTCCGTGACTTCCCCACAGCTGAGGGCCTGGCTCTCAACCTTGCAAGCTCAAAAGTTAATATGGTCTGTATTCCAAAGTTGATCCATCTAGAATATATCCTTCTCACTCTCTCAGACATCACAAATATGTGCATAAAACCAAAACAATCTTTAAATGTATAAAATGGGAAATATAACATCCAAGTTGAATGGACAATTAACCAGACCAACACATATTCTTCCCACAGATAACCTTTATGAGATGCCAAATTATAATTAGAACAAGCAAGATTTTGTATATTATTCAAAAATATACCACATCAGACTCTAACAGCCATCAACTCAATGGGGAATTGATTACTTAGGCCAAATAATCAACTGGGCTTGATGACTGGACCAAGATCTCAATCAGTCTTGAATTTTTAGATACGAATTGCCAATGTTTACGGTGCTCTCCTTTTCCCAGTGCTTTCATGACTAAGTAACTCCTCTTTAACTTACTGCATTAATTAGGCTATTGACAGTCTTTGAGGCCAGGGACCCATTTTTATTTTGATTTTTTTTTTATTTTTATTTTTTTAGATTTCTTGAAATAAATTTGTGTTTAGCCATGAGACAAGTATGGCTAAACTTTCAGAAAGCAGTCATTAACTTTATCCAAATCTAGCCCTCATCCCCACTTAGGGAAGAAAAAAAAATTGCAGGTTTTAGCTGTGTCTGGGACAACAAAAATTCAGTTTTCTTTGGGTTGACATAATAAATCAGATAATAAAAAAATTAAAATTAAAATTAAAATAACGCTGATTCTACATGCAAATGAAACAGTTTATTTGGCACAACTGTCCCTTAATCTGATGCCTCATTGAGAAAAATTTCAAGCAGCTCATTTGCAGCATAAAACTATCATTCTGGAGAAAATTTTTCTCATGAGTAATTATACAAAAATTAAATAAAAATGCTGTCACCAAGTAAATTTGTTAAATTGTACTCTTACTATATCAGGGCTTCAATTTAATTGTCATCTGTCTGTAAATACTAGAGAAGAATTTGCCATCACTTTAAGAAGATAATGACTGGCAGTTTTCCAGATGTAATTACCCAAAGAGAGGACAGTATTGTGTAGGCTGCAAAAACTTGCACAAAGGATATGGTTTATGTATGAGCTAAAGTAAGGGCATGAAAGAAGAAATACTACTTTTAAGCCCATTACAAATAGCAGGAAAAGACTGGGAAGAGACAGCACCATTGAGGTAATGAAGAGTATATTCCAACACATAATTACAATCCCATTTACAGAGAAAAGCATGCTTCAGTTGCAGATATCACAGAAACCCATCAAATTTCAATCAGGCTTAAATTTTGGAGAGAAAAGACGGATGAAAGATAATTACGTGTAGCAGATTGCTACTTTTCTCGTGACAAGATGAGGCTGTTACTGGAAACAAATATGCCCATTTTTCAATTCAGATGAAAGCCAAGTAGCTTCAGAGTGAACAGAATGGTGACTCAGAGAGCTGGACTCACAGGTGGAATAGGCCCTGGGTATTGCAATTCAAGGAGCAGGAAGGAGTTCTTTCCCCAGAACAAATACTGCCCCTCACTCCCTGCCAGGGAAATTCCTTCATGGAATTTCTCCATGACAGTGTTATTTCTGTTCTGATGCAAAACACCATTGGGAATAAAAGAACATTAAGCAGCTGCCATTTATACCCTTTTTAGTGGAAATAATTTCACATTTATCTCACAAAAGTTTGTTTATGAACCAGACTCTGTAAAAGGTACTATGGGATAGACTCTGGAACTAATACAGATATGATTCCTTGTATCATGGATCCTAGATGCTAGTCAGGGAGAAGGCCATTCATCAAATACCTCTTATATGAGTGTTTAATTACATACAGCGATAAGAGCTATGCAGAGGAGAAAGCTGGGCCTAAAAATGCATATGACCTCATCGAGGCTGGAGTCAAGGGGAAGTTCTCTGAGGAAGTGTTCATTGAGCTGCCTGCTAAAGGCTGAACAGGAGACAACTAAGTCAAGAGAAGGATGGAAAATCATTCTGGGCAAAATAACAGTATGTTCAATATGCACAAAATGGAGTATTATTCAGCCACAGGAAAGAATGAAGTACTAATACATAATACATGCTACAACATAGATTAACCTTAAGAGCAATATGCCGAGTGAGATAAGTCAGGCACACAAGGCCACATATTATATGATTCCATTTATATGAATTTTCCCTAATAGGCAAATCCATAGAAACAGAAATCAGATTAATGGTGGCTAGGGTCTGGGGCTAACAAAAAAATGAGGAATAATTGTCTAATAGTTACAGGGTTTCTTTATGGGGTGATGAAAATGTTCTAGAACTTGACAGTCGCAATGGTTACATAAGAGTGTGAATTCACTACAAAGCCACTGAGTTGTCTACTTTAAAATTATTAAAATGGTGAATTGTAGGGTATGTGTATTTTACCACAATTGAAAAAAAAAAAGAGCAGTATGTTCAAAGGCTCTTCTTCTGGCATGAGTGAACATGATCCCTTCCAGGAACTAAAGGTTGGCCAGTGTGGCTGAATGGAACAGGCAACAAGGAGACAAGAGAGACATGCGGCCAGAGAGCTAGGCTGGGACAGGAGCAAGCAGGGCATGGAGACCATGTTAGAGTTTGGCTTTTCCCTTAAGAGAAATGGGAAATCACTTAGAGTTGGAGGGTTGTGATTACTAGATATACATTTTTAAAAGATAGTCATATATCCAATTAAGGGTGAATTTTTATAACGTGAAAGTAAGACATGGTAGAAGATGGGATGGAGGAAGGGTAATCTACACAAGGCAAATGGTGCGTCCTTCCCAATTGCTGTAAACCTAGCTCTGTCTGTATCTACTAGATAGATCTGTGTACGAAGTCTTAGATTATCATGACATGTGAAAATACTGAGGCAAAGCAGAAGCGGATTCTGAGAGTAATTACGGGAGCTTGAGTGTATTGTGGTAAACTCTTTTAATATGGGAAAGCAGAAGAGAAAATTAGCTGACATTTCATGGGATTTTTTTTACAATGAGGGGGTCTTTTGGTCAATACAGAGGTTGATAGTTCTTCAGGGTGAGGCAGTGAAGAGCAGGCCACAGGTGAGGTTGGCATTGTCAATGATGGCAATAATACGATTTCAGTTTTCCATAGTTAGGGAGGTCTCTTGAAGATGGACCAGAACTGCTGGACTCCAGGTCATCTGGGATGCTATGGACTGGCCACAGAACTGTTTGCATCACATCTCTCAGGACCAACAGTGTGTGCTGCATCACGGTCGAAATGAAGTTATCTCTCAGTTTGCGAAGGTACTTTAGGGGTAAATATGCTACCTGATGTTAGAAACTAGAGGGTTTCTAAACAGACAAAAACAGTATTATAAAGGTATGTATTCATTCAACTGTCCTTTTCTTTTTAATTCAGCAAGTGTTTATTGAGTAGTGCCTATATGCTATGCTGTGCATAAATTCCTAACTAATAACTAAAATTAGGTCAACTTATAGAAAAACTAAATAATTACAAATACAGTTTGACAGATAACATGCATAAAAGAAACCTTCTGTATAGATCACAAGGCTAGAACCTAGGCACTTTTGTTTGCCTTCTAACAAAACATAAGAATTCTTTTTTTCAGTGGACAGAGTTTTTGAATAAATAAATGAAAAAAAAACTAAAATAAGTTTTTAGTGAAGTCATATTTCCATCAATTGTTATTTTTCGCTCCCAATGATTTTTTTTTATAATACCAGGAAGTATGGAAATCTCAGGTAAAAATTTAAAATGGGTAAGAAGATAAAGATTTCTTTTTGTTTTTATTTATGTATATGTACACTTGTATCATCATATCCACTGTAAGATGCAAAACTTTCAGTACCATCTGACAATGGAAAAGTAAATGTTCAGTGAAATCTCATGAAGCAATTTCTCTGTGAAAACAGTTCTCAGAAAGGAAAGCTGTCCACATTCCCACTGCAATAAAGTCGCAGGACATAAAAATCGCCGATATCTCGACTTTTATAATCTAGCACTACAATAGAAAGCCTTTCCATTGTGACAGTGAGCACATGGGCAAGGGCTGTCTCCTTTGTATGGAGTTGAAGACTGGTTAAAAGAGCAAGAGACTCTAATTTAAATGTTTCCTATTGATTCAAAACCAAGTAGTTACAGTAAGAATGTAGGGATACTCAGTGTTAAAGAATTTTTAAAATCTAAAATAAATAATATTTTCAACACAATTCTATGGCTTAAAAACATCTGAAACATGAAATAAAAATATTCATTTTTTAATATAATTAATTGTGACTGAAGTCAATGGCACATGTAATAAATCTCTACTAACATGTGCATTTGCTTGAAAAATTGGAAAACAACACTTACACTAAAAACAAAAAAGCCATTGTCAAGAATGTGACTCCTTAGGACCTGTGGAAGACTGGCAATCTTCTCAAAATGTTTGCTCTGGGGTAAAGAGAACATTAGAAAGGCAGCAAGTACCATACAGATTCTTCCAGCTTTAAAACTCATTGGTACTGGGAATAACAAAGATGAGAGTGAAGATGGCAGATAGGAAAATACTGGCTTACATTCTCTCATGACCACATCAAAATTACAACTAAACTACAAAACCACCACCATCGATAATTGCCTAAAATATTGCTAAATCAAAGTCTTACAACTAAGGACACACGGAAGAAGTCACCTCAAGACTGGTAGAAGGGGCAGAGATGGGGAACAGGCTGTTCCCACACCCACATGTAGCCATTAAAACTCAGAAGGGATATCTCCACTGTGGATGTCACCCCCACACACAAAGAAGCAAGAGGTCCCAGTACTACACTAGGCTCCCTAGCCCAGGGTTCCAGTGCCAGGGAAAGAATTCCCCATAATTTCTGTTTGTAAAAACCAGTAGAGATTGCAGCTGAGTGAGACAGAGGGCAGCTGGAGTCCTAGGCACTCCTCTTAAAGGGACTTACTCAGCAATGGAATCACTGGCTCTGAGCTCCAGCATTGATATAGCAGTTGGAGAGGTGACAGGAACATACAGAGTGGAGTGGAACAGAACTGTCTGGCTTCAGGACAAGGGCTGGAGGGGCAGGTTTGTCACAGACAGAGTTGCTGGCAGAAGCCATTCTTTGTTGAGCCCTCCCCCTTCCCAACATGCAGACACTGGCACCTGCCATATCTGAGTCTTCACCAAGCTAACTGACACCATTCATTGACCACACGCTGGTGATTCTGAGACCCCATCCCACCCAACTTTCAGGCATACCCAAGCCACTCCCAGTGAGTTTTTCATAAAACCGCCTGCCTTGGCTCATGCTGCAGACTTCTCTAGGGTCTCTCAAAGGTTTGCAGCACCCAGACAAGCAGCAGCTGGCTTGAGCATGTGCTGTACCTCTGGCTGAACAGCTCTAAGACTGGCACTAGTGGCAGCCAGCCTTGGTTCGCAGCTTGGTCTCTCGAGGCACTTTGGGTGGCAGCCATCTGGGGATTGCTTTGTGGTTCCTGCCCTGCTGGGTGGCACCCAGTTTACAGCTGAACTTGACCTGAAGCACGTCCCCTCTCAGGTAGCCCTAGGGCTGGCACATCCAGTGGCCAGCTTCAAAACAAGTTTGAGCATCACCCAGGTGCCTTCAAGGATGACACACCTAAGAAGCAGATTGGGCAGGCACCAGAGCTCTGCTGAGGCAGATCCTGCTCTGTAGGGTCAGTCACTGCACCACAACTCCTCCACTGTAGTCACAGCCAGTCCTCACAACCAATGAGCCTGAGGGTCAATCCCTCCTGCTGATGTGCAAACAGCAACGAAGGCTCAACTACAACAGGAGGGCACACACAACTCACACAAGGGACACACCTGGAGTACACAGCTCAGGTGACCAGGAAGCCTGCACCACTGAGCCCCCAGCACACCTACTATATATGATCATACTACTAAGACCCTACCTATTACATAGAAACAAAGGGAGCCAGCCAAAATGGAGAGACAAAGAAACATCTCCCAAATAACAGAACAGAACAAAGCTCCTAAACAGAACTAAACAAATGAAGACAAGCAATCTACCAAAAACAGAGTTCCAAACACTGGTTATAGAATGCTCAATGATTTCAGGGAAAACGTCAACAAAGAAATAGGAAACATAAAAATGGAGATAGAAAACAGAAAAAAGAACCAGGCAGAAATAAAGAATACAACTGAAATGAAGAATATATTACAGAGAATTAACAGTATGTTAAATGAAGCAGAAGATCAAATCAGCAATGTAGAAGATAAGGTAGCAGAAAACACCCAATCAGAATAGCAAAAAGAAAACAAAATCCAATAAAAATGAGGATAGCTTAAGGTGCCTCTGAGGCAACATCAAGGGTACTAAACATTCACATCATAGGGGTATCAGAAGGAGAAAAGAGAGAGTCAGGAATTGAAAATCTTTGTGAAGAAAAAAATGACAGAAAACTTCCCTAACCTGATGAAGGAAATAGATATACAAGCCCAGAAAGTGCAGAGAGTCCCAAAGAAGATGAACCCAAAGAGGCCGACAGCAAGACACATCATAATTAAAATGCCAAAGGTTAAAGACGAAAAGAGAATCCAAAAGCAGTTAATTACCTAAAAGGGAGCTCCCATAAGAGAATAAGCTGATATCTCAACAGAAACTTTCCAGGCCAGGGATGGGCAGGGAAAAAGCAAAGTGATGAAAAGCAAAGACCTACAACCAAGATTACTCTACCCAGCAAAGCTATCATTTAGAATCAGAGAGATAAAGAGCTTCCCAGACCAAAAAAAAAAAAAACCAAAAAGCTAAAGGTGTTCATCACTACCAAACCAGTATTACAAGGAATCTTAGACTTCTTTAAAATGAAAAGAAAAAAATAATGAATAACAAAATGGCAATAACTATACCTATCAACAATTACTTCCGATGTAAATAAATTAAATGCTCTAATCAAAAGATAGGGTGGCTAAATGGATAAAAAGACAAAACCCTTACATAAGCTTACAAGAGACTCATTCGGATTGAAAGACACACAGAGACTGAAAGTAAAGGATGGAAAAAGATATTTCATGAAAATGGAAATGAGAAAAATACCCCCAAAAAAGCTGGGGTAGCAAATACTTGTACCAGACAAAATAGACTTTAAAACAAAGGCTGTAACAAAGGACAAAGAAGGAACCAGTAATTCTGTTTCTGGGTGTTTATCTGAAGAAACCGAAAATGCTGTTCGAGGGGACGTGCTCATCCACATGTTCATTGCAGCATTGTTTACAACAGCCAAGATATGAAGGCAACCTGGGTGTCTCTGAATGGATAAAGAAGAGGTGGTACATATATACAAATATACAGCCATAAAAGAAAAAGAATGAAATCTTGCCATCTGCAACAACATGGATGGACCTAGAGGATATTGTGCTGAGTGGAGTAAGTCAGACAATGAAAGACAAATACGATATGATTTCACTTATAAATGGTATCTAAAGAACAAAATTAAAAAAAACAAAACAGAAACACACTCATAGATACAGAGAACATTTTTTTTTTTCAATTGGGGAAGGGAAACAGGACTTTATTGGGGAACAGAGTGTACTTCCAGGACTTTTTCCCAAGTCAAGTTGTTGACCTTTCAATCTTAGTTGTGGAGGGTGCCATTCAGCTTCAAGTTGTTGTCCTTTCAGTCTTAGTTGCAGGGGGCACAGCCCACCATCCCTTGCAGGGGTTGAGGAATTGAACTGGCAACCATGTGGTTGAGAGGACGTGCTCCAACCAACTGAGCCATTCGGGATCTCAGTGGCAGCTCAGCTCAAGGTGCCGTGTTCAATCTTAGTTGCAAGGGGCGTTGCCCACCATTCCTTGCAGGACTCGAGGAGTTGAACTGACAACCTTGTGGTTGAGAGCCCACTGGCCCACGTGGGAATCAAACCAGCAGCCTTATGAGTTAGGAGCATAGAGCTCTAACCGCCTGAGCCACAGGGCTGGCCCTACAGAGAATATTTTGATGGTTGCCAGATTGGAGGGTGGTGGGTTAGATGAAAAAGGGGAAGGGATTAAGAAGTACAAATTGTTTTTTATACAGTAGTCATGCAGATATAGGGTACCGCACAAGGAACACCGTCCATAATATTGTATAACTATGTAGGGTGTCAGATGGGTACTAGATCTTGGGGTGATGGATGGGAGAGTGTTTCGGGGCAGGGCGAAAAAGGAGAAGGATTAAGAAATACAAATTCGGGCTGGCCCGGTGGCTCAGGCTGTTAGAGCTCCATGCTCCTAACTCCGAAGGCTGCCGGTTCTATTCCCACATGGGCCAGTGGTCTCTCAACCACTAGGTTGCCGGTTCAAGTCCTAGAGTCCCGCTGCCGCTGAGCTCCCGGATGGCTCAGTAGGTTGGAGTGCGGCCTTTCAACCACAGGTTGCCGGTTCGACTCCCACATGGGATGGTGGGCTGCGCTCCCTGCAACTAGCAACGGGCAACTGGACCTGGAGCTGAGCTGCGCCCTCCACAACTAAGACTGAAAGGACAACAACTTGAAGCTAAACGGCACCCTCCACAACTAAGATTGAAAGGACAACAACTTGACTTGGAAAAAAGGCCTCCTGGAAGTATACACTGTTCCTCAATAAAGTCCTGTTCCCCTTCCCCAATAAAATTAAAAAAAAAAAAAAAAAGAAATACAAATTGGTAGTCATAAAATAGTCATGGGGATGTAAAGTAAGGCATAGGGAATATAATCAATAATATGGCAATAACTATGTATAGTACCAGCTGGGTACTAGTTAGGGGGATCACTCTGTAAATTATATAAATGTCTAACCACTATGATATACACCTGAAATTAATATAAAATAATACTGAATGTCAACTGTCACTGAAAAATTTTAAAAAGGGAGAAGATAAAGGAGAATAAGAGGTTCAACGTTCTACATATAAAACAAATAAGTCTTGGGGATGTAACATACAACATGTGGAATACATAGAGGTGACCAAAAAATGTATGTGTATTTTAAGAAAGGAAAAAACTGTATTAATATGGTAATACAATGCATGATGCTAGTATTCATTTGATTAATGCCATCTTTTGAGTGATAATCATACTTCACGTTGTTACCATAATTCAATTCAACTTCAAAAAGTAATACATAGTTAAGATTTCTTAAAATGTGTACATTTTTTTGGCACCACCTACAGTCAACGATATTGTGACAGTGTGGTACGGTGTCAGATGGTTCCTAGACTGACCATGGTGATCACTTCTTGAGGTATATAAATGTTGAATAACTATTGTGTACACCTGAAACAAATATAATATTGCATGTTAGCTATATTTCAATAAAAATCTTTTTTTTTAAAAAAAAAAAGAAAGAAAAGCAAGCAGAAAGAACTCCAGTGAAGCCGGATAGGTCAGGCATGAGGAAGAAAATTCTAAGGAAGAAAAGAAACAACCCATCGACAGTGACAAACCTAAATTTGGAAGGCAGTGTTTCCTTAATTGAGTCATTCATACCATTCCTATTGTGATGTCCAACTAATAAGATTTGTCATAACCCAGGGTTCATAACCCCTAGGATATCCATCAAGGGGCTTTCAGGGTTCTGTGAATCCCCCACCCCACCAAATCTTATGAGAAGTAGTTGTGTGTCGAATTTGTATTGTATCAGCTTGGCTAAGTTGGAACTATGTTTTCCAGAATTCCCTTCTCTGCTGATTTCCAGGTTAGTCTGGGCCTCAAGAGACATTTTGCACAAGATTGAGAAAGTGTAAGAGGTGCAGTGACCACCTTGATTTTTTTGATGCTTGAAAGGTAAAGGCAAGGCACCAAGCCCTCCTGGAATCAGGGACGTTGTCACTTATTTGCAGGCCACCTTGTTGGCCTGGGGCAGCAGCTAGGCCTCTGGCAGATCCTGCTGCTGGATCAGCTTCCCTCACTCCTGGACCAAATGCATATTTAGCTTCATGATAGAAGACATCCTCTTTTCCTGTATTCTGCATGTCTTTGCTTGCTGTGTTTCACATCCGTTTTTTCTTTTCCCAACTGCCTGTGGACTTCATGTGCCAGCACCAGACACAGAAACAACCTTATATCCTTACTTAGACCTTTTAATCAGCTCCCAGTACAACTTTGCCCAGTACAATAAGGGCAAATCCTTATAATTAACTATATATAAGGCATAATTTTTAAAAAGCTACAAATGTAACTCCATACAAATACATAGTCAGCAGGGGAAAGATTTACTTACCATATTAATTAGGGAAACAACAAGGTGGCAAAGATAATTCAAAGAAAGATACAAGAGATCAACGTCAGTAAAAGAAAGCCAGCATATGTTTGGCAAAAGTAGATTCAAAACTGGTGAATGCCCCACATGACAATCAGAGCATGCCCTTTAGGATTTTCTTCTTTTTTTGGAGAGAAATAATTTGCACCTCAACTGGACAAAAATCATTTGCGTCTTATCAATTTTCTACAAGTTAAGATGTAACATTATAGCAATTAGGCCCAAATCGATAGTAAATAGCAAATCAGACAAAGCTACATCCCTCAAAGTCAGATTTGTTAGACACTGCTCTAGCAAACGTTGAACTGACACAGTCGTCCTTTTGCTTTATTTCCAAATTTTGGATACATTTTTTGTATGCATTTTTTTTCTGCAGAGAACAGCTATTGTCTACATTAAAGGGAATTGCTTTTTTTTTTTTTTTTTTTTTTTACAGAAAAGAGAGTGAGAGGCAGTAAACTAAAAGAGGAAAATATAACTTATTCAAATTGTGTAATAGTTGCAAAGTTAGGAAGAACCTGTTTAATTCTGGAAGCTCTTCTTTAGTTGAATTTTCTCCTCCCATTGCTAATAATTCCCTACCCAAAAGCTTAAATTTCCCATAAATTAAAACACAGCTGTAAAATTTGTTCTTTTGTTATTATTTTAAGCTATGGTATTATCTCTTTATTTACTTAAATAGCCAACACTTACCAAGGACTTACTATGCAGCAGGCACCTTTACATACATTGTCTCATTGAAGCCTCCTAACAACTCCATGATGTAGTTGTCACTGGCCGTCTGCTATAAGAGAAAAAGTTTAGTAAGTTACCTACAGTCACACTACGGATATTTGAACTCAGGTCTCCTTAACTTTAAAGACCACACATATCACCACCACTGTACTTTATAGCTTCTTCTACAAAAACCCTTGAGAGATAAGCTTATTAGATCGTCACTGCTTACCTCCTTTGCAATCAATACATGTATAATGTATGCAAACTGCCCGGCCATCAGTTGGGGCCTGACTCATAAGAGCATTGAATACATATTAGTTCTCTCAGTCTTCCCTACCCACCACCAATCCCTTACAGAAATGGGGCTTCTGTTTATGTCTTTTCTTTAGGCAATGTCGCAGTTTTAAATAGAGTTACAGGAATGACTCCAAAATGTACCTCCTCAAATCCAAATTCACCTCCAAATTTTACACCCACATTTCCAACGACTTGTTGGGTTGCTCCATGGGATGTTTATCCAGCATTTCAAACTGTGTTCCACATAAAATACACCTCTTCTTGTCCTCTCCTCCCCCCACCAAAACATAATCTAGTTTCTTGGTCCGTGGTGTTGTGAGGTTACCGTGAGGTGCACAGTCCAGGGTGCAGGAATAAAGGGGAACCTTAGGACACACGTTCTCGGAACATCAATTTTACCCAGTGGTGAGTAAAACATAATATTATTCCTCTCCCGAGATGTTCACAGGGCTCACTTCCCCACCTCTTTGAAATTTTTGATAAAAGGTCAGCTTTCTAATGGGCCTACCTGACCATCTCATCTCATACACACCCTCCTGCTCCCCTGGTTCCCCTTATCCTGCTCTACTCCTTTTCTCTATCACTTAACGGCTACTAACACCTTATATAACTTACTCATTTATCAGGCTTATGGTCGTAGTCAGTCTCACCTCACAAGAATATCCGCTCCGCGAGAGTGAAGATTTTGTTTGTTTTATTTACCCAATTATCACCACTGGACCTAGAGTAGGTCACACAGTTGGCATTCTATAGATATTTGTTTAATAAATGAAGGAGTCCATGAATGAATTTTATAGCAAAAGCATAGCTATATGATTATGTGAATGGCAAACCTTGTGTGAACTGAAATGTAACACATCAATAAAACACTAAAGTTTTTCCTACAACTTGGTATATATTTTTCACTTAAATAAAAATTTTAAAGAAATAATTCTAACACTACAAAAAAATAAAAATCAGTATCACATGCTCTAAATAGAAAACTCCACAAAGTTATGTAATTATGAACATTACATAAATACTACATATACACCACTTAAAATCTGTGTTTCACTGGTAGCACATACTGCCCCATACTTTGGGAAATATTAATCTAAGAAAGTTAAAAAGCTTCTAGATTAGAGGTTACTAACTCCTAAACTTAAAAAGTATTGTAGAAACGATCTCACTTTAGAAATGCAGAAATGGAAACTGAGAAAGGTTTAAGTGACTTGTTTTCAGTCATATAGTGATGGTGATAATAAGGGGCCTCTAACACCTTATTATATAGCTCCCCATGACATGAATTTTCCTGTCTATAATTTTATAGTGCCATCTGCAATTAAGCAAATACTCTCCAGTATTTACCTGCCTCTGAACTTCTGCTTATCTTGAGCATTTCCTTTGCTTTTCTGGCACCTTCATGCTTGTAGACAGACTACACTCATCGTGAGTGTTGCCTTCTTCACTAATGCTTTATATGTATTTCTCTTGTAGCATTTATTTGTCCTATTTTGCATTATATTGCTTTCTTTTTGTACTTGTTTTATATCTCCTACTTTTCTTGAGCTTCAGTACAGAGCTTCAGCATAGAAACACCCTTATTTTTATACTTTCTCTTTATGACACCTAGCATTATACCTTTATAAGAGTTTGTGCTTAGTAAGATTTTTGCAGTGAATTGTATTGAATCTTACGACTATGAAAACAAAGCAGTGGAAAATATGATGTTGGTGGTCTTTCTATATTATGGGGTCCATCTGCTTGCTATTACCTGTTTCCCACCTGCTGTCATTACTAGCATAAAACTCCATCTGCTACTTTCTCTTCTCTTCCAAGCCTGGCTTGGCACTAAATTTGTCAGACTTTATCTTAGATTTGTTTAGTCAGCATTACTTTTCCTTAATGGTTTTTACTAATTACTAAAGATCTGTTTTGTTTTACTTGCCTCTTGAGAGTATCTAAGATTTGAGCAAGGCAGCCTGAATTCAGGACAATCTGTCAACACTATTTGAAAAAAGAACTAAGCAAGCATTTTGGTATGGAATTGAAGCAGAAGTTACAGATGACCTTGAGAAATCAATGAACCTTTCTCGTTCTCAGTGTACTCTCAAGATGAGAGAATTAGGTACAATGTCTCTAAGGTCCCTTCTGAAGTAATATCACTGATAGCAAATATTCATTCTTTAGGACAGCCTTAATTCCATCTCAATTCTTTGTTCTTCACAAATCTTTCTTGATTTCTGTCCTGATAAAAATGAATCCCTTCTTTCAACTTCTACAGTGTTTATCCACTATTTTATCCTGAATTGTCGTCAAGTTAGCTATGTTACTTGAGTCAGCCTTACCCCTTTACACCAAACTTCCTTTAAGTTGTGGGTTCTAAGATCTGTTGTATAGTCTCTGTTACTCCCCAAATGTCTAGTAAAGTGGGTTATAGATAATATTTGTACGTGCTGAATAACTATTTATTCACTGAGTAATTTAATGAATGACCTGAAAAAGTATAATATCATGATCATTCTGTCCTGAATGAAATAAAAACTGAAAATGCTACTGAATTGATTGGACAGTTAAAGAAATTTAAGCTAGCGTTATGAATTTTGGTCACCATGGAAAGCACCTTCAGTAAATAAGTGTTTAAACATAATAGCAACATATAGTATGCTTACTATGTAAATATGTATAGAATGTATAGAAGGAGAGGTCATGCCACAGAGTGACCTCAAGCACAGATTCCAGTGATGGATGATGCCTGTCTTCCACCGGGGCTCTGATACTTTGTATCACTTTCGGAAAGTTAAGTAACTCTGTCTGAGTTCTGTCATCTGTAACATGGGAGTATTTACTTCATAGAGCACTGGGAGAATTAAATGAGTGTCTGGCACATATTACATGCTCAGTAAAATGTTTAATGTCATTTTACAATCATTATTAACATGTTTCAATGTGTGTGTCCTTTAGTATACAAAATGGGAGTAATAATGAAAGCTTTCTCCTGGAAGCATCATGAGGGTGTTTTTTTATTGTTTTTTTTTTTGTTTTTTTTGTTTTTTGTTTTTTTTTTTTTAGCTCTTGTGAACATTGAATGTGTGCTACTTATATCATTACAACAGAACAAAAATATCTCAACTTAAAATTGCTAAAAAGCACTGAGGTATTTTGAAAGTGACCTGGATTCTTACTCACCCCAAGCCAGTTTATTTTTTCAGTTTGAGAATCCTGCAATATGTGCTTGTTAAAAAACTGGCATAACCTGAGCTGCACACTACAGTTATCTTAATGAATGCATATCAGGCAGAAAATTAATGAGCATGAATATTTTTCCTAATGCTTTAGGAAAAAAGCTCTATAGTATTCTTACTTCAGAAACATCTTCCTTTTGGAAACAATCAGATGATTTCCCCAAATCTGTCATTTAATGTTAATTCTGTGAGGCTGAAGTTGGTGATTCAGACACAAACCAGAGTGTGCATTCTGGCTCTACCCCTTTCTTCTTTCTAAATCTCAGCTCCTCCATCTGTGATATGAGAATAATAATGACTTCCTTATTCAAAAGGTTGTTGTAAAGATTAAAGAAAATCACACAGGAGGCACTGAACATAGTGTGTGGTAGAGAATACATGATCAATTCACGGTATTGCTACTATGAGTTCTGATGAAATACACTTACAATTAGATCAATAAAATGATAAATTTTCAGTCCATTTAGGCATACTGCAAGTCACAATGTTTCCAGTTTTCAACAATATCAACTGATTGAACAATCGGAGGAAATTTTTTATGAAAGACAAAATTTTGCTTGAGTGGTTAGTAGTCTTTTTAACCAGGCTTTACCTATCCTGGGATAATAGTATCACCACACCAAGTCTCACTATCATGTTTCACGTTGCTGAAAGACTGACAATCCACAGAATTGTTGCCCTAAATATAGGCAGTTATACTTTCTAAGTAATAGGGAGAATGAGATGTTACAACAAGGATATGGGAGTGTTCTTGAAGAGGTAGGATCTCTAACATCTTACCTGGTGGAAGAGAGATCAGCCCTGACAGCATCTCCACCTGACAGCATCTAAAGCTGAGGGGCTGCTTCAAGGTCAGCAGATGCATTAACATCTGCCTTTCTGGCTCCCCTTTTCCAGACTTCTCACTTCATTGACCACTGCAGGATCAAGGCCAGGAAAACCTATTAAAAATTCAACACGGCAGAATTCAGTGAGACAACAAGGTGACTTTCCAGGCAACTTAAACTGTAAGAAATGTCTCTTGGAAAACATGGAATTCTAACCTAAGCAGTTTGATACAAAATATTTTAAGATTTGTTTATAGATAAGTTGATAATGTACCAAAGTAAAAAAAATAATAAAAAGACAAAAAAACAAAACAAAAAAACTATCCCAGATTTAGTAATGAGCAGAGAAATGGCCTCTAATTTTGTGACCCTCTTGAGCTCTGCTCTAATTTACATTCCCATCGACAGCTCACTGAGTTGTGTATGTACATCTTTTTATTTCCACCCAGAAGTCATGCTCAGAAGCCCACAAGCGGTTTTAAAATGTCATGCTTTCATCGGCTGTTCTCCTAAGACAAAGAAGATCTTTAATTTCTTCATATATTTTCATAAATGGCTCCTAGGCACGGGGAAAGCTTTATGAGGCCAAGGTTATCATAAACTTCTATTATGAAAAAAACCATTACCTATTAGCAGCCCCGTCACTCACTCAGTGCATAGAGAAGGAGAGCACAGAGAATTGTCATTAAGGAAAAATAAAGTAGCTCAAAAAGATGGAGCAAGAGACATTTGCCTAGCTCTATAAATTAAAGGTACTGGAGTATAACTGTATCTCATTCATATTAGGTCATTAAGTCAGGGAAAGCAGAGGAGCATTAAGAACCTTGGTACTTAAAATACTATAACCATTTATCTCTCTCTCTCTCTCTCTCTCTCTCTCTCTCTCTCTCTCTCTCTCTCTCTCTCTTCCTCCCTCCCTCCCTCCCTCTGTCTCTCTCAGTCTTCCTCTATCCCTCATGTGAAAACTCTCCATTATCTAAAGGACAAAAAGCAAACCACTTTGAGGAAAAAATAATAAAACTTCTCTTTTCTTCCAATCCACTATTCTTCTACAGCTGTGAAAGCTATTGTGTAATCCTTGTACCACAGAATACTACTGAATATTAGCACTCTAATAACTATTTCTTCACTTACAAGATAAATACAGAGGGTCCAAAAAATGTATACACATTTTAAGAAAGGAAAACTGTATTAAAATTGTAATACTCAACATATACTGATAACAAAAGATGGATACAAGTCATGTTTGACTTCTGCAATTACAAGAAGTGCTCAAAGCGTTCAGACACTTCTGATTATGGTGAACTACTGCTTGAGCAACATTGACCAAAGTGTCCATTTGTATACATTTTTGGGATATATATATATATATATATATATATATATATATATATATATATATATAATTATATCTATATCTATATCTGTATCTACATACCTTAACCAAAAGTGATTCTACCGGCAGGTGCCACAAAAATGTATACACATTTTAAGAGATGTTATCTGTGTATTACTTTTCAAAGTTAAACTAAATTATAGTAGCAATGTGTAGTATCATGTTCGCTCAAAAGACAGCGTTATTCAAATGAATGCTAGTATCACCATGCTACAGGCAGGGCAGTTAAAGAAAATGGTGGAAGCACTGTTGTTGTTCGAGGAGCGCAAGACCATTATGAAGAGGTATTTAAAATTCGAGAATGTTGTAGAAGTACAACAATGGAGGCGTGAGTATGCAACAGAACCTCCAACATGCTTAACAATTACACACATTCATGATAAGTTTGAGACGCATGGTACTGTGTGAAAAAATTTGAAATGGCATGCGCAGCAATATAAATATATGTATATATATACATATATTTGCTTCGAGTATAAAAAATCTTCTAGACTGGATAATTAGTTCTTCTTTATTGAGAAGCTCTTTCTAACTATCCTTTTACAGGTAGATATGAAAATGAATAGATTTGAAACTATGTCTATAAGCTGGATTATTGCAGGATTCTAGAAACTTAGAGATCTGGGGAAGAGCCCAGCAGAATCCTTTTCTCAAAAGAGAGAGAGGCCTTGGGGGATGGGTCTAGAAGGTGACATCTAGCAAAATAGGCCAGAGCATCAGGGTGAAGATGATCCTGGGACAAGATGGTATTGGATATGCAGGTTATCATTTTCCCAGCCTGAACTGTCTCACTCCCTCAAACCAGCCTCGCTGAGTCTACAACATGAACTGTGCTCCCTCTGTTATTCTCCTGCAGAGCACCTGTAGTCTCCTTCCCAGTAAAACGATGTATTTGTTGGTGTGTTTACCTGCTTAATGCCTGATTTTCTACTTAACCAGAGGCTCCATGAACCCAGGGATCATGTCTGTTGTGTTTTCCACTGTCTCTCTATTTTCTAGCCCATGTGCTTGTTGAATGAATGAGCAGATGAATGTATGAGTACTAGGGGGAAGGGGGGCTCTGATAAAAAGATAAACTAAAGAACAAAATACCGGGTCCATTGAGAGCACAATTCAACATCTCCATTAGTTCCAATTACATTCATAAGAGGAGGACATGGCACACACAGTGCAGATATGTGCGTCTCAGACCTCAAGCATCAAGAACTTTCTCCAGGGGGGGGTGGTCAGTTAGCTCAGTGGTTAGAGCACAGTGCACATAACACCAACGTCGCCGGTTCGATTCCCACATGGGCCAGTGAGCTGCACCCTCCACAACTAGATTGAAAATAATAACTTGACTTGGAGCTGAGCTGTGCCCTCCACAACTTGATTGAAAACAATGACTTGACTTGTAGCTGATGGGTCCTGGAAAAGCACACTGTTCCCCAATATTCCCCAATAAAAATAAAAAAAAATAAAAAAAGACCTTTCTCCAGACATTGGTTGCCACCAGCAGCAGCATAAATGCTGTCCCTGGGAAGGGTGAGGGGAGAAGAACATGGCCACACTTGTGTTCTTAATTGCAATAAGAGAAAGTAATAAAGGAGAATAGAGCTTCGGTGCTTTGGAAAGAAAGAAATGAGCAAGAAGATGATTTTTAGAGTTCATATAAAACATCCCCAGGAAACTCGCAGAGCTATTTGGGAAATTTCTGAGAAATGTTCAAAATTGACATTTATAGATTTGTTTCAAATTGTACAATCATGCTTAAAAAGCTTAACTGTTAGATTGCTAAGAGAGACAAGCAGCTTGTAGACAAGCATGTGTAATTTAATGCTTCTATGTGTATGCACAGGTTGGAAAGGACAGGAAATTTATTTAAAATATATTCATAGTAGTTATTTTGAGAAGTGAGATTATAAGTGATTCTATTTATCTTTGTCTATCCTTTTTTTTTAAAAAAAAGAGGCTTTGTTCTTTTTTGGTTTTATTTTGCTAAGTGAAAATTCATTGTATAATTGCAATGAGTCTTTAACATATTTATGTTACACTTTATGTTTATCGCAGCACACAAAGAACACATAATTCCCATCCAAAATGGTGCGTTTAGTGCTTACCACACACAGACACACTGATCTGTGAGTTCACCGGTGGTGCATAATTAGTGTTCATCTTTATTTCTAATTTTCCCCTATTGCGCAAAGAATTTTTATGCTTATAAATATTTTAAGAGTATTAAAGATGTGCTTTCCTTTGAAAACTGATAAGAAAAACAAAGTATGCTTATTTCACTGTGCTAACTTGAGGTATGGAAAAAAATGGAAAAAGAGGACAGCGTCACTTATAAAAGCGGAGACATGATAACCAAGCAAGATCACATGACAGTACAGTTCTATTTCTTATATGTTTTTTGCAGGTGAGCACTTCCATTCTCAGCCCATCTATGATTCTATTTAAGCAGGAAATAAAGGCTTTCTGGGGGGAAAAGAACAATGACTATGATAAATGGAAAATGGAGTTGGATAATGAGTAATAATATGCAGCTTTCTACCGATTTAGGTAGGACTAGTCTTATTGGAAGCATCATCTTCTGCTGGGCCATATGGGACATGGCCCAAAGGTACCTTTTTGCCTTGGCTTATATCAGCTCCTCTGCCTCCAATGTGCCCCCTGCAGTTTTCCTCCTGGCTCCTCCTCATCTGTCCAAAAAGAAGTCAACATCTGCCAGTTTTTGACAATGCCTTCAGGAATCTGTTGCCATCAGAAGGGGTAATGATTGGAAGGGTTGAAAAGTAAACTACTGAACAGCTGTTCTCAATAATAAGAAAAGCCAAAGTGTGACTGCTTTTCCCCACTCTGCCTCCTGTTTTTGCTTCCATCAAGTTGTCTCAGCTTCAGCGACATGATTAAAACAACAGCAGTGGCAACAAACAGGACTTGCCAACTCAAAAAAACAAAGAGTAATCCTCTATTATGCTAAGCGAAATAAGTCAGACAGAAAAAGTCGAGAACCCTATGACTTCACTGATATGTGGGATACCACACTAAAAGCAACAAAGGAACAAGACAAACAAATAAAGAAACAAAACCTCATAGACACAGACAATAGTTTAGTGGTTACCAGAAGGTAAAGAGTGGTGGAAGAGGATAAACGGGGTCAAATATAAGGTAATGGAAGGAGAATTGATATATAGATGATGTATTATAGAATTGCACACTTGAAACCTATGTAATTTTACTAACCATGGTCACTCCAACAAATTTTAATTTAAAAAGAAGAGGGTAATCTTTTGGGAGTGCCCGCAGTTGACTGTGCTACCTAGAACCTGGACTAGAAAGAAATAATCTAGGATCTTTGATGGCAAAACCTCAGGCCTTTTAAAATGCAAACTGGTGAGTCACAGAAAGAAATGAAGTTGGCTTTACCTGAAGTAGTTTCCATGTGTGATTTTTCTCAGTTTCTCTTCATGCCCTATGGCCTTATTCAGAGTATTTCCTCTGCGTGCAAAGTGGCTCGATATCCCTATGCATAACAGGGTGTCATCTGTTGATAATTCACTTAATAAGATCTCCCCGTAATGATCACTGAAGACCTAGAAAAATAAAAAAATAAAAATAAAAGGCATCAGTTGCTGTGGAGAAGATAGGGAAAATTAAAATATATGCAGAAGGAAGCATAAAGTAGGGAGTATAAAGACCACATTAGCATGCAAAGGTACTTTGGGGTGACTTTGTAGCAATGACCAGATCCCTCCTCTCCTACCAATACTTTCAAACCTAAGCACCTTCCCTAGCTCACCATAACCACCCAAGGCAGACACAATCATCCCAGTTTGGTCTTGTACCAGAAATACAACTTTGAATATTGAAACTCAATATTACAGTTAGATGTGCTTTTGCAATGACTCCAGGTACAGTGCAAGCTCCTCTATTATGGAATATATCTCATTCATCTTGGTATTCACAACTCCTAGCTTAGTGTCTGGTGCTTAGGAAGCTTTAATAAGTAATTTTGAATGATAGTAATCCAAAGAGAGCTTATGTAACTTTTATTGTCATACGGCTGACTCATGTTAGAACTAAGACTAAGAACACACACACCTAATTCTTCCACATACAGTTTCACAGATACCTACTGTCTACCTGAAGTGTAACTTTAATTATGCTCAAAAACAAAATAAACAAAACTTCAATGGCTCCCCATCACCTAGAGAATTCTGGACTCCCCTTCAAATATGCTCATCCAGTCTTCTCCATCTCTACCCCAGTGCATAAGTCAAAATGCAGAAGTCATTTTTGATTCCTCTCTTTCCCTTGTCTCCTTCATGACCAAAGTCCTACCAGATTTGCTTTCAAAATATATCCCAAATCTATCTACTTCACTTTACTTCCTCTGTTACCTTCCTAGTCCAAGGTGCCCACACTCCTCACTCAAATATTGAAATAGCCTTCTTGTTAATTACTGGAACGGTTCTCCCTGTTTCTAGACTTGCCCATCTCTAATCCATTTTTCACACAAGAGACCAACAGAACCGACTTTTCAAAAACTGTCTATCATACCTCAAAACATCCCTGATTAAAACATTCCATTGCTTTCCATCGCACTTAGGGAAATACACAAACTCCCAACCATGACCTCGAGGGCCCTCTGTGAGCTGTCCCCTGCTCACCTCACTTGACCACATCAACCCTTACTGCTCTTCCTCCTTGATCACTATATTCCAGCCATACAGTTGATTCCCACCTTACAGCGTGTTCTCTCTCCTGAACAATTCTTCCCCAAGACTCCCTTACGGATGCTTCCTTCTTGTCATCTCCGTCTCAGCCTTAGTGTCACCATTGACCATGACATCGCAGCCCCATCCACATTGCCATCTCTATCTCTGTCCATTGTATTTTCTTCATATCACTTATCACTACTGGATATTTTCTTGTTGATTTCTCTCTCTCTACCATCTCCAATAAAATAGAAGAATGAGCTAGTCTCCATCTTATTTACCATTGAATTTCCATGGCCGAGAACAGATCCTGACACACAGTGTATGCTCAATAAATACTCACTGAGCCAATAAAAGAATGAGGTCCAGAATACTTGACAGGCCACTCAGAGCTCTTCTGTTAAGAAGCCTAATTATTTTACCAACTACTACTCCCCTTTCACAACTCTGTGTTTCCAGCCAAACTCAGCATTTTGTTTCCTCGACACACTCAGTATTTCTCTGAACCTTTCAATGATGGAAGGGTACTCAGAATGAATTCAGGGCCAACCCCAGTTAAACGTGCATAAGTCATCCACATTTGTCTTTTGGTTCTTCCATTCCTCTCCCTAAATTTCTTCTTTCCCTCCTTGCCCACCATGGAGTGTCACTGCTTCTGGGGGGACTCTGTAAACTTATTCATTCCCTAGATATGCAGGGCTACAGACACCCAGGTGGGTTGGTACACAATTTTATCTCCATTTCACTTAGGTTGGCCAAAGGCCTCTGAATGATCTGGATAGTTAATATCAGAGGTTTCTGTCCATGAAACAAAAATATTTTAAATGAAAATTCAATTTCCTAATTAAGAAAACTGTATTACTACCACTACCTGATGTGCCTTGGGGAAAGACATTTTCACTGGAGAAGGCCTTTGCACTTACTCCCTGGGTCTGTACCACATGTTCCCAGGGCAATTTGTTGTTTGGTTGTTAATCTTACTGGCACCACAAGATAGGTGTCTCTTGCAGAGCAGCCAAAGGAGACACAGCTCCCACTTCACGTGAGTGTTTTCCACCAGCCAGGCAGGGTAGAACTGCACAGTGAGGCGAAGTATCTCTCTTTTATCAACACGTAATTCAGTGTTTTATTTTTCCCGATTCTCACAAAACACAAGGCAGCTGGGTAGCTAAAAAAATCCTTAATTGTAAAATCTTTACTTTTAAATTCTCATTTAAAATATCTTTGCTTTCCCTTTGCTTTATCTTTCTGACATATGTAGATATATATAGCTATATGGATGTAGATATATAGATACAGACATAGGTATAGATATAGATATATGAATATATAGTTGTTGTTACTGTTGTTGATTTTTTCATATCCGGCACCTAGAATAGTGTCTAGCACATCATACACACTTAAAAAAAAGATTTGTTGAATAAATTTCCTTTCAAAATAATTTGAGAAAAGGAATTGATAGCAAGGTTGTCACTATAAAAAGTATTTCTGCATCAGGAAATGTACTTAGCAATTCAAAAATTCAAATTTGAAACATTTACCTCTGAAATGCTGAATGTATACACAGAGGCCTTCAAATATTCAGAGATCTTTCCTACGGAAAATTCACTTGCAATGTTCTGATTGGGGCTTATTCTGAGAAATCACTGCTCTTGACAAGACACAGAGAATACAGCAACTCTTCTTACTGTTTCAAATTTAGTCAAGCAGTGTCTTCATATACTTATGTATATGAACAAGCCCTCAAGGAACCTACATCTACATCTGGGGGATTTTCGTCCTCTGTTAAATATTTGATTCCTTGCATGAGATGTTCCTTCCCCTTGAGGTAGGAACAGATCTTGATAATTCATCATGTTTTCCCCACCCCAACCCACAGCAAAGACACCGCCTCTCCAAGTTTGGTAAAATCAATGACATGTTATGTTTAAGTTTGGGGGCAACTTCTGAAATGGAGAGGATTTATTACAACCTGAGTAGCCCATTTCTCAATGAATTCAGCAGATTTAGTTTTGAGTGGGTAAGGAAATTCGGTGATCTTTAAAAATGTATCTGCTTGGTGAAAAAATCTTAAAGTTAATAAATTCTATATAATCTATTGCAAACTGTAAATACAGTGTAGATTATTGTCAAGATTCCAATATTGTACATATGTTTTTCTACACATTTTCATGATATGTCCAGGGCTTTCACTGAGACTGACAACACTCATTTCTTCTCCCTTCTTTCCATCAGTGCTAAATTGTACTGCTTCCCAATTCCTTGGCCATGCGCCCCCTTAATGAACTAATTTAAGGTTTCAGGGTTTCATGTGATGCTGTTTTAACAGTCGCCTTCAGTGTTTCAACCTCAAAGATGAGCTAAGATTGGTAGTTACCAGCACAAAAATGATACAACTCTGAGAATTATTTCCTGGAGTCTCGCAAACCACCAAGACAGATGCATAGAGCTAGGAGTTTTGTTTTTCAAAAACACCAATTGCATGTGTATGAAACAGCCATGAGAGAAAAGCAGAATTCTGTGGCATACAGGCACCCTTCAAAATAGTTATAACTCTGATGCTCTAACTGAAATTTAATTGAATAAGGATGGGGCATATGAATCAAACTTAGAATTCTGAGTTACCAACAGTAATTTGAAGGAAAAAAATTCCCCTGAAAATGTCTACACACACACACACACACACACACACACACACACACACACACACGCGTAAGCACAGATTGCCTAAAAAGATTTCAGAGGTTAATGACACCAGATGGTGGTGAGATATGGGTTTTTCAATATAGCCATCAGGAAAGCAGTTAAGAGTTGAAGTTAACTTCTGGTTAACAGATGTATAGTTCACATGAGTGTTACATTGTCAAAAAAAGAGAGAGAAAAAGGGAAAGGAAAGAAAAGAAGAAAGGAAAGGAAAGCAAAGGAAAGGAAAGCAAAGGAAAGGAAAGGAAAGGAAAGGAAAGGAAAGGAAAGGAAAGGAAAGGAAAGGAAAGGAAAGGAAAGGAAAGGAAAGGAAAGGAAAGGAAAGGAAAGGAAAGTGAAAGAAAGGAAATAAAAGTGAAAGAAAGGAAAGAATGATAGTATAGCTCCTGTGATACAGAATTTCTCAAAGTAAATAGTACTGATAACTTGATGTTTAAAATGCACATTACTGGAACAACTTCCTAATGGGAAGACACAACACACTTGAGTAATTACCAAAAATAATAAACTCAATGGTAACATCAACAGATTAAGTTCTTGTGAATCCTTTGATATCATGAAATAGTCATGAGACACCATAAAGTGAATTTTTAAAATTCATAAAGAAAACAGCTGAGTGAACTGAGCTTCCCGCATATGAATGGTCACTCTCTCACTCCCATGACATCCTAACACTGCTAAGAACACACCTTTAGCAAGTTCTCACCAATTTTCCAACATTTATCTAGGTTGTCTTAATGTTTCTCTTGAACTAATAGATCATTGACATTCCAAATTCAAACTGATAGAGACAATTGGATAAAACCAATGAGAATTATGCCCTCTAGTTGCTTAAAGACTAGTGGGAAAGGTGAGGTGTGTTCGTAAATATCTATGTATCTGTAGAGCTGCCACATATGGTTGGGTGAGTTATGCAATGCACAACCTGCATGGCCATCTGGAAGGCCAGTACATAAAGTGAGGGACAACTGAGAGAGAAGTTCTTCCACCTGGAAGATCAGGAAAACCTTCCTGGAAGAGGTGAGTTTGACCTACGCATGGGTAGAAAGGATTTACATGCACAAATGTTAGAATGATGGTGAGAGGAATTCAGCTAGAGGAAATAGGCTGCTGCTGAGCTCGGTGGCCTGGAACCCACTAACTGAGCTCGGTCCTATATGACGTGGTGGGTGTGTGTCATTCAGGATCTCTTCATGGGACTCCCTTCTTATACCTGCTCATTCCTTTGCCTCATGCTCTCTCGCCACCCCACCCCCTTCTGCTCAGCTAACTCATCTGCAATCTCAGCTCAGATTTTACCGTCTATCACCCACTCTCCATCCCATCCTGGGATAAGCACTACTCCATATGTTCCTGTGGAACCCTGAACAGATCTGTCATCACACTTAGCATATGTTTTAAATTGTGCCCTTATCTGGATTCCCAGCAAAACTATAGGCACCCTAAGGGCACAGACTGCTCTTACCTTGTTCACAATACATTCTCCAGGGACTAATACAGAGCATGATACCTAGTATGTGCTCAGGAAACAATTTGTATGTTGTTTCTGTAATGATATTTTGCTACATCAAATTAAAATGTTTGTGACAAAGAGGAACCAGTGTCATATATTAGGTTTTATGTGTAATTCAACTTCTTTCCAGAGTGCCTTGATGTTAATAAAGAAGAAATTATAGATATTAAGATTGCATGTTCCTTTAATTTTTAAAACTCTGCTTTTAGAACACTTGGGATTGTGAAATAAATCATATCCCTACCCCATTAATCTCCACATGGCAAGAGTACAAAAATGTACACGTTTCAGTTATTTGGTAGTCTAAAAGTGAGGAGTTTGGACTTCATCCACTGATTCATCCATCCAAAACATGTTCACTTCATGCCAAGACTGTGCCAGAAACCGAGGATACAGTCAGAAACAAGACGAAAAAGACTTCACAAGGGTGTGGGGCAGGAGATAAACAGGCAAACAAACAAATAATCAAAACGATTTGAGGATGGTAAGTGCTGTCAAGAAAATAAAACGGAGTATGTGGTAGAAGATGGGAACCTACTTCAGGTCGTCAGAGAAGGCGTCTCCGAGGAAAGTGCCTTTAGGCTGAGACAAAAATGACAAGAATGAAGCAGGTATAAGAAGAATTTGGAGAAGAATGTTCTGGGAGCTAGGAACATACATTTTTAAAAGACAGAGGTCAAATATTTAACTTTAAGGAAATGTAAGTGCATTGGATGCCAGTGATACGTATCATCCAGACCTCTGCAGAGATCCCTCTCCCCCATCTCTCCCCTCCTCCCACTACAGAAGCACTGCTTGCCCAGCTTGAAAACAATACCTCATGGTCAGAGGAGTGTCCTTGAAATGGGGGAGATGTAATAGAGAGGTCTTTTTCATTTCAAATGCCATTCTACATTGCCTATTTAAATAACTCTAAAGAGTTCTCCAATTCTTTCCTTCCAACCCTGAACCAGTTAGGCAGGCTTTTGCTTGCAAAACACTGAAACTGACCCTGACTAATTTAAGATGTAAACAGATTAATAGATGAATGTGAAGATTTTATCCCCTGATGAAAATGCTGTAGAATCAGTTTAAACATCTGACAGGAGAGAAGGGACCCGAGGAGCCCATACCCAAGACCCTGACAGGCGCATCTGCTTAGGATACGGAGCTGGGTACTGTTACCACCTGAGCCCCACTCCTGGCAGTATCACAGTGGCTGCTGGCTACAAGACAACTAGATTCTTGACTCACTCCACCACCATCATTTCCAAGGATAATCTCTCAGGGTCCTTTCATCTTTGCATTCTTCCTTCTAGATTCAGACTCCTTGGCAGAAACTAAGGAATCCTGTTGGCCAAGTCTAACTCATATGACGACACCTTGGTGTACTCAGCTCAAAAATGGGCACACAGGTATCCATCTCATGGTGCTATTGTCACATAAATTAGATAATACAGAATATGACTATATCTGTTATTTATGTCATTGTTTTCATTCCTGTTTTGAATGCTCAGAACCCAAGTTTTTGGGGGATAAGCAAAGTAACTACTGATGCCTTTATTCTGATTTGAATTGTTGCTATTTCCTCATGGGTTTCCATCCTCTCTCATCTTGGTATTTCAATACCCTTTTCTTCCTTTATTTTCTCTTCTGTCTCTAGTCTTATTTTTATTAATGAATCTCAGTTTTCAGAATTGCCTATTGCTCTTTTATAAATATCACTAGCCAATGTGAGAATTTCTTTCATTCTATGAGGCAAAAGAATGTGTCTGGCACAAGTGTGAGGACTTTGGTTCTTCTCTGCCATATTTCTAAACTATGGCTTTGTTTTGTTGTCGAAGACACATGGGCATTTCATTTCTGTTTTCCTCTTCTAAGTCCAGGATCATCCTAAAAACTAGAGGTTACAAAGGGTTATTTTCTAGAACAGAGATTTTCGATCTTAGCCCGACTGACATTGTGGCCTGGGTAGTTCCTTGTTGCAGGGTCTACCTGCACATTGATAGATGTTTAGTAGCATTTCTGGCTGCCAGCATCTCTCCTCTCCCCTACTCCAATGTGCAACCCAAAATGTCTCCTGGGGCTAAAATTGTCCTGGTTGAGAGCATTTGCTGGGCCCTTGACCGGGTGGTTTACATCTATGCTAGTCTGTCTCCACCATGATGCTTTTTCCTAGTAAATGCTATTGGAATATTTTGCCCCAACTTGGATGACTTTGACCACTTTCCTGAACAAATGAATTGTGTTTTCAGTCTTCACCACAGTCTGCATCTTGGACCTCATGCTCCTGTGACAAGACTGACTTAGTTTAGAATATATATATATATATATATAGATCATGCCCATATAGTGCTACTCAACAGCATTCATAAAGCAACTTAAATGCATTCTTTTTATAGACACCTTGTAAATACATTGTCGTTATAATATCATAGTTCTTTCACTGTAAAATATCATTGATTGTAAGATTCATTGTCACAACTTTCTTTTTACTTAACAAAACATTATACTAAATATTCACGAGTATTCGTTTTAGCTTAATTAATGATAAACGGTAGACATATTTCCATTCCCCTTTATTTCTCAGGACTACACTTAAACTGTGTCTAAAGATATTTTTCAAATATTAAGGTATATCAAAATCATCATGGGATCTCGTTAAAATGCCCATTCCTGGTCCTACGCTCCATGTGACAACTTTGAGGATGAGCAGTAGAACCCAAGGATGCAATCAGCTCTAGACAAGCATCTCAGTGAATTCCAATGCAAGCAGTCCACTAACACACATGGAGAAAGGCTGGTCTAAGCCAAGCCTTCTTTGCATTTAGAATATGGAGATTTCTCTAAATCACTGCTGGCCCTCTACTGTCATGTATATCATCACAGTGCCACACTACTTTTCATAGGCTTGATCGTGATCTTGAGACATCTTGAACAGTACCAGGGATTCACTTGAACTTTCTATTTAGCTAAACGTGTAGTTTTGTTTCTAGTAATTAAATGATGTGCCACTAGGAGTTAAAGAGCTTGTTTTATAAGCCAGCTGAGACCTTTCAACAGATGAATGTTTAATGCTGTGGTGCTAGACTTTGATGAGGCTTACTTTGGCCACCCCAAATCTTTGCTATCTTAGAAAATTCTCCATCTATTCTCCCAAATTTGGCACTTTCTACTGCCTTCCAATATATCAGGTAGGGCAAAAGAGATGATCTTCTGGTTATAAAATAATTTTTATTTCAAGACTGCATAATAATATCAATTTAAAAAGAAATAGTAAGTGACAGAGATTTGAGTTTAATCTAAAATTCAGCAGAGTGGGACGTTACTAATGCAAAGCTCTTAACTGGAGTGACGACGGAATGATTAATAGCTTGTACACATATTAAATGTTTCTGTGTCCAGGCTTTGATAGCTACTTATCAACTTACATCCTCCTTGATAGCTGGAAACTTTCATTTGACATTGATTGTAAGATACATCCAGATTTCAGAAGCAATCAAATATGATAAAAAGTAATTCTTATAATTGAGATTTTAAGTCTAAATTTTACACTGTTAAGTAGTATACTTTTCAAGAATACTAAAATGATTAGGCAGATTCATCTGAACAGGAGGATTGAGTCTTTTTTAAAAAACAAGAAATTTTATGATTACATAAAACAAATACTAAAATTTCTGAATTAATAGCACGACTACTAACATCATACTTACTACTATACCTGAATAATTAGCACTTTCTTAGTAAATGTGCTTTTTTCCTAATTTAAAGAACATAAGCTAATTCAATAATTAAGGCTTAACCTCTTTTCCCAGACAAATCACAAAATGAGTCAGAATGTACAGATAGGTTTATCAGACAGAAAACTACAGGAACAACCTATAAACAAAGTTAATACCAGAAATTGTTTGGCTCTGTTTGATTTTACAAGGGCAAGTTCTACAGTGTTAACCTTAGAATATACTCCAAAATGGACTGTTTCTATCCATAATATGTGCAAGTGCCTATTTTATTTGGTAGGTTAAGAACCATCTGACAAGTTCTTCTTACTCTATGAAGAGAGTACAAAGTATACAGGAGGAAGTGTAGAAGTTTTCTTAATCCAGGAGGCTCATCTTATAAATAACCATTATCTATCCACCAACCTCTCTGATTAGTGTTATTAGAAAACATAGGTAAACAAGAAAGCTAAAAGAAATACTCTGGCTAAAAATATGCTAATGGAACACCTCTGAAGATATCAAATAACTGTTGTCTTAGTTCATCAGAAGCTCCCCCTGTACACTGAAAAACATTTATTCTGATATGACCAAGTTACAAGAAGGCAGCAGTACCAACACCAATAGGAAGTCCACTTTGTTGTTTTCCCACTGCATGTGCCTCTGAGGTGTTATGATCAAGTCACATGGGATTCCAAGGCTCCTGAGATTTATTTCTTGGACGTGGCAAGTCTCGGTGCATCTTCAGTGGCTGAGTCATGTTGCTAAGAGACAAGGCACTCAAGGTGAAATCTCAGCATCAGCCTGGATGGCAGCAGTGAGCACCTCCCAGCAATCACTGTAGTCTACATATAAGCTACCCAGGGCCAAGACTATGGCAGTAACAACTGGAATAATAAGTCAGACAGAAAAAGTCAAGAACCACATGACTTCACTGATATGTGGGATATAAAACTGAAAGCCATAAAGGAACAAGACAAACAAATAAAGAAACAAAAACTCATAGACACAGACAGTAGTTCAGTGGTTACCAGTGGGTAAAGGGGGAAGGGAGATGGTAGATGAGGATAAACAGAATCAAACATATGGTGCTGGAAGGCAAACTGACTCTGGATGGTGAACACACAATGGGATGTATAGATGTTTTAATACAGAATTGTACACCAGAAACCTATGTAATTTTACTAACCATTGTCGTCCCAATAAATTTTAATTAAAAAAATAAGAAGGAACAAATGGGGACAACATTTGCTAACAAAGACTAGCCAGAATGTGCCAATTTTCCAAATGGGAAGGGAAAGAAAAGGCAAAATAAAAATCCACTTCTCTTTTTAAAACCTGAGAAACTGTGACTATAGCATTACCATCAATAACACTAGCAAAGGCAGGAGGAAAAATATTTTGAGGTTCAGAGATGTGTGAGGTTTGTGATGTATTACATTTGAAGGGCCAATCCAATTGGAAGTGTCTAGCTGGCTCGTGCAAGAATAGAAATAAAATGCAAGAGCTGGTTTGGGAATTTGCACAAAGACGTCAGTGGAAACTGAAGGAGTAGATGTGTTCTTCTAAGGGCGAAAGTATAGAGGTTAAGGAAGAAGTGGTGAATGGTACAGGTTTTGAAAATACTCACATTTAGCAGAGAGGAGAGGGAACACAGGCACCTGAGAAGAAAGACAAAATTTTGAAAGTGTGTCCAGAAAGTTCTATATTGGAGAAACGCATTTCAAGGAAAGGGCTGGTCAGCTGTGTCTGATAGGGAAATCCAAGGCAGATGACATAATGATGAACAGGGCAGAAAAAAATTAAAGCAGCTTGAGATAAGTTGAAGGCAAATTTATAGGAAGATCATTTGGTGACAACCCTCCAGGGATTGTGCCAATGACACCTTATATTTCATCTCCAGCTCAGCCTGAACAGATGGCACAAATGAGAATCTCTTCATATGAGGGTTTCATCTGGATTTATAACCCAGTCAGCTCCATTTCCTTATTTGCTTCCAGAAGGGCTAGAAGCAAAATCTCATCTGCATTCCCAAGGGAGGCAGAATAAAGCTCATTAACAAGATGTTTGAGACAGCTCTGCTTACAGTTTTATGATGAAACTTCATAAATTAGCAATGCAATATGTACGTTCTCTCACCTCTACAAATCCATGTTTTAATGCTTTATGATATAGCTATGTTTTAAATGAAATATAATTGGTTTCTGAACTGTCAGATTTCAGCATCTTAAAATGAGCTATTAAAAATAAGATTGATAAAGTTATTTTCTTCTCAAATATTTATTAAGAGATGGTCTCCTGTGAGAAATGGAAATATGGCATTTCCTTAATTTTTAAATTTAGCAAATCCCAAAACAAACCTTTTAAGGTAATAAATCTTTCTGGATTACGCTCAAATCCTTTCTAGTCTATCCCAGAGGTTTGAAATTAAGTCTGAAAATTATTTCTTTTCTGTAAAATACTTCAAATTTCCTTTTTGATATGTGACACCTTTTCAGATTTAATGCATATGCTCTGAATTTTATTATTGCTATTTCAAATATTTTATCATATTTTGCTATGTGTATGATGTGTTAGGAATTAGTGAAGAAATAAGACTATAGTTTGATTAATTATAGTCCAGCAGTTATAATTCTGCCTTTGGATTAATCAAAGTAATTTCTTTTATTATAATACAAGTAGTCTTTTTACAGACATAATTTTTTTTATGGATCAGTAATAATCCTACATTTTACAGAGTAATATTCTGGTTGTAAATAATAGAACACTACATTGAACTAACCCCAGTGTTCTCATAATATTAATAACTAAAGGCCAATCACCAAACCAAGAACAGGAATGTGGCTGGGCTCCAAGAATGATCTACAACAAGGGTTCTGTCCGTGCTCCTTTCTACTCTTCTACTTCATAATTTTCCTCTGAGGATTAGATTCCTCTGCTTTTCAGTCAACATATAAAACATGGAGATCCACAGCTCCCTGATTTTTGTGTCAAAATTCAGCCATCCAGGGGAAGACTCATTCTCTGTTTCTCAGTTCCAATTTTAAAACTCTAAGGCAAAAGACTGGCCGGTTTTCATCAGTGGTCCATTCTTAAATGAATTAATGCTGGCCAAGGAGTGGGACCAGAGAGAAGACTGGGATTTTTGACCCAATCTATCAATGTGGACAGGAACCATGGATATGTTTAGAAAAAATGGCTGCCCTGAAGCTACAGGGGAAGGGTTAGTACCTAGAAAAGTGGTGCATGCTATAAGAGGCTGTTCTTACAAAGTGATGAGATAACTTGTCGATTCAGTCACTTATATATATATTTTTAAATAAGCTAATTTTCTTAGATAAGAACTACAACCATAACTGTCATTTGGGTCTGTTTAAATGATTTTATTTAAAAATATTTGTTATTTTGAGCACATGTAGACTCAGTGTGGTTATTTTTATTTGCCTATTAGAGGAGTCTGGTGGAACACTGAGTGAACAAGGGGAACATATTTTTAAAAACACCAGACAACCAGTTTTATCCAATCACTGATTGGTTAAGGGGGCAACTTAAAGGCTTAGAATTCTCCTTGGTTGTTTTAGAAGATACTCAGGTTGCTGACTCAAGCCCCTTCATGTTTGCTTTCCTCCAATGAGGAGATCAAAAAGTGAAAACTCATCTTCCTAGCCTCCCTTGAAGCCATGGCAGTGGGGAGTGCTGTGCTAGTCAGTTCCAGTGAACAAGATAGAAGTGGAAGTCTATTAGTATTGCCCTTCTGCTTTTCTCTTTCCTACCTTGAGACCTGGGAGTACATCTGAGGTGTTTGTCATCCTTGAGGATGACAGAGCAAGAAAAGAAGAGAAAATGAGAAATCGTGGACTGCCTATACCTGGACTCTGTTGTATGAGACAGATAAACTCCTTACTTATTTAAACTACTCTGTAGGATTTTCCTAGAACTCACAGTTGACACTGCCCAATGGATGCAGCTTTCACAGAATCAGGAAAGTAGAAAATATTGCAAGCCTATACCTTGGTCCCTAAAAGCTGCAAATTTATTTTAAGGTCACTCATTTTTACTACCATTCTTTTCACCCTTTGGGGAGGTATAAAGGCCAAATAATGGCACCTCAAAGGTGTCCACATTCTACCCCCAGAACCTGTGACTATGATATTTGTGAATATGACACCTTACCTGCTAAAAAGAGTTTGCACATATGATCAAGTTAAAGATCTTGAGGTGAAGAAGTGATCCTGGATTATTGAGGTGGGCCCAATGTAATTATTAGGGTTCTTATAAGAGGGAGGTAGGAGGATCAGAGCACGAGAGATATGCGGATGGAAGCAGAGGTCAGAGAGGAAAGAGGATGCTATGCTGCTGGCTTTGAAGATGGAGGAACCAAGGAATGTAGACAACTTCTAAAAACTGGAAAAGGTAAGAAAATGAATTCTCCCCTAATGCCTTTAGAAGCAATGCTGCCCTGTGGACCCATCTTAGACTTCTGACCTCCAGGACTGTAAAACAATGAAGTTTTATCATTATAATACTCAGTTTGTGCAATTTGTTACAGAAATACTAACAAACTATTTATAGCACAGGGACTTTAATTAACGACAGTATTAACACATTGGACTCCTGCAGGAGTTCTCAAAGAATCAGACTCCACCCACTCCTCAAATCCATGCAGGACACTTCAGGGGTTGCATGAGGCTGTGTTTTTTCAGTAGATTGATTTTCCTCTCTGATCTAATAAGAATGACATTGTAGACTTGAAGGCAAACTTGGTCTCTTTTATCCACAGTTGGGTTTTTGAACTCAGTTTCTCAGAGGTTGTTGTGACTAGGTTGTATCTACTGAGTGGAAATTGCGTTCATGTGACATTTAATATAGGACTCTCTGAATACATGATTAATTTTTCCATACCAGATAGTTCCTCATTATCAGATTTACAGAAAGCAGCAATGTAATTATAAAGCAGCTATGTTCAGCACACTGCCAGGTTATTTCTCTGCCAAATATTATGCCCTGGGAAACAACACGTGGCAATATCAAAAACAAGTTGAGTCTCATGAGCAATCAGTTTTGATGACTGCATCTTCATTATTGACAGTTCCCTTAGGACTTTTGGGTCTCAAGATCTGCTCTGCTTCAGGAGTGCAATTCATTAAGGTTTCTATCTTGAGCCAGTTTTAATTAAGCCATCCTTCCTTTCTCCTTTGGTCCTCATAGCTCATTTTTCTTAACAGCTCATGGCTATAGAATTACAGCAGTTGAGTTAATCTGAGACTTCCTCCTATCTGTTGTTTCAAGGAGTCTCCTCTCAGTTTATAAATTCAGCAGTTTATTTAGCTGAAGGAGCATAAAATATACCTACATCCACAAAAAGAAAACAAAAAAAGGAACAAAAAGAAAAGAAAATACAATTTAGCCTCTCAGTTTGCATCTTTTAGAAAATAAAACAGGTACTTGGAAACATTCATAAACTGACACCATGTTTGTTGCAATAATGCTAGGTAATGAGTTTAATGTCTGAAATATAAACCAGCTTTTAGCTCTTTTCATTCTGAAATTAAATTGCTGTGTGATTGATTGATGGATAGGATATGACACAATATAATATATAATATGATATGATGATATGAAATGATATGATATATGATAGATTTCTGGAAGATTCATAATTTTTTATCCTCTTTCTAATAGGATTCTTCCAACTGGCTACAATTATTCTTTATTTTATGCATAAAGTGAAATAAATGTTTGTTACTTGTTTATTTTCACTGAGAAGCAATAACATACAAGTGCATCTCTTGTTAGTTGTCATTGGTTTTCAGAGTGATAACTTTGTTTCAGCAACACAGGTTCTCCTTCATTGTGGATAAGATAAAAAATAGTTTCTTTGTTCATCCAACGATCTTATAAATATTCATTGAGTGCTTTCCTTGTGCAAAGTCCAATACAAGGCAATGCAGAGAATATAAAATTGTCTAAGAGAGGCTCTACTTTTAGGCAATTCACTGAGTTAGGTTTTATATGTTGATTGTCATTCTCTATTTCAAAGAGCTTAGGGACTCATTGCCACCCCATTCTTTATTACAATGTTTGGGAGAGAAGATTGAGAATAGGGAGTCTGAAAAAAATGTAATTAGGAGGCAGCATCTTGTCATGAGGTAATGTAGGGACAGATATGATAACAGAATAAAGAGAAAAATAATGTTATAAGATACTTAAAAAAAAAAAAGACTTGAAAGAACTTAGTAGCGGATTGGCCACATAGGTAAATATGTGGATAAATATAAATTTTTTATTTTCTTTAATTCCTTTAAAATATATATGATGATTTACCCCAAAATGAAAACACTGCCTATGGGGCTTAGAAAAAATATATATAATACATATGAAAACTATAGCATAAAGGATCGAGTGCAGTGGGGATATATCTCATTGTTAACAACATTGCTACGTAACATGAAGTGGAATAATATTTATAAGTATGCTGGGAAAAGTTAAGGGTATATATTTTAATTCCTATAGCAACCAATACAAATTAATGCAAAGATATATAGCTAAAAAATGAAAAGGTAAATTAAAATGGAATTCTAAAAAAAATATTCAAATAAGCTAATGGGAAACAGAGGGGACATACAGAAAACAAAAACAAAATGGTAGACCTTATGTCAGTAATCCAACTATGTCAGTAATTTTATTAAACGTTAAAGGAATCCACTGGGTAATGAAAGTTTTTCACCAGATGGTGCTAGAAAATACTGAACCCCATTTCCTATTTCATGCCATACACAAATATTTAGAGTTATTTAGAGTTAATAAGTAAATTTAATAAGGTTAATATATGGTCACTGTAAAAAATAAATTGCATTTTTATGTACCAGCAATAAAAAGTTAAAAACAAAAAATTTTAAATAACATTTAATAAAACTGAAAATATCAATTCCCTTGTAATAAGATATATTAAGACTTTCTCGCAGAAAACTAGAAAATATTATTGAGAACAATTAAAAACTGTATAAATGGAGAGATACACTTGTGCATGACTGCAAGTTTCAATATTACAAAGATATCTATTTTCTCCAACCAAGACAACAGGAACTTTTGTGAAACTTGACAAATTGATTTTAAAATTTTAATGAAAATGGCCCAAAACTATCAATACATTCTTAAAGAAAAAAACCACAAATTGGATGATTTGCTACATTGCATATCAAGACTTATAAAGCTACAATAATTAAGAAAAAACATGAACAAATATAAAATAGAACAGAAAAAGACCCTTGGATTTATGGATACTATATTCAACAAAGCAGGCATGAAGAACAGTAAGGAAAGTTCACTATTTTAAATAAATGATTCTGGACAAATTAAACATCCACTTGGAAACAAAATAGAATCTTAACTCTCTGCCTCCCAGCACAGATGCAAATCAATTCCAGGAAGACTGTAGATCTAAATATGACAGACAAAACAATAAAGTTTCTAGAGGAGAATATTTTCATGATCTAGGTTATTTCTTAAACAGGAAATAAAAAAAATAGTAACACGTAGAAAGATATGAAAAATTTGGATTACATTAAAATTGATAACTTCTTTTCATCAAAAGATGTTAAGAACATGAAAATTGGGAGAGATGTTTGCAAAACATATAACTAATAAAGGGATTGTATGCAGAACAATGAAGAACTGTGAATCAATAAGAATAAGAAGAGGCAACACAATAGAAAAATGGCTAAGAGACTTAAAGAGGCTTCACAAAACAAGACATCCAAGTGACCCATCAACACACGACGAGCTCATCAGTCATCAGGAAAATGCAATTAGTATCACATTGTGGGAGCACAACAAACTCATCAAAAAGGGTAACACTGAAAAGATTGATAATACGACATGTTCACAAGGACACGGAACACTAGGAGCACTCATAGGCTGCAGGTGAGAGTGTAAATTGGTATAACCACTTTGGAAGACTGTGCCATCATCTACTAAAGTTTAACAATATGCAAAAGCAATGACTCAGCACTTCCATCCTAGATGCATACACAACATAAATACATGCACATGCATAGCCAGAGATACATATAAGAAAGTTCACAGCAGCATTATTTGTAATTGGCAAAAAGCAGAAATATCTCAAAGGTTCATCTATGGTAGAATGGGTAAATATATGCTCTACAATCACGTAGAGCAATAATATACAGCGATAAAAAGGAATTAACCACAGCTACACACAACAATAACATGAATGTTGAGCAAAAGAAGCCATTAACAACAGGGTACATACTGTAGGCGTTTATATAGCTTTCAAAATCAGGCCGTTCCTGAGATCGAGCTCCCTTCCTGGAGGCAGCCAGTATGAATGCCTGGCCCATGCAGGGCACTGTGAAGGACCTGCCCAGCTCCAGGGCTCCTCATTGAATGAAATGAGGTCTTGATTGTGATTGCCACCCAGCTTCTTCTTCTACCTCAGGTTTTTTCAAACTCAGCACTGTTGACATTTTGAGCTGGATAATTCTTTGTTATGAGGGTGACCCTGTATATTATAGGATATTTAGCAGAATCCTTGGTCTCTGCCCACTAGATGCCAGGATAGCTCCACATGTGGCCAGATATATCCTGGGGTGCAAAATCTTCCCCAGGTTAAACCATGGTGCAATCTTACCCCTTCCAACCCCCAGAGGTGTTCACCCTGAGAGCATTTACCAATAAACGTCCCACACACAATTCATTGGATCTGTGGCACGCCCTGATGACATCCATTCATTCAACAAACCATTTACACCTGTGTTTATTTATTGGTAAATTATACCTGTACTATGTAGGTATACATTATACATTATGGAATATAATTATAGTTCATGAACATAAACAACTGAAGATGAGATGAAAAATAAATATAATTAGTTCAAATATTTTTTTTCTGCTCCCCAAAACAATGTTCACTGGCACCTCCTAGAAAGCCTAAACCCTACAGTGGAGACCAGTGCCCTGGGAGCATGTAAGGAACAGCAAAAGAAATACAGGTAGAGGGGGTAGTCCTAGTAAATCTCTGAGTCAAGGCAAAATGGAGAGAATAGTTACTGTAAAAACTTTGGGAGATGATATGGTGATGGGTAGCAAGACAGACAAAGTCGTATACATCCAGATGGCATGGATCACTTTGATAGGTATCAGATAAAGGGGATTTATACCTAAACAAAGAAGTGGACAGGCATCCCTGACTGTGCCTACAAGCCACCCACTAAAATTCCTATTAAAAAATGCAATGACAGTTTAAAAGCGGGCAAGAACAGTGAAGAGTAAAGATATGAGAAGACCATGAATCAAAGTTCAAAGAAAATTTCTTTTAGTTATGTCACCATTGGGTCAAAAGGTAAGTTCTTTCACTTCGTAATACATTCTCTTACCTCCAAATTGAAATTAGTCATCACATGTATTTAAGAGTTTATAATATAGCATCATACTATTAGAAATAAAGGGAAATCATTAGAAATTTACACAGCAATCAACAGATAACTGTAGGGAGAGGCTTTGTTTCATTATCAGTCCATTTTAGATGGAGTAGTAAAAACAAATGACATAGAGATTTTGAATAAATAATCGTGTTGAAAATATGTTCTTTTTTTTGCATTTCCATTTAAGGCCCAAGTTTCCAACCTGTCTTGGAGCTTTTCTGAGAGGGCTCCAGAGTGATAATCCACAAGTCCGTAGGACCAGGTCCCTCAAAGATGGTGTTATGGGCTGTATTGTGTCTCTCCCTTCCCAAATTCATATATTGAACCCCTAACTAGAGGTGACTATGTTGAGAAATAGGGCCTTTAAACAGGTGATTAAGTTAAAACAAGGCCATTAGTGTGCATCCCAATGCAATCTCTCTGGTGTCCTTTATAAGAAGAAGAATTAAGACACACAAAGAGACATGAGGGGTGCATGCACACAGATGTGTGGCCTTTTGAAGAGGCATTAAGAGGGCAGCCAACTGCAGGCCAAGGAGAGAGGCCTCAGAAGAAACTGAACCTGCTGACACCTCGATTTTGGACTTCCAGTGTCCAAACAGGGTTAAAAAAAAAAAAAAGAAAGAAACAAGAAATCCTGTTATTTAAGCCCCCAATCTATGGTATTTCGTTATGGCAGTGCTAGTAAACCAACACAGATGGGGAGTTGCCTGCCTGTTAGCTCTATCAATGCCTGGGACAGGCTGTTCCCTCAAACTCCACAACAAAAAAAGAAAGAAAAAGAAAAGCTCAAGGAAAACTTGATTAGAACAGTTTTTTTTAGGTAGTCAAAAGAAAAGCAAAATTGATAACTTTAACTATCTAAAACCAAACAACCACCAAGAAACTAATGTTTATTCTAAAAAATTCTAAGCATCACCAAAAGCCAAATAAAAAAAAAATTATTTAATGTCCAAAGAGATCTTAAAAATCAACTTCATGCCAATGAACTGTGAACCTCAGATAAAATTGATATATTCGTTGAAAACTATAACTTGCCAAAACTAAGAAAAAAATCTTCTATCAGAACCATTAAACAAATTGAATCAACATTTTAAAATCTACCCACAAAGCATAAATCAGCTGAAATGGATTTACAAGTGAGTTCTGGCAAATGTTCAAAATCCAGATTATTCCAATCTTATAAAAAACCTTCAAGGACCGGCCCGGTGGCTCAGGCGGTTGGAGCTCCATGCTCCTAACTCTGAAGGCTGCCGGTTCGATTCCCACATGGGCCGGTGGGCTCTCAACCACAAGGTTGCCGGTTCAACTCCTGGAGTCCAAGGGATGGCGGGCTCTGCCCCCTGCAACTAGGATTGAACACGGCACGTTGAGCTGAGCTGCGGCTGAGCTCCTAGGTCGAACTCCCGCAAGGGATGGTGGGTTGTGCCCCCTGCAGCTAGACACGGCAGCTGGACGTGGAGCTGAGCTGCGCCCTCCACAACTAAGATTGAAAGGACAACAACTTGATTTGGGAAAAAGGCCTGGAAGTACACACTGTTCCACTTCCCCAATAAAATCTTAAAAAAAAAAAAAAAAAACCTTCAAGAGAATAAAAATAAGAACAAACATTCTCCAACTCAAATTAGTAGAACAAGCTAAAGGATGGGAAGGGTCCAAGCTACAGAAGAAATGCAAAGGACAAATGAACATATTAAAAATGATCCAATTACATGAGTAAGCTAAAATTCAAATTAAAACTATAATTAGATGTCATTTTTGCTTCTCAAATTTGCAGTTATTTTGTGGGTGTGAGTTATTTTTGTGCTTGAAGACTGGTAATAGAACAAATTATTGGAACTTATATGGAGAGCAACCAGAGAAATTGGGCAAGATTATCAAAAGCCTTTTAAAAATGTGTATTTTTTTATACAGTGATTCTACTTATAGGAATGTATTTTTAGCAAATAATCAGAAATGTGGGCAAATGGGTTTTTTTACAATATGATTAAAAACAGGAAAAGTTTATTAAAATTATGGTATTCATATATGAGAGACTGATTAAATATATTCTAGTACATCCATTCAAAAGAGTGGTTTGTGCCATATAAGTACTATATTTTCAAAGGATATTTAATGACATAGAAAAAGGTAATGATACATTAATATATAAACACAACAGAACACAACTAGAGATGAAACATGATCTCAACTTTGAAAACTACTGAAGAGAAAGACATTAAAGACATGAAAACATTTAAAGAAGCTATTTTTATGTTGCTAAGAACACATGATACTTTTAAAAAAATTTCTCTGTGTTCTGCAGATATATAGCACAACCAGAAGAAAAAAAAAATTTTTTTAAGGGATCAGATGAACTTACCTGGTGTGAAATGTTCTAATTAGAGTAGGGGTGGAGTAGAACTAATGGAAAAACTTGGATGTACCATTTTAGGAAACACTGCAGGAGAATCAACAAGAATATGTAAAAAGCACAAAATATTTGAAGCTGAATATTAATTAGTTTTGATTCAGCCACTCATTAGATATGTCATATTTGGAGCTTCCTTATCTATAAGCTACAAACTCTTCCTTGAAGGGCTCTTATCTGAAAGAGATGAGCTTACATATTTAATATGCCTAGCACGATAATCTAATATAGAATAGGTTTTCCATAAAAACTAGATCCTGTCCCCTTACTAATACCTGAATCTTATTTTTTGATCTCTTAGATTTGACCTTTTGCCTATGATCAAGTTGATGTTGCCAGAATTTCCACCATGACCAATTAAAACTTGGTTCCATAAAGCCCTATTCTTGTAAATTGAATTTAAAATGACATTTGGCATAGCTGAATACAAAAATACATCTCCTTCAGGCATAATTAATTGAGGAGGAAATAATTCATTCAAAGAGGACTAAAAATTATGTTAGCTGAATTGGCAATTATTTGGCTGATCTTACTAATCATTTCATTTAAAAGTCAAACCAGTTGTACACAGAGACAATTAAAGTGGATCAATTTATTAATTAGATAACATCCTAATTATCCATTTTGTTCTCAATCAGGAATTTTATAAAGGACCAAGAAATTCCATATTGCTGAAAAGGGAAAAACAAAAACACTTTTATTGAATTATTTCACAAACTATTCTTACATGTTCTTATTTAGGATTAGAAATAGTTTCACAGAATATTAATAAAATCAATAAACAGTGATATGTAATCAATATTTGTTGTTGATAATTTTTTATTGATTTTACTTAGTTGATTATAAAGAACTTGAGAAAATACCAGGCACCATGTTTCTAAAATGGCTGACTTGTTTAAATATATACAAAACAATACTATATGTTTGTACATAAATATTCTAGATTAAGACAACTGTTTGTACAGTGACTTGGACCGGCCTATATTTTCACAATCTCAAGCAAACATACTTTGTCATGAAACCTTGAGTTAACCAAGAAAATATCTGTGTGAAGAAAATAAATTTTGGTTTTGGGGGCATTATGTTCTATTTCTCTCTATCATAAAGCTGAAGAATTGAGCAGTGATGTTTGCCCGCCTGTTCTTTTCGGCTGAATGGAATGGAAAATTACACAAAAATTGAACAAAGAAACTGCCTTGACCTTCTCAATTGCTTGGAAATGGAAGTGTTTATACAAGCATTTTCATGGTGGCCCTGGCTCACAGTGGCCTTGACTTTATAAACTGTTTTTCAGAGGTGTAAGATAAGCAGCTTCAAGCATATGATATGCTTTCTTCACTTCATTTCTGCTAAACTCTACCTGGTACTGAAGGACAAATCCTTTATGTCTGTCCTAATGCACCTGAACTCCTGTGCCAGGCACTGAACAGGTCTTCTGGCTTCCACCCTTGTCTTTTTATGATCCACTCTCCACAAATCATCAGAGCCATCTTTTAAAAATATGAATCAATCTCTCTTACTTCCTTACCTAAATCCTCAAATGGCTGCCTATTTTGCTTAGAATAAACTCTGAATGCTTTTGGAGGGCCTACAAGACCCTCCAAGCTCTAGCTTCATCTTGCACTACTTCCCCCTTCCTCACTGGGCTCTACCCATACTTTCCTTTTTACCAGTCCATTCCTACCTTAGGACACGGAGTCCATTCCTAACTAAGGACCCTTGTTCCTGCTGTTCCCACCACCTGGAATGTCTTGCCCCAAGACTTTCCTATAGCTGCCTTCTTTTTCCCATTCAGGCCTTAGGTCAAATATCATCTCTACAGAGAGGTCTTCCAACCTCCCAAGCCAAAGTGGAATGGCTCTACTCCTTGGTGACTTTCCCATAGGCCTTCTTTTTTTTTTTTTCTATAGCACTTATCACTAGCTGACATTATTTTATTCATTTTCTTATTCATTGTCTTTTTACTCCTAACTGAAATTTTGTCTCCTTAAAGGCAAGTATCTTGTTGATCATATTCACTGCTGTATCCTTAACCTGTAGGACAGTGACTAGCACATATTCCTCAGTCCATAGATATTTGTTATGTGAACAAATGAATCCAGCTGTACAACTCATCAATTGGGACTTTTTAATTTGCAAGCAACTGAAACTGACTTCAGTACATTTAAGCAAAAAGGCCTTGATATCAAGGGGCTCCCAGAACAGCCAGGATAGATGGAGAAATAGACTTGGAAAACAGTCAGGAACTGAGGCTAGAGGGCCAGGTTCACAACAATAGTGACACCAAGAAACAGTCTGACCTGAACGATGCTGCCCTCAGCCCTGCTAGTCATGGCCATTGGACACCCTACAACTGTTGCCCCCACCATCGGTGCTGCTGGATGCTGTTGCTGCTCTTTCACCATCAGACTGAACCCTCACTGCCCGTGTTTCCATACTCCTTTTTTTTCTCCACACTTAAATTTCCCTGCAGCAACAACCTTGGCCACATTTCTACAACCCTAGTTAAAGGAAAGTTGAGGGAAAATAGTTTCTTGCCTTTGAGGATTTTGTAGTGGAGTCGAAGACTAGGTCTTATCACCATAAAATCATAAAATATGAAAAGTTCATCATTGCTTTTTATATTTTATGATTAGACATGACCAGGAAAGACATTGATTTCACTATGCCCATGGCAGATCTTTCAATTCAATAATCATATATTGAATATTTTCTATTTCCTCTTACAATAAATGGTTACTAAATCAATGAATGGTTATGGAAAGTTACCACGATCTCAAGATTGGTTACAATTAACTCTATAAAATATAAAGAGCCCTACAAAATCCCAATGATCTCAGGTATCTATAGGTAGCTTTGAAAGGCTGATGAAAAGATATACGTCCACTGCAAGGCCAAGAGTTCATAACCAGGTGATCCGTCCTTGTAAGCCCCCATTCACAGCCAACACAGAAGATTTGGACTCTAGATCCAGATTCCACACACACTAACTGAGTGACTGTGGGCGGGTCTCTAAGCTTTTGCTTCTTATTTATAAAATGAGAATATGAATAAAATCATAATAGCCTTCTATTACTACTTCACCACGTTTTTCTGAGGATTATATTGGACAACAGACGAGTTTGCCTCAAAGAAAAAAAAGGTATGCAAAATACATGTCAAATATCAATATAAGTATCAACATGTCAAGTTATATAAGTAGCAAGACTCTGTTACAACTGGAGGGCATATCTATCCTAATCACATGAACTACCATTTATTTATCTCTTGCTATGTACTCCAAATATGCATGGCCCCTCATTCTCTCATTTCATCTTTTCTTGCCAACCTGCCTGAATACAAGCAGCTCTGCTGGATCTCTACCAGATCTACTAGATCGTCTCACGAATCCCCTCTTTTCCTCTTGGCCTCATGCTTCAAATGGAGAGATTTCAGCTAAACTAGCCATATTCTTACTCTCTTTCCGGAGCGGAGGAGGGATTTATTTGATTGATGAGTTTGGGGTAAGAAAGTGGCCCCCTTTAGACTCATAAGTACTAATAAGTCATTTTTGTCCTACAGATCATGTTGGCTACTTTGTCCTATACTTGACAATACCTTGGCAGGGAATAAAATTCTCATTATGTTTATTATCTATATGCATTATTTTATTCATTGTAAAATCTAAGGTCTTGGAGATTTGATTAGTTCATGCTATGGCTAGCTATGTACATGTGGAGTATTTCATGTATATTAATTCTATGCAGATTTCCCCTAGAGTATTTTAGCAGCTCTACCTTTATTCATAATCAAAGAAATACAGTCTTTGCACTTGTGAGTAGTTTAAAATATGTATTCATTTTAACTTGCTAATGTGGTAAAACATGGAAAATGTGATTATATAAAGAATAAACACAAGTCATAGTGCTTACAACACAAGAGAAGCACAGTGGGCAGATATTTTAAAGGCTCAGCTCAACAGGGAATAGAAATAAAGAAAACACAAAAGTCTCTGCCCTGCTCAGAGAAGCCTTGCCTTTGTGCGTTGTTTCCGGGCAGATGAAAAGGCAAAGAGAAGCTCCAGCCTGCATTGCTCCCCTGGGATTTGAAAGAACAAAAGAAAAGGTAACACTCCTCTGCTTCCAAGAAAGACATTTAGGCAAAAATAGCCTGTCTTTTCTGTTTCTTCTTCTTCCTTTACTATTAAACAAAAAGATTAGTGGTAAAGTAGAAATCCTTTTTAAAACTGTTTTTGTTTGGGGGTAAGAGTTTAATATTTTTTTGAAAACGACAGCAGAGCTTATTTTGTTTAGCTCCTTCAAATTGTCTAGTGCAATATTCAATTGTTAATTTCAAGTGAATTCTGGTTCTTTTGCGATGCAATCGAACTTGAAGACCACCATTTTTTTTTTTTTCAAATGCTCTATTATTCCAGGCACAACAGGAAGTACCCTCAGTTAAGGCTGATTGTAAAGCACTTCCTTATGTAACATAACTCCTCTCCAAGTCTTATTCCTGGGACTTCAATGCATCTTTTATACCCACCCCAATGACGTGCCATGATGGTTAGCCACCCTTAGGATGGACTCGAAGCTTAGTAAGAATAACATGCCACACTTCTGACCTTAGTAATTGTGCCAGGCGCTTGGACTCATGAGTGGGAGGTGATTTGAGACACTCCAATGTATGGCTAAAATTATGCTAGAGTGCTCAGTCCCAATCCACATGGAGACAGGGGCTTCCATTACCACCTTTGTCTCATTAATAATCTTAGCTCTAAATAGCAAGGCATGTGTGGGAGCCACATTCTTATTCAATCCAACAAACACCACTACTAAAATTATATCTGGCTACTGCACTTAGTATCTTCACCCTTTAAGTCCTGGCATGTTAAGACAGGTCCTCCTCTAGAAATCCTTTATATATTTCTTCCTGACAGTGGGGGTCAGACACTGAGGTGAATCAACTAAAGAGAGCAGAATCTTCTTTGGCAGCTTTTGTCAATTAATTCCACAAATGCCTTTGACTTTTAAAAGATCATACAGCCTGAATTGGATGCTCTTGACCCACGTTTTCTTTACATTCTATTCTTCATAGGTTTTCTCCTAACTCTTGGTTATTCCTTTTTAGTATCTTTCTAGGGCTCTTTTTCCTCTTTCGTCTGTTGTGGGCATTGCCCAGGCTTCCATCCTTGGAACTCTGCCTTTAACTCTGTACATTACGGAGCATAAACCTCAGTGCCTACAGGGATCTGAAGATAACATAAATAAATGAAGCAGATTGTATATGAGAAAAATAATTTGGCTCTCTTACTCATTGATACAGTAAAGAACTACCTTTTCTCCTATAAGGAAACAAAAAAACAACACAAGCCACAATCTTAAATGGCAGCTGATATTCAGTGTCAGGGAGATAATAGGAGGGATTGAGACTGCAGGGAACCAGGAAAGAACCGTTTCTCAGGTCTAGTCCATCTCTGCCAATAGGTAATAGGATGATCAGCAAAACATTTCAATTTATCAAAAGAATCTGGAAATCTAGACTTTTAAATGAAATTTCTAATATTTACCATTTTGCTTGAGCATAACACCTCTTCATGGCCAGAAATAGCTAGCCAAAGAGTAGAAGACACATCTCCATGCTAGATATGGTCAGTTGGTGGCTTCGCCATTACAGATTACTGAAGGTCACGGTTTTCAAACTATAGAGCATAACCTATTACTGGATCATGTAATCAGCCTAATGGATTGCAAGTAGCACTTTTAAATGAAATAGAATTGCATAGAAGAAAATAGAATTGAAAAGAATAAACTGTATCACATTTAATAAGGAAAGGTATTATTACAGGAGATGTACATGCATCTGTGTGTGTGTGAGAGTGTGAGTGTGTGTGTGTGTGTGTGTGTGTGTGTGTGTGTGATGGGTCACTATTAAATAATTGATTTCTGACTCTAGACAAGAGGTTTGAAAGGCACTGCTCAGGTGATGTTATTCTACTCCTTTACCTTCCATTGCAATTTAAATACCAATGATTGTGAAATGTGCAGTCATGTGCTAGATTTTTATCTTGAACTTCAGCTACTTATTTTCAATTATCTACTGGATATTATCACTTGGATGATCCACAGGTCTCACAAATGCAGTATAATGGAATGATCAAAATAATGGGCTTTGTAGTCAAACATATCTCAGTTTGTAGCGTAGGATTTCTTAGCCAGTTTTCTCATCCTTAAAATCAGGATAATTGAAACATCTGAATGGGGTTAAGAATTGGTCCTTACAACAGTGCCTGGCACATACAAAAATAAACAAACGTTGCTTGAGCACCAACCATATTCCAGGCATTGTTCTGGGCACTAGCGATTGACGAGAAAAGTCAGCCCTTCCAATAACAAGACAGGGCTGCTTTTCAGTAACTCAAGAAAGGATGTGATAATCAACAAAACATCTCCTTAATGTTTTACTGGATACATACTGTAATCCTTTCATAAGGCAATCTATCAATAAGGCCCTTTTCAAATAGCCTCTTTGAAGTTTACTAGCTTATCACCATAAGAATGACCTTTTTCTCCCTGCTTAGTGTCAGACGGTCTCATCTCCCCTTCTGAGTGTCATGAGTTTTTCCCTGCCTCCACTGACCATGAGGTGATTTTTAGAGAGGTCTCAGCTGTATTGGGGTATAGAAAAGAATCTGTAATTTTGCTCTGTTAAGGAATTTGGGTGTAGGGTTCCCCAAGTTCTGGTGAATAAGATGATGTCTATCTTAGTCCTTTTGGCCTATTGCAACAAAGCACCATAGACTGGGTAGCTTATGAGCCACAGAAATTTATTTCTCACAGTTCTGGAAGCTGGGAAGTCCAAGATCAGATGTCAACAGATTCAGTGTCTGGTGAGAGCCCACTTCCTGGTTCATATACAGCCAATCTTCCCAGTGTGTGCTCACATGGCAGAAGAGACAAAGGAGCTATCTGTGATCTCTTTTGTAAAGGTCCTAATCCCATTCACGAGGATTTTGCCCTCCTGATCTAATCCATTTCCAAAGGCCCCACCTCTTAATATATCACATTGGGAATTAGGTTTCAACATATGAATTTTAGGGGGACATGAACATTCAGCCCAGAGCAATGTCCTTTCCTCTTGAAAAGCTTGTTGACAGTCAACACATAAACAATCAGTGGTGACCTTCCAATTGTCCTTTTCTGCCTCCAGATGCACCTTCCGTTAATGCGTCCCTCACACTGAAACCAAGGACCCTTCCTAAAGTGGATTCCGGTCATGTCTCTTCATTCTCTAACCCTTTAATCGCTCTCAGTTGCAATCTGTAGAAAGTGGGATTTACCAGGATCTTCACGATCTTATCCTTATCTCCCAAGCACCATCTGGTCTCCAATTCTGTCTGTCTTCCTGTCGATCAAAAAGACCTGTAGTTCCCAATACTTTTCTTATCCTCTGTCAATTACGGGCTTTTGCATTATCCCCTCTTTCTCCCAGAAAGATTTTGCTGCCCCTATTTCCTCATTTCTCACATTTGCCCCTAAATTTGCACCCTTCAATTGAGTACACTTTGAAATAATTTATTTCCTGATTCTCTCCCCTTTCAAGGGGGTATGAAGGAAGAAACTCTGAATAAAAGATAACCAAAAATCATTATACTCCTTATATTGAGACCAATCTGCAAAAACTCTTTATTTTTTTGTTAAATGAATGGAATAAGAATTGAGTAACAAACTGAAATTATTTCAGGTGCAAAATATTTAACAGTGAATGTGTCTTTTGTATGTATATATGTGTGAGTGTGTGTGTTGTGTGTGTTTAATGACAAGATTATTTATCATTAGCAAAAATGTTGGCTTTCTTTCATAGGCTTTTAACTTCATGACAATTTACTCTTTTTACTTTGTATCCACCATAATATTTGTAATCTGTCATATGCCCAATTTTCATTTTTATTTTTATGGAAAATATCCTATCCCCAATAAGTATGAAATAAAATGATATAAATAAATAAATAAATAAATAAATAAACAAATAAATAAATATCATAACACAGAGATAGGCACAAGTTTCCATGGAAGTATGAAACAGAACAACTCACGGTTGGCTGGGAGAGGAGGAGGCTGGGGACAGGAATAGAGTTAGACGGGCTGCATGATGAAGAAATTCCCCTTCCTCAAGTGAAATTATGAATGGTGCCAGAAATCCCTCCTGAAAAAAAAAAAGATCAAAACTCATAAAAGGCCAAAGTTTTTGTCTCCAATTACAAGATTCATCGGGAAAAAATATATATATGTACACAACACACACACACACACACACACACACCCTAAAACAAACAGCCATAATATCTATGTATAACACATCAAAAATCATGAATTGATGAATTGTATAAGGAGGATGAACCTCACAGTTAAATTTATAAATCTTCAAGCAGTACTTAAGCTCATCTTTTTAGATTTCTACAATTCTTCTCTTGCTTAATATATTTAGAAATAGATAAATACAAACAAACAAAAGAAAAAGTTCTAGCGGTCTGTTCCCATTCGTAAAGTCAGGTCCTAAAGCGCTGAAATTTGACCCAAACATAGCTATGGAGTCAGAAGGATATAGAAAAGTAATTTATTATAAGTAGTAGCTTTAAAATGCACACACACAAAATGTAGATTATAATGCAATTTTCAAGACTATTTTAGAACCCTTCCCAATGGAGCAACACAGTTATTCAATTAATTCAGGTGAATAAATATTATCCTTTAATTGAGATCTCATTAGTCTGACACAAGCTGGAGCACACTGTTCTGTGTCACACAAGGTACATTTCTTGCTATAAAATGATACATTTTAGGAAACAGGGTGTATAATGGCAAAGTAATTGTTCCAGAAGAGATGTGCATAACTTGTAATCTTGAAAATTAATTCTGCCTGGGCTTCATTCCAGTATTCCAGAACAATTATTACCAAAGGAAAACCACCAAATGGTAGGAAAAAATAGTATGCATGTTGCTGCATACCCTCTCCCGGGCAAGGACCAGAATTTTGTCAGGATCCCAAAAGAAATTTTTTGTTTTTCTGAATAGTGATTTCATTAAAATACACACTGGAAATGACGTTATGAGTGGAAAAATCATCAGTGGAAGGAAAGAGGCAAAGAAATGGAGTTCTAGAAGCATTACTGTAACAACTGTTGATAAATGTGAATATTCCTGTACTGTTAGGGGTAGTTTTAAGTGCAGAAAAGATTTTCAGGAAATTTTATTAAGACCCTTTTATTAAAGTAACAGATGTTGAAACCTAATTCTTCCTTGAACTTTTAGGTTTATCTTATTTTTCTATTAAAAAAATCCAGCAAATATTTGTGACCATTTGTGAAGGGGGTTTGAGTAATACTGATTCATTTCCAGTTATAAACTTGGTAACCTAAACACCTTGAAACATTATAAGCATCATTTATAAATTCAACATATTCCATTTCCTTTTCAGTTAAAAATGTCTGATTGATAAACCCTTCCAAATAGTTAAGGAATTCAGATAAATCAAATTAACTTTATGAATATGATGAAACTTGAATCCTCTTAATATCCTCTTAATATCCTGTGTAACCTTAGTAATAGTCACCAAAATCAGTTATTCAATTACACATTTGAAACTAAAATTAAAAGATCATTTTCTAAGATACCAGTTTTCTTCAAATATATAAAATACTAATTATGCACAATTCCTATCCTAACAGTATTAGCACTATGGTTATTTTAAACATTTTTATACTAATCCTAAATATTTCCATAGTTAAACAATGCTTCGCTCTCAGGAGACAATTGCATTCTCAGTTAATGTAGGTTGCTTTTGACTAATGATTTTGATTGGGAATGAAATCTATAACTTCAGACAAGCTGAGCAGTTCTCACCACCCAGTATTTAGATGTTTTTTTATTTGAGGCATGCTTAAGATTGACTATTTCAGCATGCTTAAGATTGCTCAATCGCTAAAGATTTTGCTCAGATATCACCTTCTCAAAGTGGCCTACCTGGACCCCCATCCTACATTTAAAACTGCAATCTTGACCTCTCTCTACCCTTCCCATCATTCCTTTTTATCCTCCTACTCAATTCCTTTCACTCCTTCCACTCAATCACTTAACCCATCGGACATACTATAACTTGTAATTATTTATTTGTTTATTGCCTGTTTCTCCAAAGATCCACGAGTTTTTTCCCTTTATCATTCAGTGCTAAATCCCCGTGGCCAAGAACAGTGCCTGACACAGAGAAGGCTCTCAAAAAATATTTGTCAAATGAATAAACGTGTGAAATGAAGAAGCTGACTTTTGGGTACCACAAAGAGAGTCCATATTGATATTCTTGTTTTTTGGAAAGAGAAGTTTTATCCTTTTAAAGATACACAGTTGTACAACTACTTCAGTAATGGCTCCTTCATGAAATGTGCAGATTTGGAACCAGCCTTCCCTGTTCCTCAGAGCAGGCCTGCCATGACCTCTGCCTGTTTTCTAACTATGATTGGTGGTAATTATTCATGTTTGAAAGGAAGGTTACATTTCTTTCAAAATGGTCCTTACTCAGAATTTTCACTCTTTAAAGATAAGGCTTCTTTTCAAAGAAACCTTATCATTTAATTAGTCCAAAGTGTTAACTGAAGCTTATACCCCAGTGCAATTAATTTAGCATTTTTCCTGCAATCTCTTCTTTTCTCACTTGTTCCATTAAACATAGGCAGGGTTGAGAGAGGAATAAATTGTTTTCTTGTGTGAAAGGTTGGAATAGAATAATTAGGCCAGTCAACTCCCAGAGCGCAAAGGCTAAATGTTCTTTCTTGGCTATACATCCTCCAGCAAAGCAAAGTTAGTTATCAAGTAGTGTGCAGCCGTTCCCACGTGGAACTCCCTCTGACGGTGGTCAGAGAGGCTTACTACAGATCAGAAAGGATTTCACCTAAATGCTTATCGTGCAGGGGGGAACTCTGTGAGGGAAAACTATTCCTCAACTTGTTTTGTTACTATCACATAGAAACAGAGGAACAGAAGAGCTAACTCTGTGGATCTCCCTGTTCTGAGAATCAGGGCATCTGCTCTATTTTATCTTTTTTATGGAAAGCACTGGGTTGAAGGGTGAGGAGTGGAACCACTTGTCATTCATCTTCCTGTATCAGTATTCATTATGTAGGAGTAAGAACATCTTGTCCTGACTTGTACTACCCCAGAGAAGACCAATTGAACTCACTTGTCACACAGGAGCCAGATGATAAGGTCCTTCTGTCCCAGACCCCACAGGGCTTTATGTCTCCCTATAACTATACCAACCTCGCAGTGTGATATTACTGCATAACCATCGGCCTGAGTGAGTCCTAAAGATCACATGATGTTAAATATACTCTTGTTAACAAGGCAGGGAAGGAGATACCACAGCCACGATTCATCAACAGGTTTACTCTGAGTTTGATTCTTTACGTGAATTATATCATTGTAACTTCATACCAAGCTAATAATATAAATACTGTTATCATTCTTGTTTTATATTTGAAAAAGCAAATAGTAGTGTTCTGGTAAATGTTTAATAACTAAAAAAAAAAAAACCCTGATTTGCTAATTTCTACAATATAAGTATTCCCATAATGGCCAGTTTTAAGCTACCATCATGGTGTCACTGAATGTAGAGTTGGGGAGAGCTGCACATTAGCACCCCATTGTATAGTATGACACAGTATGTATGTAGTATACATATGGATATAATATAGTATATTATGTACAATATGATACATGTGCAATAGATGAAAACAGCTTCAAGAGCACAGATAATAGTAAAATGTAGTAAAATAATTAGGAAATGATGAGTTTGGAGTGTTTATTAACTTTATTTTAAACATAACTTAGTTAATTTTAATTTTATATGCTTTAATTTTTAATAATGACTATGCTCAGCAAACAGCTCACAAAGTTCTTGAAAATTTAATCATCAACTCTCTATGAGCTGGCTCCAGCACACCTCTGTCAGCCCACTGTGATTTGTAACTATTCCCAGAAAACAGCGGCTTTTTAAAAATTGTGTTCTTTTAAATCAAGACCTGACTCTTATATTTTAAACTCTGTTCCCAGGATCTCTAAGAGATCTAGGTAATCAGAATCCTATTATGCAAAAGTCTAGGAGACTGAGATACACACATGAAACATGAGGGTCTCCAGGAAGCAGATATCAGTATGAGCATCAGTATTCAGCCACAGAAATCAAACCACTTTAAAGTAGACCCAACTTTAATATAAAGACAGATCTCATATCTCCAGACAGGGTTGAAATTAATCCTAGATATGGAGAGTTTTGAACCTGTAGGGCAAGGTTGATTGCACTTGGCTGATGAAACGGACCCAGAGGTTGCCTCTCCAGCTTCCACGACCCTGTTACCCATATTTCAGTCATGGGGTTGTGGGGGGGCAACCCATGAGCATTGGGGATGTTGATTTCAACCCTGACTACAAAGAAAGGGCATCTTCTGAGGGCCTCAGAAAATCAGTGTGTTCTTCCTACCACCTGTCCCCAGATATGTGTGTGGGCAAACAAGACAGTGGGGAGGGTTTGCTGGGGCTTTGTACTAAATAATAATTTAGTCTTCGGGAAGTGAAAGCATGTAGACCTGGACATCGTCGTCAGTCATGTTGGGACAAGCACAGCAGCCTTAGCACAAAGCGGGTACCAGGGAATACTAGAGAAAAGGAATGAAACCAGGTCTTTGGTGATGCAATTGTGCCCCCAAGTCAAACCAGTCCTGACAATGACGTATTTCTGGACTTCCTGATATGTGAGCCAGTAACTCTTTTTCATGGCTTAAGCCAGTCTGAATCATGTTTTCTGACATCGGTGACGAAATGCATTATAACTGATACAATCTTCAAAGTGATCAAGTAGGTGTTCATTGAGAGTGGAACCTGGCAAAACATGCCCGACAAACCAGGTAAGGGAAAAGCCAGAGAAGGCTGGAATAGCTGATGAAGGTGACACAGGTGTCTGTCTTTAGAAGTCCCTTTGAAGGAAATGTAGATGTAGCAGATGAGGAAGAGAATAGGCCTTGTCATCTGGGAGGAAGGTGTGGCAAGCGGGGCAGGAATGCGCTAGGACTGGCTGAGCACGACCCTGCCCTTTCCTCTGTCTGACAGTTATGGAAAGGAATTCACTCATTTCCTGGTGAGCAGAGACTATCCGTTGCATCAGCTTGCTGTGCTGACCTGGCATCGGCTCCTCATCAGATGTGGTAGCTAGAGGAAGTGAATGAATGCCAAGTGGTAAAAATAGAAAAACAGGTCAAGGGAAGTTCTGTCCAATTTGCACCTGAAGGAATACAGAGGAGTGAATAAACCAAATTGCTAGTAATCTACACGTCAGGTATAGATTACCACATGGCCATGAACAACTTTCTTTAAAAATTTGCCTTGACTGTCAAATGTGATTTTTTTTTTGAGGGGGGGAGTGGGGTGGGAGGGTTGATAGTCTATAATTCGTTAAGAAAAATGTCTAGAATCCAAGTCAATGTACATAACAAACCAATCAAAATCAGAGCTGTGGGATACACTTGGACTGGAGACGCTGCGTTTCAATAATTAGACAAGCTGGCATTAGCCCCACAGTTGGTGGCACCACATAGACTCATGTGAACATGAAAACAGAACTAATGAAGCAAAAGGAAAGGCCAAAATAATGGGGAGTGGAAACCTGGAACTTAAATGGTAATCTCCTCAGAAGTGTTTCCTCCTCTAGTTGTCAACAAGAAATAAGGGAAAAGTGCCTGAAACTGCTCTTATAAACTGAACCTGTGTCCCTCTTAGTTCTGGCCCTAATATGTTAGCAATTCTGCAGGACTTTCTGAAATAATGGTTTCTAGTTGCAGATAGCTGTCCAGTAGAATTTTAGATACCACAGCTTTTGCCAACACTTTTTCAAATGTTTTCTTTTGATACGTTCTATTCTTTTCCATTAAATTTACTGCTCTAGTGTCTTTTCCTCTTCTTCTAGTAGTGTGAAAATTCTCACGCAAGCCTACATCAAAATTTGATCCATATTCTATTCCTCCATCTCTCCAAGAACACAGGAATGGGGCAAGAATTCATATGTGTATGCTACAGAATACTCGCAGATATCTGGGACCTTGGAATCTCAAGGTCAAGACCATGCAGAACTGGATGAACCAAGGCTCGAACCAGTTCCCTTAATCATGGGGGCTATTCTAGTACCCCACTGTACCCAAGCCTCTTTGCACATCCAGAAAAGTCCAGAAACTTTTTCTAATCTGCAAAATAATTTTCTTATAAAAATCGGGGGAGGGAGCATTCTTAATCTTTTTGTTTTATGATCTTCCTCTTTTGAATAAGAATTGAAGCAAAATCGTTATCCAATGACCTTTTCAAAGAGGCAGAGTGTCATAATGGAGGAAGCCCAGACCCTGAAGTTAGAGAAATGGGTATGAATCCAAGTTCATTCACTAAAACCAAGTTCATTCACTTCCAGCAAGTTAGTCTCTGACCCTTTTTTTCACCTTTGCCATAAAAAAGGGCTACTGATAACTGCATTTTTATGCATGTTGCATGGATTAGGAAAAAAATTCCATAAAAAACACATAGTACAGTAGTTGGTACAGAGTAGACACTCAACACATTGTACTTACTACTATTCTCAAAGCAAACAAATTGAAACACTTGGGAAACAACCTGTGCTGGATGACTGTATGAGCCTAAAAGGGTTTCCCCCATAGAAAATTCCTGTAATTGTATATACTAGCTGTAGATTAAGTTATGAATCAAGGGCAATATATTCAAATGAATCCTATTCCAGATTAAAAATAAATTCTAATAACTTGCCTCAAAAAGGGAAACAATCAAGGCTCCCTTTAAGACCAATTCAGTAACCACAAAAACATACAAAGCTAGACAAAAGAAGATAGTACCATTCATTTTATGAGTGTGTGACTCATTTTCAACTCAAAACTGGTCCACAGGAAAAATGCTCATTTACACACTAGACTTCCAGAGCCTGCAGGAATACAGAGAACACCCCACTCATTTTTCACATATTCAGGCAAAATGTTATGTCCTTCCTCACTGGACTCAATCCCATTTTTGCAGGTGTAATTTTTATAAGCAACACTGGGGGGAAAATGTGTCGTTTGGGAGTTCATTCAAAGCCCATTAAGATGACACATTCACTTGGATTTCCCTTTAACCTTCAGGCCGCAGAATGGCCTCCCAGCCATGCTAGAGAAGCAAGGGCGGAGGGCCAAAAACATCAGAAAAAGCATATGATACTTCAAACATGTCTAAAAGGGACAGGTGTGCACTTTTCAAGAAGCCTTTTCCTCAGCAGCTTTAGCTTTTTTTTTTTTTTTTTTTTTTTGCAAGCAGCCTGGAAATAGCTGATAAACTAAGGCCCTCTGACTTTGCATTTTGATACAATTTTCATACTATATATGGAAGATAATGCACCCAATGTATTGGACAGTTGACCTTGTGTTATCACTCAGTCATGTTCTCTCATTTCACTAATAAATGTGCAGACAAACGTACATTGTAACAAATGCAGGGAAATGGCTAGCCTGTGTTTACAATTTAAACCTCCCCATTCTTTAGAGTGTAGCACTATTCAGGCAACAGGGACCCATGGTACCAGCATTACCTTTTCTGTCCAGACTCCTTTAAGACTCCAGAACACTACAATAGCTAATATGTTTCAATGTATGAGTAATTCTGATTACAGATAGACAATTATTGTGGAGAAACTGCCATGATAGTTGTCCCATTTAAAAAAAAAAAAGGTTTCATTGTAAAATAAAAATATTCAAAATGGACACCATATTAGGGCAATGACTTCATAAGTTATAGAAATGTCTAATTATTATGTTGTACACCTGCAACTAATATATGTCAGCTGTAATTGGGAAAAAAAATCCAATTAACCCAAAATGCTATAATAACATAACTTCTCCTTTATCCTGTAACATTTAAACATGGTAATAAAAAATAATTTCATGCTTTTGAAAAAATAAAGTATGAACCAGAAAAAAACAATGGACACCCATATTTTGGACCCAAATCTTCCTTTTGCAAAATAGAGGCTCATAAATATTTATCAAATAAACAAATAAAAGGATGAAGAAATATTTTCTGTGGATTTTTGATGTCTTTCTACAGAGATAATACCTGTTTTTCAGTTTTTTATTCAATCATAACTTATTCCTTTGAGATGAAAATATTTAGACACAAAGTTATAATTAGCCACCAACATCATGGAGTTAAGAACAGACTCAGGAACTCTATTTTTTGCCTATCCCTTCACGTAGTTCCTCTACTTTCTGGGAAAAACAGTCCCCTCTTCTTGCTGTTTCCACCCCTGAAATATTTATAGTCTGATGTCCTCTTTAGTCATCACTAAGCTGCAATCTTTTCATCATTTCTCAGAAGTTATTTTCTCCATCTGATTAATCATTTCATTTACTTCTAACTCCACCCGGTGCACCCACATCTCTTAGAAGCTTCCAAAAATGAAATGTAGAAACCACAGGGAGGTCTGGCAACATTGAGACCCTTGATAATAGAACATGTCCTCACATGTGACTCCATAAATGTTCGGCTGTGAGATTCTCAAATTACCTCTCACCTTCTGGGCAGCTGCCATCTTGACCAGAGTTCCAAGGGTGGCGCTGCAGCCTAGGAAAAAGTGCACTCCTTTTAGTGCCAGGCGCACTTGGGTCCAAATCTTGGCCTCCTCATTTACTACTTCCTACATGATCTGAGGCAAGTTATTCTGCCTCTCTAAATCTTCGTTTCTTTGTCAGAAGTAGCTTGGGGGAAATACTAGCTACATCATAGGATTATGATGAGAAATAAATTAATATATTTAAATGGCCTTTATAAAGTACATAGAGGTCTTTCTATACCATGTTCCCCCCAAATAAGACCGGGTCTTATATTACTTTTTGCTCCAAAAGATGCATTAGGGCGTATTTTCGGGGGATGTCTTATTTTTTCATGTATAACAACCTACATTTGTTCAAATACAGTCATGTCATCTTCTTCTGAAACATCATCATAACGTACTAAATGTGTCTGGCTGACGATTTTAACTGGGACTTATTTTCGAGATAGGTCTTATTTTCGGGGAAACACGGTAGTATATACCTATATATCTGTATATACCATACTTAGCACATAGTATGTACAGCACTCCCATCAACCCCCAAATCTAAGAGTTAAACCAATATCTCTCTCTCACCACACTCTGCTCAATTGACCACGAATTTTTGTCTACCGTTTCTCCATTTTTTTGTGAACTCATCCATTTTTCTCCCCTGATCTGTCACAATTGGATCAGCTACCACCTGATCTGAACCACCATCATTTCTTACCAGGGCCATTGTAACAGCCTGCCTCCTGACTCATTTCCTAACTTCCATTCTTGCCCCTTATAGTTCATTCTCTACACAGTAGTGATGTCACCTTTTTAAAAGATTAATTAGATCAGCCCAGTTCTCTGCATATAACCCAGCATAGGTTTCCCAATATATTTAGAAAAAATCCAAAATCCTTTGCATGAACTACAGGGTCTTCTATGATCTATTCCTGCCAGTATCTCTGGTGCTATATTTCTGTGCTCTTCTATTACTCATTTTGCTTTCAGCTACATGGGCCTTTTTGCTTCTTGAATTCATTAAGCTTATTCTGGTCCTGATCTTTGCCCTTGCTGTTTCCTGAGCCTTGAATGTTGTTCCCTCAAATCCTCATTTGGCTGATTCCTTCTCATCATTCAAGTCTAAGACCAGAATTCACCTCTCCTAGAGGCCTCCCCTGATCACCAAATTCCATATTGTCTCTCTCCTACTCCCCAACATACTCTCTAGCATATGACTTTGTCTTTTTTTCTTTATACGACTTATCACTATCTGAAATCACCATATTTATTTCCATTATGAATTATGAAATTCATTATTTCCATTATGAATTTCCATTATGAATCTGATTCTCCATTATGAATTAGATGTAGGGAACATTATGTCCCCGGTAGAATGTCAGCTCTGTGAGAAGGACCTTTGTCTATCTTGCTTATCTCTGTATTATCACCTTCTAAAATTGTGCCTGGCAGGACATAAGCACTCAATACCTATCTGACAAATGAATTAATTGGTGTTCTCCTTGAAGAACTGAGCTCTGTCATACTTTCCATGAATAGGAAATCACCAAACAAGATAATGCAGTCTTAAGTTATTCTCAAAAAAGTTTAATATCCAGGCTCTAGAGGCCCTAGATTTTGCACGGCCAGGAAAATCCTGGAACACTATAAAATGGTTCAGAACAGAGAGCATATTTTAATCTTTCCTATCTGTGTGACCTTGGACAAGTTAGTTAACATATAAAACTTGTTTCCTCATCTAAAAAAAAAACAGTACATACATACATTAGGGGTTTATGAGGATTAAATGAGTTAGGCCTCTAGCCCAGTTCCTGGAACATTGCGCCCACTTAATAAATAGTAGTTATTATTATGGTTATTGTTATTACAGTAATTAATTCTGGCACCATATTTTAGAAAGAACATTGACAAATTGGAACTTATCCAGAGGAGAACAAACAGTCCTATGAAGGGTCTGGAAACCACAAGTTATGAGGAACAATTGAAAGAGCTGAGGATGTTTACCTTGGAAAAGACACATTTTAAGAGGAAACATGATAGCTTTTTAAAAAACACTAAAAAGAACTGTCTCATGGAAGAGGTATTAGATTTATTCAATGCTGTTCTAGAAGATACAATTAGAGCCAAGAACTGAAAGTTAAATTTTAAACTATTTATAGTCTAATAATCAAAATGCCGCAAACCAAAATAGGATTGCATTCTGCTTTAAAAAGCAAAGAATTGAGGCATGGTTATATATATATATATTTTGATTAAGGAAATTATAGAGTATATGAAGCCATTTACAATTAACATAATGAAGACTTTGTATTAATATAAAAAGTGTGTAGCATGTCAATTGCAAAAAGAAAAAAAGCAGACTATGAAATATATACATATACGCTATGATCCCAACTCTGTATATTCATATATATGAGAAAAGAAAATACAAGCAGAAACATAAATGAAATGTACTCTTCCTGCAGTAGTGTTTCCTGTCACTCCAAATGTTGGAGCAGAGACCAGTCAACTTAGAAGAAATGGCATTCAAGAAGTGATGTGTCTGTTAAAGTGTTGGGCAGACAACACCCTAAAAAGATTTGAAAGCTCCGTGGGTCTATGAACCTATGAAATAATACACTGTTGAATTTTGCTAATACAAAATAGTGCTTTTTTTTTAAGGAGTAAAGAGAGCATTAAGATCCTCAAATATCTTTTTTGTCCTCCCAATTAAAACAGGCAAAAAATATCTGCCCCCAAGAGGCCCAAAGAACTGGGCTCTATGGTCTAATGGGGACATTGTGGCATTGTTGAGATGTTTTTGGTCACTGTTTCCCTTCTGCCCCAGTAACAAGCCTGTCAACCTCTCTGAATCTCATTTTTTGGATCCTTCCTTGAAAAGGAGGAAGTTGGATGCTTTCTAGTTCTAAAAAGTCTATGATTCATCCTGATAATTTTGTTGGATATATATGAGCTTGTCCAAGAATTAGAAGCCATCTGAACTTGGAAAATAAGGAGTTTCCAAGAACACTAATAAAGAAATGACTTTAGGAGAATTTTGGTACAAAAATCCGAGAGGGTCCCTTTTCCCTGCCAGAATTAAAAAGTAATAAATGAATGGTTTGTTTTATGATTTGATGGGCGAAAAGTTGAACTCTCAGAGAGAGGCATCCACAAATGGGGTTTTCTAGTAAAGTTTCTTTGTCTTATACATAAAATGACATTAAGTAGTCACCTACATTGGCTTCGTAGCCTTCCGTGATAAAGACCCTTTCCTGCACTGTTGTTAAACTTCCAGGTAGAGCTTCTAGAAGTGCCAATAGAAGTGCCAATGGAAAGACGATTACCATTTTCAAGCATTACAGACAATATCTGATCCCATCTTGAGGTCAGCCTACCTCCCCTTTTATACCGCCAATGATTTACAGTGGTGGCAAAAACACATACTTATCCTTTCCCACTCAGGGAATTATCAGATGTACTTCTTCATTATACAATAGAGATATTATAAAGTAGCAACTCCACAGAACTTCTCAAGACATCACGCAAAATAGATTTATAAAGAAAATTAAGAAAAGCCCTCTTCTCTTCAAGTCTTTAGATGTAATTCACATAGATTATTTTATGAGAATGAAACAAAGTAAGACTTGCTGAGTCTTGCTCCCATGGTGAGAGTTCTGACTCCTATTTTTTCAGAGGAAGGAATTGTAACATGAGAGTAACAGTAGTGAGAAAGCCCCCTCTTCTCATCCCCTCCACCGTTATGCCCAGAATTGACCGAAAGTCCTCAACACGATGGCGTCAAGTTCAAATGATGGACAGTTGAGTGAAAGACAGCCTTTTCCTTCTTCCAGAATTTAGGATTTTTTTTATTGTTAATTTTTATATAATGATGTTGAAATTCACATAAAATTAACCATTATAAAGTGAATGGTTCAGGGAATTTAGCACATTCACAATGTTGTACAATGACACATCTAGTTTGAAAACCCATATCCATTCGCCCAGTCTCTAGGAACCGTTGATCTGCTTTCTGTCTCTATGGATTTACTCATTTTGAATATTTCATATAAATTGAAACATATGTAACTTTTTAATTTGGGGGAGACAGATTTTTAATTATTCTTAAGTACATATCTTATGAAGAAGCCACATTTGTATAAGGAAATACATACACATTGTTAATTAACAAAAATTTAATTGAGTAAATTTTAAGATCTAATTGGCTTCACCAACCCATTCATGCATGAATCGAGCAGTATCCCAAAGGTCCTCTGAGTGGCTGTACAAAATGGAAGGTTTTTATAAGCTGAGAGAGGGTGATATAAGGAGTTATTAGCAAAATTAAAGAAAGGATTGTTTGTTTCAGGCCAGGACACCTTCTTTTCCAAGAAAGGGAACCCTAGGGGTCTTATTATGCAGATTACTTCTCTACTGCTAATTAGGAAATTTCAGATGATGGTTTAAGGGTCACATTTCTGGGAGAGTTTGAAATTGCAAGTAAGTTTTGGTTTGCTCTTGTTGGGGCAAATGACTCCATTAGGGTCTGATATTTCTTTCTTATCAACATTATCATATCAATTTACCTAAACAAGTATTTTTGTTAAGAACTGGCATTTGCAAAACATCTAAAGCAATTTAGGAGCACAAAACAGGCCTATTAATTGTCTTTACACTGTGGGGAAGGAAAAAGAATTTTCCTCCTATATTTCTAAATTCTCTGACTGAACTAATAACCAAATTAACATGAGACACATTACATTAGAAACTGACCAAATTTATTACAAATGTACGTACAGGGGTTACATAAGATTATGAGCCCTGAGGACACATTAGGCAGTTGAGGCTCGTATGCCATCTTGAGCTAAGCAGGAACGGTGGGGGCGGGTCATGGTTTGGGACTTCAAAGGGCAGGAAGGCAATTCACACAGAGATGGAAAAGCAAATGTTTGGTAAATAAATGTTTGCTGGGCCATCTCTAACACTGAGACGCAGAGAGGACTTTGATCAAATGGGCCTGGTTAGGTTCCTCCCTGTCTATCACACTAGTTCACATTAAACTATAGTTATCTGTGATCATAGCTCCCTTCCCAGAGTAGGTCCTCTAAATTATTTTAGGCAGTTAGGGGGAAGGTCAAAGTTCTTTCTGAGTCTTTGTTTCTTAAAAATAACCAGCTTAAAATAACCAATATCCCAAAAGGCATAATTTAGGATGGCAAACTCTGCTTCTTGTCAGTACTCAAAGGACCCACTGTTTAGGAAGAAGGTGGCAGAGAAAGGGGACTGAGGGCCAAACAAAAGAGGCCACTTCTTTCTTTCTCTCTCTCTTTCGCTCTTTCTTTCTTTCTTCCTTCCTTCCTTCCTCCCTCCCTCCCTCCCTCCCTCCCTCCCTCCCTCCCTCCCTCCCTCCCTCTCTCTCTCTTTCTTTCTTTCTTTCTTTCTTTCTTTCTTTCTTTCTTTCTTTCTTTCCTTTCCTTTTTTCCTTCCTTCCTTCCTTCCTTCCTTCCTTCCTTCCTTCCTTCCTTCCTTCCTTCCTTCCTTCCTTCCTTCTTTCTTTCTTTCTAGCAAACAAGAGAAGCTTGGCATACAAGGGGAGCTTGGCGTTTTGAGGTCCTCCCTTGCCCATATCAAGAAAAGGTACTAGTATTAATTAGAATTCTTGGTTGCAGTTTCCAGAAATTCAACCTAACCCCAAAAGGGAAAATTTATTATCGGGAAGTAGAGAGGCAGGGGCGGTGGTAGTAGAACAGAACCTACACTCAAAAGAGAAGCTTAGGAATCTCCCTCTCTCATCTTGACTCCTAAATACACTTTACTGTCATTTCATTCTTTGTTTTCTATTCATGTGGGCAAAAAAATGGTGATCCCACAGTTTCTAAGTTTCTATCTCCTCTGTTCAAAAGAAGTCATCCAGAATGGAGGCTTAGATCATGGGCCCCAGAGTTAGATGTGATTCTAAATCCTAATTTTACTATTTACTGGCTGAGTGACATTGGAAAAGTTATTGAATCTCTCTAACCTCAGTTTCCTCATCAATAATAGCACTTACCTCATAAAGTTTCTAAGAAATTTTACTGAGAAAACACATTTAAAGATTAATATCTTATAAATCTTCTATAAAAGTTAATTATTTATTCTTACTGTTATTATTGCTATTGTTATATTATTAAAGAAGCCAGCCTTAACTGAGTAGGTCTCAGTCACAAATCCAGATTTCTAGGAAAGAGATTCTGATTGATCCAACTTAGATGAAGTACACACCTCTACTCCATCAGTTACAGCCAGAGCATAGAGTCACAACCAAGAGAAATGGCTACTAGAGACACATCCCTGTGGTACAGTGGGGAGATTATGTGCTCCAGGACTCCCTAAAAAGATGCCAGGAATTAAAGAGAAAAAGCGTGGAGAGAAATGTTAAGGTCCCTATTCCGCCCAGGGTACAGCTGCCTGTAGAACCCAGACCAGAGAAGGATAAACGTGTTTCAGGCTTTTTGACCATAGCTTAAGGGACTCTCTTGGGTTGATCTTTGGAAACTGTGCTACTGCTTATTCAGTTCAGCTGGTGTTTATTAGCTAACATCCTGGGCTTTGATATCATTGTTTACTTTCTTTTTTATCACTTTAGCTTGTTTGGGTTATTCTTTTATTCTCCCTGACCTTTAGTTTTAAATTTTATCTTAATTGTTCTTAGATCATGGTTTGCTTGCTGCAGGAGAGGTCATTTATATAACCCAGTTTCCAGTATCACTTATTTTTTATTTAACTATTCTATATTATTTTTTATTTGGTTTTATTGCTATTTTAACTTTTATTGTCAACAATATTTACTTCTCTGAAATACTGCCAGTAAAAAATGTAGATATAAGGTTCAATTGGGAAGATGGCCCCTTTCCCCCTAAGTGGCTCATGGGTACTCATATAAGCCACTCTACTCTCTAGGGGCGGCCAGCCCCTAAAGCTGATCTTCACACAAATCTTACAGCAATCCAGCATAATTCCCTTTTACTACACCCTCTGCTAAGTGTTTTACCTAAGGCTCTTCCTCACCATACTTTGTTTCCACTCCCCCAGGAGAAAGTGCCTTCTATCAGCAAACTTAGTAGGCAGTGAGCTCTACTCTTCTGAAGAACCAAAAGCTTGCAACCCTGCCAAAGAGTTGGAGAAATGGATGTACCATTTCAGATGAACAAGGTCTTCTCAGTACTGGGGAACTAACTGGAGGACTTAGCCCTAGGACCTCTTCTCTTCTCTGTCCCTGTTTAATATTTAGTCCTTGACTGAGCTCTTAGATACCAGCCACATACTGATGACTCCCAAATCTATGTCTTCACAACTCAACTTCTCTCCTGAACTACATAAAGTTAAATTCCCACTTGACATCTCAATTTGAATATTTAATAGGCATCTCAACCTTAGTATATCCTAAACCATTGCTTCTCCTCCCTACTGAGTCAACTCCTCCTAGAGTCTTCCCCATCTCAGATAATGGCAATACCCTTCTCATAGTCATCCAGGCCAAAAATCTAGGAGTCAGCTTTTATTATTCCATTTATTGTATGTCCCATCTCCAATCAATCGCAAATCCTGTTGGTTCTACTTCAAACTTTCATCACCTTTCACTGGGGATGTAGCCTGCTAACTGGTCTCTCTCCTTCCATCCCTGCCTCCTAAATTCCATTCATTATATAACAGCTGTACTGATCCTGCAGAAATGTGTATCAAACCATATTATTCTGCTGAGACCCCGTCCAAGGGCTCCCAATCTTATGGAGACTAAAAACCTTAGTCTTGACTATGAGCTACAGGGTTTTACATGATCTGCCCCATCACCTAACCATTTACCCTCAGCTACCTATCTAACCTCCTCTCTTACCATTTTCCTCTTGTTTGTTCCATTCTAGCTCTGCTGTCTTCCTTTCTGTTTCTCATGCCTCCCCCCGCGCCCCCAAGGCCTTTGTATTTGCTCTTTCCTCCTCCTGCAACTCTCTTTCACCAGATATTCAAATGTTTTAATCCTTCAATTCCTTTGGGTTTATACTCAAATGTCACATTATCATCCTCTATAAAATAGTACGCTCCTCACCATTCTATCCTCTTTCCCACTTTATTTTTCTTTGTAGTACTTGTCACCATCTACTACAGTTGGTTATTATCTGTCTCTTTACTAAAACACAAGCTCCACTTGCATTTACAAGAAAAGATATTCTTTTCAATTTATTTACTGCTGTTTCCTTAATGTGTAGAATAATGCCTGGTACTAGAAGATGCCCAATAATTATTTGAAAGCTTATTGAATAATAAAGTAAATGATTTAATAAATCCTAGTATTATAATTCAAGCATCATTTTCAAACAGTGGTGTGTGTGTGTGTGTTTGCGTGTGTGTGTGTGTGTGTGTGTGTGTGTGTGTGTGTGAAAAGCGTGTTAAGAAAAGTAAAATAATAAGAAGGACAGCATCAACTATTGATTGAATTTCCCCTGTATGCCAGGCACTGTGTTAGATGTCTCTTCTTGGTTATTACTTTTAATCCTAAATTTTGTAAGATAAATGACAATATTTTCTCAGCTCCAGTAACCTACCCCATTATCTATTATCTTTTCACTCAAGCTGTAGTACTATTTGCCTTCAGGGGACATAGCCTTTAGAATAAGTCTGCTAATCTTGATGTTGCATGGTTTTCCTCTTTTCTATAGAAAAACAATTGTGACAGGTAAACATGGACGGATGTAGTTATCCTGGTGAATTCACAATAAAATGTGAGCCATAAAAAAGGATACAAAGTATTATGGGTTTGTAACAAAGGAATTACTCTCAATATGTGGAATCAAAGATGAGCTTGTAAAGGTGAAATTCGGTAAATTTGTAAAGTAATTAGACTTAACTAGTTTGCAATTTAACTCACCGCATAACTCACTATCTACCGTGTTTCCCCGAAAATAAGACCTAAGCGGAAAGTAAGCTCTAACATGATTTTTCAGGAGGACATATCCTGAACGTAAGCCCTAATGCGTCTTTTGTAGCAAAATTTAAAATAAGACCCGGTCTTATTTTCGGGGAAAGACAGTAGCCACTTGTGGTTAGACTTAGCTAGTTTGCAGTTAGATCTACCTCAATATTCAGCTGTTTTCTCTTTTGTTTCTCCCTTCACTAATTGACTTAAAAACTCTGTTTTGTTCCCTTTCCTAAGTCTACATATACCTTGTAATCTATTTAATCAACAAAATCCTAACCTGGAAAGGGCAATTTCTTAATCCTCAGCTGCCCGGACACTGGAATCTAATGTACAATTCCCTAGCAGTTTTCACTGGTGACATAAAGTCTCAGACTGCGGTGGCCGGAGTCTGGAGTCCAGAGATAACATCATCTTAAAACAGCCCAGACCCCAAGAAGCAACGTCAGCCCTCAGACCTGCCTGACCGACTCCCCGTTTTCTTTGTTTTTCTTCTTGTGTACCTATAAAACCTTCTAATCAGTCTAGAAATGGGGAGATGGCCTTTGGACAGGAGCCCCCCATCCTCCCAGAATGCCGGCATTCTGAATAAACCTGATATTCTTTCCACCAACCTCATCGCTCAATTTTTAACTTTTTCAAGCGGCAGGGAGCAAGACTTTAGCACAGCATCAACTTTAGTAAGAAGGTAGCATTTGATCTGGACCTCAAAGAATTGACAAGCTTTATAAATTTAGAAGTCTGATACAAGACAAACTGTAACATAAGAAAGGGCAAATAGTTCTTAAAATGCATGGTGCACAAAACATTTTTGAATAACTGTGATAGCTTCTAAGAAGCACCCCCCTCCCCCCACACACACACACTGAGCAGTATCTCCTGGTATTTACTCTGTCTTGTTATTCCCTCCACTTGAACATGAATGGAACCATTAATTACTTCTAGTCAATCAAAGGTGACTGGGATGTCACTTCCATAATTAAGGCGTATAAGACTGTGCTTTCTTTCTTGCTAGCAGATTTTCTCTATTGCCTTCCTGGCTTGTAGGCTTTGATGAAATAATCTTTCATGTTGGAGCAGCTGATGTGACAAGAAAAGTAGGAGTCTCTCTCTAGGCAACAGACAGCAAGGAACTGAGGCCCTGTCTATCAGCCATCCCCAGTCAAGCCTTCAGATGAGGTCTCAGTCTTTGCTGATACTTTAATTCTAGTCTTGCGAACAACCTTGACTCAGGGACCCAGCAGAGCCATGCCAGGACTTCTGACCCACAGAAAATATGAGATAATTAATATGTGTTGTTTTAAGTTACTAAGTTTTGTGGTAATTTGGTAACACAGAAATAACTAATTCATTAAGGGATGACTGAAACATCTGCATTTTTCCCCAAAATATTTTTTCAGCAAGTGTTTTAACTTGTAATTGAAGCATTCATTTAATAAATATTTATTAGTTATCTTTATATAATTATTATTGTTATAGTTACTATGAAGCCTGGAAAAATCAATCAGAGAAAGACTCTACCCTCAAGAAGTCTTGTGCAGGTAGGTAAGATGTGCTCACAAATAACTGTAAGACAAAGGGCTAAGCCACCAGGAGTAGCTGGAGATTATTCATCAAGGAATAATATAATATTCCTTGATTATATTGAGCCGGATCTGAAATAGCAGGTTGGTTATGCAGAGATAGGCAATGGACTGTATACAGCAAATACATGGAGGTGAGGATTATGGGGTATGTACAACAGACAATAAACAACTCCTCTTGGCTACAAAATAGGACACATTCAGGGTACAGGGGCTATACAGGTAAACAGAAGTGGACAAATAGTCTAGGACCATACTGTGAAGTGCCTCACTTGGTGAAGGGCTAATAGTTGGTACATTGTTTTGAACATTTGTTCCAACTCCATTACAAAAAGCAATATAGTCCTAATGTCCTTTATGAAATCTTCCTCATTCCATAGGATATTATAAAATATTGGGCCAACGGTAAAAACTTCTTGTAATTTTGTCATGTCCTAGTTGATTCAATATTACTTTCCACTAAGTCTCTGTGGGGACAGGGCCCCAGAGAGCAGTTTCCAGGCTCTCGGCCTCATGTGGAAAGATGCTGGCTCGGGTAGTAGATGGCCGTCAGCTGTGGCTAGTTGGCCGTCAGCTGTAACCCTTGAGCCATTGGCCACTAATATAACTGCCGCGGCTGCATTGGGGAATAGAGTCGAGAAGAGTCGTTGGTCGGTTGGCAGAAAAGCGGACAGCAGGTCGCATGTTGTATGAATCCAGCCTTCACTGAGACTATAGTGGTATGACTCCCCTACTTATGGCTCCGTGGGTGTTCCTTTTTGGCCTAGCCACATCCTGCATTCTTAAGTGGGGAGCGGGAGCAGAGACCCCGCAGGCTGCCCCACATGACAGTCTCTCTGAAATGAATGGCTCACTGCATTTTATAATGTAATTTGAAGACCTGAGTATCATTGAAATTGGGAAATTAATACCATCTATAAAGCATTATATGAATTTTTACGATGTATGAATTATTTTAGTCAATGTCTTCATTTATTTCTAGTATAGGAAAACACTCTTCCAACTAAACTTTTTTCCCGAAAGGTCACTTACCTTAAGTATTCTCGTTTACTTGTCAGGGTTTGGAGGTAGGCCAGGTGGCTGCAAAATATGTATTTATGCCTAATTTGTACAGAGCTTTTGCTTGTAATTTCATCGAAGGTAGCTAAAATGGCACTTGAACAGACAATTTTCACCTGTACATTTACCAGCGTGCAATCACTTCTACAATCCATCCCAAAACATCTTGAAATTTAACTTCACTGGGGACTCTCTCTACATAATCTCTGCTAGTTATAAAATTCTTTGTAGAGGTTCTCAGAGTGTTTCAAAATCTTTCTTCTCACCCAGCAGGACATGGCTCATTTTATAGCCCTTCATATATTATTTTAGAGGATAATATAAGCTTACCACTATGCTCACCTAGGAATAAAAGTTAATTGGCACCCCTCTGTAATTGTATGTCAATATCTATTTAAATGCCCCAAATGACACATAGCCAACCCAGGCTTTCAAAGTATCAACAAATAGTGATTTTGCCTTTGTCTCTCTCAGTTTTGCACTATGTATATCCAATCACACTTCTAACATGTGTAATACTATGCTGTCCTATGACAGCTACAGGGCAACAAGCACATTACCATCCCTACACTTTCCCAGCTAAAACCAATTTACAATTCAGCATCACAATTTTATTTTATTTTAGTTTTTTGATTGATGATATTTAAGCAGCCTGGAGAATTAATGGGGTTCAGCAGAGGCCACAGCCCTAACCAGGGTTTGTAATTGATATCTGGGAGGCTGCAGCCTTTTCCTTCTTAAGAGGCAGGCTAATCAGTGAGGGTTGCCTGTTTGTGCAAAACAGGAGGAGAAAAGAAGGAGGAGCCCGGACGACTTCTGAGGGTTTGGAATTGCTTGGCTCTTTTCCAGTCAGAACAGATCCACTAGGTCACACAGGTATCGTGTTTCCCCGAAAATAAGACCTAGCCTTACCATTAGCTCTAACGCGTCTTTTGGAGCAAAAATTAATAAAAGACCTTATATTATATACTATATTATATTATGTTATGTTATATTATATAAGACCGGGTCTTATTTTAATATAAGACCGGGTCTTATTTTAATATAAGACCGGGTCTTATTTTAATATAAGACCCGGTCTTATATTAATTTTTGCTCCAAAAGATGCATTAGAGTTGATGGTCTGGCTAGGTCTTATTTTCGGGGAAACATGGTAGTAAATGGTAAAGACAGGACCTGAATTCAGACAATCTGTTTCCAAAGCCTAAATTCTTTTTTTCTTTTTTTTTCCACAAATATCTTTTATCTTTATTTGGAATGGTTTTATAAGACATTAAATATAAAATTTTGATTATGAATTCTTTTTTTATTTTTTTATTTTATTTTTTTTTAATTTATTAGTTTCAGATGTACAAGACAAGGTAATACTTAGACGTTCATCATTTATATCCCTCACACTGTGAACCCCCCTCCCCCCATCCACTATCCCTCCGACCTCACACCGAGCCATCACATTATATATATAAAATTATAGTTGGCATTCATTAATGTTTAGCTTCTGGGGTACAATGCCATGATCAGGCATCCACAGTATCCCTGAGGTGGTCTCCCAAATAGGACGCATGTCCATCGGATACCCAACAAAATCTTTACAACATTATTGAATACGTTCCCCAAATTAATTTTCAAAAAACCCTGAGGCCATCTTGTGGTTACCAGCTGCTTCCTAATCCCTTCACCTTTCCCCTTATCCCCAACCCCACCCCCCCACCCATCTAACAACTCTCGGTTTTTTCTTTGTGTTCCCAAAACTGTTTCTGATTAGTTCATTCACATATTCTTTTCTTTAGATTCCGCCTAAATTCTTAATAACTAGGTTTCTCTTATAAAACATAGGACTAGATATCCCATAGAACAACAAAAGAGTTAATGCTTTAAAAGTCTATGACTATGTCTATTTTATCATATTATTTTCCACTTTAAATATTAAAAAATTCTCACACATCCTACATTTTTATCTAGGTGGCAACAGTGAAGTTCAAGGGCTTCTAGAAAAGAAAGGCTCTTCAAACATAGCATTTACATTCATAATTCTCCAATTAATGTTCAAAAGAATTTAGTGGTTTACTCCTATAAATCTTGCATATATAAAACATAAATTTATTCACTTAAAATTACTTTAAATTTTCAAAAGAATTCACTTGTATGTTTAAATAGTAAGTTCCTTGATTCACTTAAAATTACTTTACAATACAATTGACACTGGAATTATTTTTAATAATAAGTTCCTTGGAGGACTATAATTTGATTTTTAAAATTGTAATTTATACTTCTATATTTTAAATTTTGCATATACATAATAAAATGATACGATGTCAGAATGGTTCAGAGACTAGCTTTATATCATTAACTTTTTTGGTGGAGACTGGGCTTGGGAAAAGAGAATAGAGGAGAGGTTATTAAGTTTGATGTAATATAACTCAAAGAGCTACATAAATTTTTGGAAAAGCATTAATGTTCTTTAATTTTTCCAATTCATCAAAAAGTTTATTTCATGAAAACCTTACTTAATAATCTTTTCTTTCTTCAAACACATATTTCTATTCCTTTGTTTCCAAATCCACTACTTAAAAGAGAGATTTACTTTTGGACTCCCTGTGATCTTGATTACTGCAATTTTCTTTTAATTTCATCCTGTCAAGGTCAACAGAACATTTGCTTTTCATTTTTTGTCATGATAGCATAACCTCAAATCTCTTGAGTGCTTTCCTCCTAATTTCCCTGTATGTTAAATTGAAACCACTCATTCAGTATCCCACACAAGTCCCTTCTTAGATTTTATCTATTCTTCTACTCACAATGTTCAACTATAATCTCACTCTTTATCTTTTTTAAGTTTTTTTACATTATTCCCCTTAACCCATTGCATAATAAGTTCGTATATTTATATCCATTCATTCTCAGCACTTTAATTTGTTATTAATGACCGGAGTCTAAATAATTCAGCAAATCTACATTCACTACTAAATTGATAAATAAAGGTGGAGTGAACTGGTCTTTGGAAACAACATTTCTATACAAGACAGTAAAGTTCAGAAAGCAGTGACCACGTGGTGTTGTTAACTTCTGAATCTGGGTGCTTAGGAAACTTTCTGGCACATAGACAACATTCAATAAGTATCTGTAGAGTTAATTAATTCTGGGAGGTAAATATTATAGTTTTACTTATTCTATTGAGGAGATCACATCATTATTCAGTGGTAAAGCCAAGACCCAAACCCAAGTGGAAAACTCTGGAGTACTCATCCTAATTACTAAGCAGTAATACCTCTCCTGGCAATAAAGTATAGACATAAAAAAGTTCCATCATTAGAATGAGGCTCTGTTAAATATATGAGAAATTAACTTAGGCTAGAAAAAACTGAATTTTGCACCATTAGATAAAGATTTTTTTAAAGTAATATAATATTATCACACCATTTCAGTCAAGCATGGAAAACATAAGCAGAACATTCAATATTTAGATGTTGGGAAATTATTAACATATAATTTCTGCTGTAGCATTTACTTTTACTCAAATGTCAAAGTCTTGTAATTGCATGCTTGCTAAAAAAAAATAAATAAATGGAAGACTCCTCTCCTAAAGGTATGAAAAGATTGAGATCAATATCATGCTTTTGCCACTTGGTTTACACATCAGAAGAAACTTGTTAGGCAAATGCCAAGAAAATACAACGGAGATCTGCATACTCAGCAAACAGCTGGATTCATAGTATCTGAGATGCCAGTAAGTAGGTCTTAAATTTTCTCCCTAGAAAACCTTGTGGCTAATTTTCATTTTAAAAGCTCAAATTTATCTTTCGCACCCTAGGTTGGGTTACAGGTAGCATAATGATCCATTTTGTACTGGTAGTCAAGAGTCTAGTACCAGTTAGTTGCTTCGGAATGTCCATGGCTCCCCATACCTTGACATTACTTTGTACAAATAATATCTTTAGTCAGAAAAGCCCCAGAAGGTAATGACATACAAAGTTGGCAGGGATCACTACAGAGAAGATACAAAACAACCAGTTATTGTTTCAGTAAGCTGCATATGGTTTCATGTTGATTCAGTGCAAGATCTGAAAGTCTTTTGAATGATGAAATCCTAGGGCGCTGGCACAGGATCTCATGGGGCTTAAGTGCCCCCTCACGCAAGTTCAGCCATAGGGAGTGGAGGGTTTGGGAGCACATTACTGAGCCTGGCAATAGTCTTCATAATTATTCCTAACCATGCAGTTATGGAGCTTAGTCGAACCAGTCCCATCCCAAAAAACATGGATAAAAATAGGATTTCATTTTCTTTAAGAGTTAATGAGATGATTTTTAAAGCAATTTTAAAAACCATGATGTATATCCAGTACAGAAAATACTCATGAAGTCTAATAAAAATAATCTAAAAATTAAGTTGAAATGTATTTTTTCTTACGAAAAATATCATTTTAAACAAAAAAGTGGAAAGTTGCAAAGTAAATGCTTACCTATTTAAAAAAAAACAAAGTATTTCTGCATGCCATTGAATAATTAACATAATGTAACTGTATTATAAATAGAAGCTAGCATTGATTTTATTAATTCAGTTACTACATTCATTTTATCCAAATTAGTAGATACTTGCTATCATTGTTTATTCAGTCTGCATACATTAAAATACCTCTGATTTAATATGACTGTCATTATTATACTATCAGTCTATATTTATAAAATATTATATGACTGATTTTCCAAAATCAAGATTTAGGAATACTTTTAGCTCTTGGTTATTTCAAAATCCATGCTTCAGGTAACTTGAATAGATAAAATTATTCTTTTTTCTGTACCTAAATATGAAGCATTTTCTGAGGTTGGAAAATCAGAACTGTTTTTGGCTGAGCAGCAGTTAAGGACTCTAGAATAAATCCTGTGGTGTGTTCTTCTCCAGAATTTAGGGGACTCTACATACAACTGTAAGTACACTGTGGAATAATGTTGCTGTGAGCTTCTGAAGCTGAGTGTAAACTGAATGGACTGATAACAGAGCACAGTCCAGAAATAAGTAACTTTTTGAAATTGAGACCCAGGAATCCCAGTTCTGGAAAAGACACCTGTTGGACAAGTTCCTCTGTATGCTCTAAAGATACACAGGCCACCTCTATACTGCTGCAAAGCAACATAGTAACTTACATAGTGCCTTATCCAAAATAACCTATTAAATATATATACTGAATTGCTAGAGAAGGATCAGGTCTTAGTTTTCTCCAATAGTAACCTGCCCATGGCCTTTGTTTAATCTTTTAGTAAATTTATAAATAGTTATTGAGCATCTAATTTGGACCAAGGAAGTGATAATTCTAGTGTCCAGATAAACAAAATAAATGAGTCATTGTACTAAGAAGTGGAGACGTAATGATTTCTTCACCTGAAGCAATCTGTCCTAGTCTATCTCTATTTATCCTACTATTGAAATTACATGTTTTCATAGTGCTTTTATAGGTTACCAAGTCCATATACCAATTCTACTCATCACCATACCCCCAATAGAGGATTGGTTGTATTTATAGTTGAAGGAATACAAGCATAGAAAGCTGTCTAAATTTGGATACATTTGAGCAGAAGAACCAAGACTTACCTCAGGTTGATTTTACCAGGGCTGCCCCAGGGTCAACGAAGAGAGCTGTTTTCCACAAGGGCCTTCCAAATTATAAAGTATAGTGTTGCTCAGAAGCCACATAGAGCTCGGTCATTCAAAATTTATCTAAGGTGTTCTTGGAACTATAAATATGGCCTGAAAAAAAAAAAATATGGCCTGCAATTTCTTAAAACAAAAATGACTTTTTATTTTAATTTTATGATTGTTTAATATTATTTTATGACTGTTTATTTTAATTAGATAGCTACATGCAATTCAGATGCTATATACCCAATGAGTGCTCTTTTCTTTACAGTGGAGATTAAGCTACTTGTTCTAGAGTCAGACCATCTACTCCCATAATACTGGTTCTAGGTGTGATTTCTGGCAGATTATATTACTCCTTTGAGCCCATCTCCTTATCTATAAAATGGTATTAATAACAGAATCTATCTGATAGAATTGTTGTGAGGATTAAAGGAAAAAGTCTACACAAAGCATGTAGCATACAGCCTAGCACATATTAAACCCTCAACAAACGTTATTTCTCTTCATATTTCCTCTTCTCTTTTATTCAAACTATATTATGCCACTGCATATATATGATCCAGGTATTGAATGTGACCAAAGAGGAATGAGGCTAACATAGACTAAAGTCAATTAGCACACAAATAAACAAATAATTCAATGATTTTCCTCATGTACATTCTTCCTCCTTTCATGTAGTTGATTAGTGAGTAAAGCTTCTCCAAAATTCTTGAGTAGACATGAGTAGCCCTAAGAAAACTATGAACCAGGTAAAGCTTGTCTTCTCTGTTCTTAGTCTTCAAGTCTCATGTAGTACCAGTGCATTTACAGAGTCTTTCCCCTCTCCATAATAAAGCCTGATTTTAAAAAGGATTATAAAATTTATTTTCATTAAGATGTAAATTCATTCATTAACAAACATGTGTTAAATGAATGGTTTTAACTGATTAGAGCTTGAAATTCTCCCGGAAGAGCTATAATCATGTTTCCTGATATGATCATGTTAAAAGATGAGGAAATTGAGATCCTTCATTTTAACAAGACTCAAAGAAATAAAAGTTTATTGGTGACATCTTGGCATAAGTCAACAGATTTGGGTGATATACCAAGGAAGTAGCAGCCAGCACTAAAATGAGTCATCTAGACATCTTCCCCTCAACTCGTAGTTAAAGGATCTCTGTATCTATAGGTCCAAGGAAAACTAGTTATTTATTTTGGGAGTGGGAATACCAACAGCAGCTCCCACATGCTAACAGGAGTGTCCTTGGCTTATATTCTCATTACTAATATGCTTACCATCATCATTCCCAACAGGTTTCCTAGTTTAAAAAAAATTACCATCTCTCTACATATGATTTTTAAATAATTATAAGTAGATTGTTCTATCTTAACACCCAATTCTAAGTGTTTTTAGCTAGTTAGAAGGGAAGTACGAAAGCAGATCAAGAATCAGGTGACAATGTTACAAGTGAACAGAATCATTGTTAATTTGGAGGATCACCTAACTTCTAGGCTGTATCTCTGGGAAACAACAAACTGGTTTTTCAGGGGCTGTGAAGTATGGCATCTCTCTCATACACAGGGAAAAAGTAAAGTCTAACAGCACTACCAAATTCAGAAGCTATGTTATGGCCAAAGAATAGAACAGGTCATTTTTCTTTGTCAAAGGAGCAACATTTCTTTCACTACTCAGTATGATCAGAGATGAATGTCCAGACCAGTTCTAAAAATAAAAGCCAGAGTGTAGGGGCAGCTTCTTCAAAAGACAGGTTGCCACAGGAAAAAAAGTTATAAACATGAAAAGATCTTCAGTTCAGCCTTCCATTTTTCACAACGCAATGTCTATGACCCTCTTGAAAAATACCCTTTGGTCTCATTCTTGTCTAATACAGTGGAAGGACCAGTCAATAGCCGTATCCTGAGCACAAAGTGATAACTCCTGAATCCCTGAAAACTGACAGCTGCCACTTTGTCCACTTAAATATGAGTCTTTCAACCTCCATGAGAACTGTTGTAACAGAACGTGAAATCAATTTTCCTATGGTCTTAGAATTTTAGCAGGGACCCTTGTGCTGCATGCACTCAGGCTAAAACCAGTTGAGTGGCGATCATTAATTCAGGACTGAGACACTATAACATTTGATGTGTGAGCCCCTGACACGCACAAAGGTGTAGTCTGGCTCATCTCCTCTACTTTAAGAATGTGCACTGTGAAGATTTCCTTAGAGAGAGTGGGTTATGCATTTCCCCCACATAAACAATGGTGTAGAGAAAAGAAGTGCTCTACACCCCCCACCAACCAAACCATGTGAAGGAGGCAGGGGAGTGCTTCAGAGACCCACCTGGAGAGTTATACCTGTGTCTCCTGGAAATTAGGTGACACAGGCTGTTGTATCTGGCTCCCACCTGAAAAAAACGTAAACATGAAATATTGATCCTGAGAGCAGATTGAGAAAAGAGAACTCTAGTGGAATTGCTTCCCACCAATGATGGGACAAAAGTGTACATATTCTGAGGACGAAATATAGATTCCTTTAAAGGGACCCTGAATAAGAAGCCCACCTGGAAGGATGCAGGAACACACTCAGAGGGAAGCTGAGGAGCATGGAGCACGGGAAGTCAGAGGCTGAGGAGGAAACTGTACGTGAATGATTAAGGAAGCATCACCTTCCGTGTCAGAGACCTGCAGATGGACAAGCTTAGGTGGGGCATTCCTAATAACTTATAAAATCTCACCATGAGCCAGTGTTGGCATGTCTGCCATGCTGGAGATATTGGAGAGCCAAGAGAGCTAAGGAAGCCCTTTTCAGTCTCTATAGTCATCTCATCAATCCTACCCTTCCCCAGTCCCAGAGAATCCAGTGGCAGCCTAATCAGTGAAGAAGGAGTGTAAGAACTGGGAAGAAGAAAAGAGACCACCCAAGCCTACACATCCATCTCAGCATTTTAGCCAGAACTGAGATAGGATGAACGAGAAGAGAGATTAAATCTTATGTGTTGAACTGTACTAGACCATTTAACTACCCGGAAAAGATACTTTTTTGACATGAAAAGCTATGGCATTGGCTTTGATTTCACTCAAGGGAAGGGAAGAATGATTCAACAGATTGGGTTGAAAAGGATCAGAATGGGAAAGGATGAGGTTGCTTTCTGTTTCCTTCCTGTCCAGTCCAATTCATTTAATAAACTTACATTGTATTTAGGCATACATTCTGTAATTAGTACTGAGGGGCTAAAAATTACATTTCTATAAATAATAATGGCAATGATATCTTATGTTTATGCTGACAGTTGATATGTGTCAGACATTGTGCTAAGTAGTTTTAAGAGCATTATTTCATTTGAGCTTAACAATTACATTAAAAAAGTCAATAAACTTATTTTATAGTTGGGGAATCTAGGGCCTAGATTAATATATATTCCCCAAGGTTACACAGCTAGTAAATGGTAAAGACAGGACCTGAATTCAGAGTCTATCTCCAAAGCCTAAATCCTTAATAACTGGGTTTCTCTTATAAAACATTGAACTAGATATCCCATAAAATAACAAAAGAGTTAATGCTTTAGAAATCTATGCCCATACTTATTTTATCATATTATTTCCCACTTTAAATATTGAAAACTTCTCACATCTCCTACACTTTTATCTAGGTGGCACAAGTGAAGTTCAAGGGCAACACTGCCCAGTGGAGTTTTCTGCAAAAAAGGAAATGATCTGTATTGTACTGTCCAACAAAACAGTCACTGGTCACATGTGACTGTTGAGCACATTATGTGACTACTGGAATTGAGAAGCTGATTTTTCATTTTAATTCTCATTAATTTGACTTCACATTTCAGTGGCCCTAAGTGGTTAGTGGTTACAATATTGGCATAGCCAAAGATAATGCTGTGGGTACATCTTGGTCTGTCTGCAATTGACAGAGCAAGGCATACTCTACAGCATAGACTCTAAATGGAGAGACTCTAGATTCCTTGAAAGAGAAAGCTCTAAATCAAGGAGGAGCTATGTGACTCATTTCGGCCAAAAAATAAAAAATAAAAAAATCTCTCAACAAAATCTACTCAAAATCTGGAATGATGTCAGAGTTTCACAGATTCTTTTGGATTAAGGATTTACAATACATTTTGAGAGGTTCTCACAGAATCCAAGTTGATGTATGCTTTCACACCACCATATTAATTGTCATAAGACACTTTTTTAAGCATTAAAAATAAAAACAAAAAACGAATTTCCCAGTATTTAGGCTTAGATCAAGCTAAAAATGTACTGTCTGCAAATCAAATCATTTCTCCCAATTGCTAGAACCTTAAATTAGTTCTAGGCAACATTTTTAAGAAAGACATTCTGAAAATGATTCAGAAGACAATAATCAGGATGAAGAAGGTGCAGAGGTTGTATGGGCGCTGCCTTCAATCTGAATGACTGTCACGCAGGAGAGGGAGTCCTGTTATTCTGCACTGTTCCAAAGGGCAGAACAAAGATCAAAAGGAAGAATTTAGAGGGTGATCAGGTGACCCCAATGTAAGCAAGCGTAGGAAGCTGAGCTGTTCAGCAGGAGAATTTGCTACTTGAAAATTTTGAAATTTAAATTTGTAGTGGACATAGAATCCATACATCTCAATGGCAATTAATGAGCAGGTGTTACAGGGGCGTTAAAAATGCAAGAGCCTGGGTTAGCCATTTGTTTTGTTTTTTAAAAATATGAAAATGTTTAGTGAGTATTCATACCGTGTTTCCCCAAAAATAAGACCTATCTGGACAATCAGCTCTAATGCATCTTTTGGAGCAAAAATTAATATAAGACCCGGTCTTATTTTACTATAAGACTGGGTCTTATACAATATAATAATATAATATAATATAGTATAATACCTAGTCTTATATTAATTTTTGCTCCAAAAGATGCATTAGAGCTGATTGTCTGGCTAGGTCTTATTTTCAGGGAAACAGGGTATTAGTTATCATAAAATTTATGTTACATCCATAGCTATTCTATATTTTGTTATCAAAATTTGAGTTTCTATTTAAATATTTCCTAAAAAGGACAAAGAACTGCTTTACAACATTCCATCATTTAACAGGTTTAAGGACTACTGATGTGTAACTTTGAGACTATATGTCTGTTTAAAGACATATTTGTTGGAATTTGTAAAAAATTCAGTGTGTTCTATAAAGTTGTAAATTATATTTTTATAGGAGGCGGAGTTGGCTCATCAATCTTGTGAAAATTAACCCAACTAAGACATCACTTTTATATTTGTAGTTAATTCAACTTATATAAACTGCTCATTAAATTCTCTCAGAATTAGGAACATAATTGTAAGGTGTGATCAAATAATATGGTGAATGTTTAAATTTTAAAAAAATTATCACAGTAAAAGACATATTACTATTAATCTCCCTCAAAATGCTCCCCCTTGCTTTGAACACACTTATTCCATCGTTCTGGAAGTCCTCTTTATTGAGTGTCTTTAGTTGCGCTGTCATGGCTGCCTCGATGTCCTGAATAATTTTGACCTTGAGGAAGAGCGGGAAGTTGCATGGTGCCAGTGAATAAGGTGGATGAGGACACACCATAAGGTTTTTATTTGATGGAAATTGCCATACACCAGAAGCGATGTGTGACTTGGAGCATTGTCGTGATGGAGGATGATTTACGGCACACTTTAAAACACACCTTCTGTAAACCGTAGCTCACACCTGACTGACTGCAACGAACAAGTTGAAACTTGTCACACACTGTTACTAAGGTTTGATGCACCACTTCTCTCTCCTATTGAAGATCTGTGTCTTTCCATTGGGTGGCACTTGGCAGCAGCATTCACTGTATTTTGTAATCACAACGGAAAGGCTTCATGTCACACATCGTTTCTGGTACACGGCAATTTCTGTCAAAAAAGGCATTACAGCTTTTTGGCTCTCTGAGCAGCACCCTCGTAGTCTGCAAGAATTAGCGCCTAAGGAAAGGTGGCAAGAAGGGAGCCAAGAAAAAAGTGGTTGACCCGTTTTTCTAAGAAAGATTGGTATGATGTGAAAACACCAGCTGTGTTCAATGTAAGATATACTGGGAAAAACACTTGTCACGAGAAATCAAGTAAGCAAAATTGCATTTGATGGTTCAAGGGTCATGTGTTTGAAGTGAGCCTAGCTGATCTGCAGAATGATGAAGTTGCATTTAGAAAATTCAAGTTAATTACTGAAGATGCTCAGGGCAAAAACTGCCTGACTAATTTCCATGGCATGGACCTTACCCGTGACAAAATATGCTCCACGGTCAAAAAATGACAGAACATAATGGAAACTCATGTTGATGTCAAGACTACCAATGATTATTTGCTTCATCTATTCTGTGTTGGTTTTCCTAAAAACCACAATTAGATTCAGAAGACCTCTTATGCTCAGCATCAATAGGAAGAAGATGATGGAAATCATGACCTGAGAGGTGCAAACAAATGACTTGAAAGAAGTGATCAATAAATTGATTCCAGATATCATTGGAAAAGACATAGAGAGGGCTTGCTAATCAATTTATCTGCTCCATGATGTCTTTGTTAGAAAAATCAAAATACTGAAGAAACCCAAGTTTGAATTGAGAAAGCTCATGTTGCTTCATGGTGAAAGTAGCAGTCCTGGAAAAGCTACTGGGGATGAGACAGGTGCTAAAGTTGAATGAGCTAATGGATATGAGCCCCCAGTCCAAGAATCTGTTCAAAATTCAGACTTTTCAAGGTGACAAATAAAACCCATTGGTGATGTCTGAATTGCTCAATGCTATGCAGCTCTCATTATATGATTCCTATAACATTATACTTATGTGTAATTTACGTTCGACTACGTTGGCTTATTTGTGTTCTAGCATGGTGTCTTGTATAAAGACGCACATGTAAATGCCAATTAATAGATTGAGAAAAGTTGGAGAATCCTCAGAATGGGAACTGGCCGAAGTGGAAAGAATTTCCATCCCAGTTATCTTTGCTGTGTAACAAATTACTCCCCAAAATTAGTGGTTTAAAACAACCATTGTATTATGCTCAAAAATTCTATTAGCGATGGATTTGGAAAAAGCCCAGTGGGAAGACTCTAAAGCTGGGAGAAACTCAATGGCTAGAGGCTGGAATCATCTGAAGATGTGTTCACATGCATTGTGTTTAGGTTAGAATGAGTCACAGATTAAGACCATTAACCAGAGTACCTATATGCAGCTTCTCCCTGGGTCTTGACTTCTTCACAGTATGACAGCCCCAGAGGAATCACACTGGGCTCCCAGGATGAGCGTTCCAGCTAAACAGGTGAAAACTGAATTATTCTAATCTAGCCTCTGAAGTCACAGTGCCATTTATACCATATTCTATTGGTTGAAACAGTCATAAATCCACTCAGATTACAGAGAAGGGAACACAGACCCCACCTCTTGATGGAAGGAATGGCAGGCAAATATCACCTTATCTAAGAGCAAGTAGAATGGGAAATATTGTTGCAGCCAGTTTAGAAAGTATAAACTACACGCTTTAAATTCTTTGGAAAATGCAACTTCCGAGCCAGTTCCAGGTGCTAACAGACTACAGTATTTTTATACGCTCAGTCTGTGACCGAAAGCTCTGGAACTAGATGGAGGCTATGCCGGGGCACAACTTGTTCATAACAACAGCAATAATAGACACTGTTTATTGACAAATACTATTAAACACTTACTACGTGCCCGGCAAGCATGATCTAATTTCATCTTCAAAACAACTCTAGGAGAAGGGGATCATCATGATCCTATTTTATAAATAAGAAAATTGGGGCACAAAATCGTCAAGTCACTTGTCCAAGATCTGATATCAGCCTGGTCTGTCTGACTCTGGAGCCCAGATTCTTCATCCTGAAGGTTTATTGCCTACTTATAGAAAATTGCTAATCTTAAAGAGTTAGGGACTTTCAACACGGAAGCTCTTTGTAAATACTTAAGTCTATATGAGGAGTGTCATTTTTATCACTGATTCCTCCCGCAGATGTGATATTGTTCCTGGCTGTGTGCAGCTTGTACAAGCCCTTGTGGAAACTTTGCAAAATTTTCTCTGTGTTTCTCTAACCTCAACTTGGTCATAGTTGCTTCTAGCATCTGTTTTCATTATCTCAGAGCTTCATTTCTCCTATTGTTCTGGCCTATAATAACAGTGTCAAAGCAGCAAGCCAAAACACATCCTCTGAGTTTTTATCTTCTAATGGCAACTTTTGTTTCTATGTTTGAATCATGCTTTAGGGCTCATACCCTGTTCTGAAGTGAAAGTCTCAGTGCAAGTATTTGGAAAAGGTTTACCCGAATGCCTGAGTCATGGCTTCCCCTGATTTGGGTGCAAAAGAAGGTTCCTGATGCTGCCAGAATTTTTCCTATCTAGTTAAACACAAATTAGTAAAACCTGAGATACCGACTAATTAAAGAAAAACTGCCAAACCTTGGAAAACAGAATTTCCACATAGATTTTCCTATAGCTATATGTACCAATTTGTTGGAAACTAAGAACAAATATTCCAAAAGTGATTTGAATAAAAATTGCATGCACATGCGTGCGTGCTCTCGTGCTGGCACACATCCACACAAGCCATTTATTAAACTAATAATGGAAAGTACAATTGTGCATAAGCTGCCCCACATTTCTCTCCTTGGAGGTTCAAATACAACAATGAAACTAAGCAGGTACTCAAATGAAGTGATTTTTTTCCCCATGAAAAGGAATCATGTTTTATCCCTACTTTCTAAATTCTTTTTTCTCTTGTTAGGTGTCTGTCCCTTGTACTGCACAAGAAGAGAAAGCCACGAATTGCCTTAAGGCAGGGGCTCTAGCTTTGAAAATGCTAATATTCACCGTTCACTTCAAATCCCTCAGACTGTTTAATTGGAACTGGTCTTTTTTGCTGAGCATTGGCAGGGGAACAAAAACAGTTTTTGCTTCAGGTTGAGCACTGGGGAATAGGTGTTCTCAACATCACTTTAAAAGCCAAGAAAGAAGAAAAAATATTTCTGGTAACAAAATACCTGCTTAGCTTTACGCCATACAATTACTAAAACCATCTTGGGTAGCTGTGGTGGGGGTGGGGAGAGCTTTTGGCAAGTACTTGTTCCTGGGTAGATTTTAGATATTTCATTCAAAGACAATGTGTGGATATATCCAAGTAGAAGACGTACATCTGGACCAATAAGAAAATAACTGGAATAGAAAAAGAAGGAAAGAAAACATCGCCTGCAACAGCCACTGAACCACAAGAACCCACGAACTGAAAGAACGGATTAAACACCGTTCAGAAATTTAATCAGATGATGTACAGAATGCTCATTTCAAGTGACAGAACATAGGGTTAAAGGAAACCCCAAAATAACACTCTGCTATCCTTCTTATTTTATTTTTTATCTTATTTTATCTTATCTTATTTCTTTTGTTTAATAAGAGGGAAATAGAGAAAAAGTGGATGATTAATAATGTAAGTAGTACTAGCCACAGGTCTCCTAACTCCTGGATCACCCTTCCTATCATACTTCTTACCATTTATATTTTGTAGAGTAGCTTACAGTATTGTCATATACGTCATTTCATTATATCTACACACAATGTAATTTGTCAGAAAAGGCATCAGTCTATTTCAGAGATGAAACATGTACATAAGTTTAATGTGCTATTAGCTACATAGGTAATGATACAAATAAGAACAAATCCTAGGCTTCCAGCTTTCCAGTCCTATATTATTCCTACTGGTTAACATAGCCCAGCCAAACAGAAAAGCTTTATACATAACGTTCATGTGAGGTATACACTGGAGGTTAAATGACTGTGCCCACTGAATATTACCAAGTACAAATACTTGTTACGTTAGATTCTACATAGTGATACCTTGGGAAAACGTTCTTTTGTAACAAATCCTTTTGTAAAGAAGCCCAGGCAGAAAACAAAACAGAAGCAATGGGCACAGTAGCAAGCTTTCATTGGTGGCAAGATATAAAACCAACCAACCAACCAACAGCTTACTCAATTTTGGTTTTGGTTTGGGGTTTTTTGTTTGTTTGTTTGTTTTTGGCCTTGACTATTTTAAGAAAAATATAGTGACCAAAGTAAGAAAAACTTTGCTTTCCTCATCTTCAGTCACCACAATTTTCCCCAACTTTTCTTATCATCCCTTTCTTGTAGCAGAAAAGGAAAGGCTTCATTCATTCATTCACTCATTCATCCATCCATCCATTCAGAACTATTTAGTGAGTATCTAATCCATGCCAGCATTATGTTAGCTGGGGGAGATACAGTGGGGAACAAGACATGCCAAGAAACTCCCAACCTAGCATAAGATGCAGACAAGTAAATTGGCTTTTACAGGACAGCGTGATAAGCACTACGTCTATAATGAGAACGACATGCCTTGGCCACCTCTAAGCTCCACTGCGGAGGTCAGCAAAAGAGCTCCGGGAGAAATGATGCTAAGCTAAAACTTTAAATAGGGCAGGGTCGGGAATGGGTGGAAGAGTATTTCAAGGCATCATAGGTTTAAGGGGCTAAAACAAAGCGTTTCCTGTTAAAAGAACTGAAAGAAGGTGGTAGGAGAAAGAGCAGGGGAAATAGTGGCAAAAGGTGAGATTGGATTGAGAAGCTAGGGCTACATCCTACTGAGTGCTGCCAGCATCGTCAAGGGCTTGGTCTCATCTTAAGGACGACTGAAGGACAATTAAAGGGTTTCTTTAGGGAAGACATGAATAGATACGAGATTCAGAAAACTCACTCAGGCCAGTTAGGGGACAAGTTGGACTATAACTCAGAAGAGATAATAATGGCCTAAAAATAGTTGCACAAACTTCCACTAACAGGATACAACCTGTGGCCTCCATTCTCCACTTTGATTTTACATTATTTATCTCCTATCATGGAAAATTTCTTCCTTGCTGAAAACTTGAAGACATAACCAAGCAAATGCCGAGCTATTTTAGTGGCAGGAGCTCCTAGACCTGCACACTCCTTTGTATCCCATTAGACTTCTGCTCCCCTGAAGGTGACATGCTGGGGGCTGGTCTGGCTGAATCCTATCACTCTCCTTCTAGAACTTTCCCTGTCCTTGTCCTTGCCCCAACCTAGGCCACTTCTTTGAAATCTTTTTCCTAAATCCAACTTTTTTTCTTCTCCTCCATTTTTAAGTTTTCTGCACATTTTCTTGACGCAGAACTCTGTTATTTTGACCTCTGCTTTTTGAAAAGGAAATTTGACAAAGACGTATATTCCGTTCAATAATAAAAGAGTTACTGATCATGAGTTTGTTAGTGCAATGTATCTAAAATGGTTCCTTGCACATAGTATGTCCACAAGTTTCCCCTCTCCCTTTCTGCTCACACATTCCCTTTGTGACCCCCACAGGGTCTCTGTGTTTGTAACCATATGGTAACAGCCTTGAACAACACAGTTGGTCTCCAAGCGTCAGTTGGAAGGGATATTGGAGAGGGAGTTAAGTATCAGGAGGAGAAGGGAGTTAAGTATCAGGAGGAGAAGGAAGTTAAGTATCAGGAGGAGAAGGGAGTTAAGTATCAGGAGGAGAAGGGAGTTAAGTATCAGGAGGAGAAGGAAGTTAAGTATCAGGAGGAGAAGAGAAGGAAGATGAATTCTAAGATGCTGTGCTTTCCACAGGAATGCTGTTCCCTAAAAATCCATCAGATCACACATCCCACAAAAAGGCATCATACTCTGAAGACTATGAAAGTAAATTTTGCCAGACTTTAACCAATTTCCTATTCTGCCACAAAAGGACATGAAAATAACTTTTTAAAATTATTTTTTGATATCAAGAATGGTTTTGGGGCACTATGACAATGGGAAAAGCAGACATGTTTGGAGGTGATTAACTCATGTTCTGGGTAGTATTAAAGGTTACATGGGTGTCGTGCAGGGGACCCTGCTCGCTGCGCCATTTGTCCTGCAGGGTCTCCGCTCCCACTCCCCACCCAAGAAAGCAGGACACGGTAAGGCCAAAAAGGAACACCCATGGAGCCATAAGTAGGGGAGTCAAACCAATATATTCTCGCTGGCGGCTGGGCTGGAGACACAGGAAGCAGGATCTACATAATCTGCCTAACAGCAGTCCGCGCTTGCCAGCCACCATCTTCTTGCTAGCCCCCATTCTTTTTTGCTAGCGTAGCCACAGCCGTTATATTAGTGGCCAATGGCTTACGGGTTACAGCTGACGGCCAACTAGCCACAGCTGCTGGCCATCTGATCACAGTTGATGGCCATTTACTACCCGAGCCAGCACCTTTCTATTGTGAGGCCGAGAGTCTGGAAACTGTTTTTTGGGGCTTTGTCCCCACAATGGGTAAAACTAGATACCAATACAGTTTGACTCTTTGATGAAGAGAAACTGAAAAGAAACTGAACTGAGTTTGAACAAATCTCATCTGGACGGAACATCTCAGATGGTGCTTATTATTAATCGCCACTTATTAAATAAGTGGTGTTATTTATTAATCCACTACTCTGACAGGGGGAAATGAATGTACTGAATACAGCCACAGGTCCACAAGACAGTGTAATGTGTGAGGGTGAAGTTTCCATAGGAAAAAAAAGTGATATTCCCACTGTCAATCATCCTGTGAGGAGGTCAATCCTAAAATAAGAATGGAGTGCTTCGGAGATACATCTCAATCCCTGAGGACAAAGGGACAATTTCTGTTTTCTAGAATAGGGACCCATTGATGAACACTGAAGCCTGAATAGTATAACAGTAATTCTAGTGACTGGGTGGAGAGTGGGCTCTCCCTGGCTATCAGGACCAAGGACCAGGCCCAATAAGGAACTCCAAGAAGAATCTGGGACAGAGGCAGTAATTTTAACATGTTTTATATAGGTTGTTCTGCCCTTATTTTAACCCTCCAACAATCATTAAAGTGCTTAAAAACCTAGAAATTGTAAAACGGTGACATGAACTTCCTGTTCTCTGTTTTACTAAAGGAAATTAAGGGAAACAATAGTGCCCACCATTGGGGTGTGCTGGTCCAGGAGAATAGTCTACCTTTTCCCAAGTTCAATGTGCCATTGGAAGCAGCAGTCGTGGTTGAAGGAAACTGCCCCCACAGAGTGACACTCTCACAGAGGCTGTGCAGCAGCAAAGACCAGCTGTGGATAGATTCCAGAGTGGCCGGCATCTGAGCCAGTGGTTGTGGTGTCCCTGCTAGGAGGGCCTGCTGCTAGCTCTGGCTCCACCAGCAAGCAGTAAGCACAAGCCTGACGTCTTTTTGAGAATGTCAAGTGAGCACGTATAATGAATGGTTCATGAGTCAGAACTCACCCTGTGTATCACAATCAGAACACTATCCACAGGTAGTGTTAACCATTATGCAGTTCTTAGTTTTTTGTTCTTATTCATTGTTTAATTTATATTATATCCGTGGTGGATATCGCTGGCTAAAGACAGGAAGCTAAAGAACACTGATGCTGAAATACAAATTCACAAGGAACATACGAAAGACAATTCTATACATTTCCTTAAGATTTTCTTTACCAAATCCACAGGTTGCATTTGACTGACAGAAATATTTATACAACACAAGAATGTGTCTCTAGTTCAGCAAAAGCTACTGTTAAAAGGAAAACATTTTCCGATAACATGGAGTTAGGGTTTTTTGTTTGTTTGTTTAATGGGATAAAAGATTACCCATAATGTAACAAAATGTTTTATTTGACAAATAACAACATAAATTCTTTCTCTCTGTTCATCCTGTAGGAACAAAAACATGATTATGTAAATAAAACACTTCATGTTTGTAACAGCAAAATGCAAGTTCTGTCTTATAAAGGAAGTAGTTTTGTTGATGTTGCCACACATAGTTAAGTTTATTTCTATATTTTAATGTTCATTTAGTCCCCAACTAAAGTTGATAGATAACATTTTACACTTCTGGTCCCTTAATAATACTTTTATTTACATAATTAATTTTTAAAAATTGAATAGGAGATATTTCTTGCTAAATTAGGAAAAGTTCAAATATATCTTTATATAACTACTATTAACATTGTATTTAAACAACCAAATAATTAAAGTAACCATGGAGTTTATCATCTAATCTGGCACAGTTTTGATAAAAAGCTACTAATACTAGGATAACATATAAAATCCAGGCCTATCCTGAGGAAACTGGAACTTTTGGTTATACAACTAAGAATACAATCTATAATAATATATTGATTTATGTTTTTAAATTTAAAGTTATTTGTTTATTATACAACACATAAGATGATGAGATGGTTTTTAAAAACTAAAGGGAGATTATATATTACTGTAGAAGGAGTTTCTGAACCCAAAAAGATACCTAAGATAGATTGTGCTACATTAATCCAATCCCTTCATTTCACAAATGACAGTCCTAAACCTAATCAGGCTACAAGACCCGGCTAATGCACTATAGTAAAGTTAGAGAAAACTTTCATGACCCTAAATTTCACCTATTTTCTGGATGATGAATGGCAATTACAGGCAAATTCATAACTTCACTGTAAAGAGTGAACCAAGGAATTAAAAACACAATTTTAAAAAGTACTTTATAAGATTCTAAAAATTAATGTGGAATAACTAGCCCTTTTAACTAATAAGAATCATGAAAAACAATTCTTATTAATAATATTCTAAGATTTTGTACCACATTTATTCATAGAAACTCTCCTATTAATCTCAGTGGCAGGAAAGATTACCAAGGGCATCAGAGGTGAGAAAGAAATGTCTGGACTGGCGACCTGGGCACTTCCTTATCTGGAGATTCATGGAGAAGGCGGGTCCTAACCTAACAGACAACCGAAGCTGAAAGCTCATCCCCATCCCGCCCCTCTGACATTATGGTCCACTTAAGTAGCAATTGCCAAGCATGAGGAAGTACACTGAAAGAACTGTCATGTCAGTACCCAAATGGAAAAGATCCAAGATCCAGATAAGCACGGTCAATCCACTGTGTTGGACAAAACCGCGTCTGATCTTTGGATACCGTTTACAACAGCACTGAGACAGAGGCAGATGCAATGAGCTTTAGTGGTACGATTAGCATTCAGTTCTCATTCTACCTCCCATTTACAAACAAGCTCAATACTAAGAATTCCTTACACCTCAGAATCCACAGGCAGTTTCAGGAGGAGTGCACTGGATAGAGATAAAAAAGATAGAGAATGTTCTGCTGAAGGGCAGAAGGAACGTCTTGAGCCATTAGTTGGAAAAATAAGACGTGACTATATTTGTATCCCAGGTAGATGATAGGGTTTATATCAGTTTCATACATACACAAAAAAACATTCTAAAGTGGTATTTTCATTATGCTTCAATTCAAATTATATGAAATCTAGCGGAGATGGAATGATAATAGGTCAATTTGGACATTATAGATCAAATTTCTGGATAATTAAATGATTCCTCTACAATTCCAATATATTCACTGACAAACTGGAAAAAGAATAAATAATAAAAGTTATGCCTGATTGGAGGAAAACAGGCAAGAAGTGAGTAGAATAATGAAAAAAAAGTGAAATATGATAGTAATGATGAGGGAAGCCAGTGATGGCACCGGACAGGGGACAGGACTTCCATTGTTATTTAGTGGCAGATTTTGTCCATTTATTTTACAGTAAACTTTGACATAGCTTGAGTTCTGTAGAGAAAAGAATACAAGATTTGAAGACAGAAATCTTGACTTCAAATCCTTGCCCCACCATTGACCTTGAACACATCATTTAGCATTTTTTGTCCTTATTTCCCTCTACCAGACAGGCGTAGGAACACCTTATTCACAGGGCTCGTTGAAAGGAATAAATAAAAAGAGCATGTGAGCATGCTTGACATAGAGAAGACCATCATGTATATTCATTTTTTTCTAAGAATATTTAAAATTATCTTGAGGGATACTTTAAAGGTAAATGTAGAAAAAATAGAGAACTAATAAAGGAAATATGGGACCTTGAAAAGCTTTGTAATGAGTTAACAGCCATTTAAAAGTGCTCATTAGCATTTGATAACCTTTGCATTCGGCAAAATGCTGTTCTGAAGAGTCTATTATTATATGGTATACAAGTTACAATTAATGAAATAGGGAAGAATGAAAACTCGGTCTTTCAGAATATTGCCAGTTAGTAGGACAGGTGTTAAGAATATAATTGTAATTTGAGAAAAGACATTAATAATTTAAAGGTCAAATGGTCCAACCATTAGGAACTCATGTAACAGGGAGTATACAATGCAAATTATAGCCTTTATGAGCTATGTAAGGGGAAAACTTCACCTCTAAGCATTTAATCTTCTAAAAGAGAACAGGCCATCTGTTTTTCCTACCTGAAAAGATTCCTACCCTTCTGCTATTTGGACCGGTCATGACCATTACCACCATCAAACACTTAATGAATATTCCAGGGATCAAGGATTAAAATATGTAAATAATTGTCTCCGTGTTAAAAAAACAACAAAAAAAATGACATTTTTTTAAAAGGAAACTCAAACTAGGAATTCAGGACTAGATATAAAAGAATAAACAAGAAAAGCCACATTTCCCAGGCCACATCAGGGCCATCAGTCATCATCAGCATCATAGTGTTTATTTTATCAGCTGTTATAAAATGTAAACACTTCTTAAAATCCCTCCTGACAAATCCCAGCAAGTCCCCAGAGATTATTTTTAACCATACTCAATACCGTGTTTCCCTGAAAATAAGACCTAGCTGGGTAATTGGCTCTAATGCGTCTTTTGGAGCAAAAATTAATGACCCGGTAAATACATTATGTTATGTTATGTTATGTTGTGTTGTGTTGTGTTGTGTTGTGTTGTGTTGTGTTGTGTTATGTTATGTTATATTAAACTATGTTATATTAGACTATGTTATATTAGACTATATTATATTAGACTATATTATATTAGACTATATTATGTTAGACTATATTATATTATATTATACGTGGTCTTATATTATAGTAAAATAAGACCAGGTCTTATATTAATTTTTGCTCCAAAAGATGCATTAGAGCTATTGGTCTGGCTAGGTCTTATTTTGGGGGAAACATGGCAGAAGCCTCATAGATACCATTTAGTATCTATCACTTTCCTCTAACCCTATTCCAACAGCTACAGTAATTAATGGCTGCAGAAAAATGACAGACTCAACAAGCACTAGCCAAACCAACGCCATGAACCATTCCAGGGCATAGTGCTCTCCCCATTTCTTCAAGTCAGACCCAAACTGATTCAAATCAAACACCAGCTTTCAAACAGATAGAGAAAATATTCATTACCGTCTCTTGACCTGCCCAGCTGTGAAGTCTTCTTGCTCAAAATGTCTTAAGACACTCCAGTAAAACAATTCTCCTTTTTCAAATGTACTCATGTAACCATTATATTGAATAATTGTGGCTTGAGAGAAATTATAATGCAATTTTGCTTTGTTTTTCCACTGTGTTTAAATTTATTCTTGGAACTACATCTTCCCCAAACCTGAGATGAAATCTTGGGCAGGTCATAGGACTTCGCAGGTCATTCTTAGGTAACACAGTGAGTTTTGTGCTCAATCTGCTCAGACTGATCAGAAGCAATTGTGTATATTTCCTTCTCACTCCACATTTCGTGATGTCATGTTGGAGGCTTGAAATCTGTCATGGTGAGCAAACACTACAAACCAAAGTTGCCACCACCATCACCATTGGAGAACTGGTTGTTAATATTTACCACCCCTGCAAACAATCTCTGGGTACTTCAAAAAATAAAACACACCTTCACTTTAGCAATGAAAAAAAACCCTGTCTCTCGTAATAGAAAAACCTGCAAACTTGCTGTAAAATTGGAGTTCTCATCTTTGTATTGCTTAGGCTCACAGCAGGTGGAATAGCCTACAATGAGAAAAAGACAACGTAGTTAGCTTCTTCTTTTTACTCTCTTTCCTCACCTAGGGTTTCTCTCCTCCCATCTTCCTACTACAGTTCCAGCCTCTTTGCAGACTTAACGTAGGAGTAGGTGGATGAAGTGAGAAGAGCTGACAAGTTTTTATTGGGCTGGGATTATTAGGATGTCCTAGTGTTAGGGGTCTCCGACTTGTCAGATGTACAGAGCTGACTCTTCTGTCTGCACTCCTGTGAGTTCTTCAGCATTCTTATATCATTGGGGGTCCTCCTCATGTAGCTGGATATATCACTCCTCTAACTTGCCCTTCTTTTTAAGCCCTTTAACAACTGTTTTCTGTCCCACTTTCTGTGGAGGTCCCTGCATCTCTCAAAGGAGCCTCTTAAACAAGACCTAAACTGATTTTATTCCATCTCTCTCACATATATCCTTTGGCCTGACAAGCTCTGAGAGCACAGGTGTCTTACTCAACTCAGGCTGCTATAACAAAATTCCATAGACTGGGTGGCTAAACCAGTAGACATTTACATCTCACGGTGCTGGAGGCTGGGAAGTCCAAGATTAAGGTACCAACAGATTTGGTTCTTGGTGAGGGCCATGTTCCTGACTTTCAGATGGCCGAATTCTTGCTGTACCCTTATGGGGAGGTGAGGGGGAAGGAGGGGAGAACAAGAGAGAGAGAGAGAGAGCTCTGATCTCTTCCTCTTCTTCTAAGGACATCAACCTCATCATGGGGGCCCCACCCTCATAAACCTCATCTAAATCTAATTAATTCCCAAAGACCCCACATTAAATATCATCTCATTGAGGGTTAGGGCTTCAACCAATGAATTTTGGAGGAACACAGACATTCAGTCCATAATAACAGGGCAAATCCAACACATCAAAGTAACTCTACTTTGATATGGTGAGTTCATTAATGCACAACCAGATCTTTTTAGTATCTCCTTTGATAATTTTGTATCGTATTTTCCCTCCTTGCTTTGTATATCTATGGTTCCCTGGTTCAGGAAAGCTATTTTAAGATTGTTATGCAACATGTTTGTTGCAAAGACCCTTTTCCTAGAACTGAGACTTGGGATTAATGAAGGTTGGGATAGAGCAATGCTGTCCTCAGATCTGGGCAAGCAGGGATTGCCTCAGGTCCTGGCTTCAGGGAGCCCCAAGGTATGAAGTACTGTCCTTCCTTATCCAGTGGGTGGTATTATAATCCATCTCCCTTTCTTCCTAGACAATCCATAGAGTACGAAACCTTAGCAGCACATTTCCAAAGTCTGAGCTATGCTGACTAGAATAATACAAGGACAATAGGTAGAAGACTTTAGCCCAAGCTAGGGTTTAGTCTCTGAGGTGGACCATAGCCAAGCTTACCATGCTTCTAGGACGTCTGACATGGCAGATTAAAAATGTAATGAAAATGTATCTACATGTTGCCTAGTCACTCTTATATAACTTGAGGCTAATGATATAATATGCATTGGTGATATAGCAAGAAAATGAAAAGGCAAGATTTGAATATTAGAACTAAGTGACAAGATTTGCCAGAAGCAATTTTTTAAAATCCATTTAAGTAACAACGATTTTGTAATTTTAGAGTGGCATGATTATGGTCCAAAAAGCTCAACAAGACGCCAATTGGCATTTCCTTCAACCTTATAGGATGGGCTCCCTCATGGGATTAAAGACAACAGCCAATTGTCAAGTACATCTTCCCTGAGGGAAGCAGAGGACACCTGAGTAGTTGTACTCTTGAAGCATTCATTCCCTAGCTGATGATATCTGGTAGCTTTTGTTGAGAGCTATAACTTCTAAGCTAAAACAATAAAGTGTAATTCACGTACAATCTAAGGTATGTGCTTCAGTCCTCATTTTCTCCCATCTTTAAATCCAGTCTTCTGTAGGCTTAATTCATACTACAGGTCCCTATTTGTTCTAATGCATCATCCAATGGATTACTATTGAACTCCAATGAATTATTTACACACACACACACACACACACACACACACACACACACGCCACCTAAGAACAAGATTTAATTTTCACAGTCAGCACATAATGCACACATGACCTAATGAAAATACACACATGCATAAAAATAACTGGAAAAAAAGTTTGACACATAATAATTACCCTAATACATATGATATGTTCTGATATTTGCTATTTTATTTTAATGCTTATTTTCATGAACTGATCAATTGATCTAACAATGGGCTTCATCGTGCAGTTTAAATCGAGTTTGTTCCATATTCAGTTTTCAGATACTACCCTGGAATTAATCTACCAGTGCATAATCAATGAAATTTATTACATCACATATTTTGTATTTCTAAACATATTGTGGGCTTTTCACTGGCATGTACTTCTCTTCCTCAATTGTATGTAATGCAGAGTTAGATGCTAAAGGCGCTTGGACTTCCATTTGCAGTTATGACAGAGTCCATAATTCAGACAACCTTGTACAAAATGTAAACAAGTATTTTCTTTAAGGCATTGGAGACTCAACAATGTAGTAAGTAATTACCAGCTCATAATCCAGAAAACAGGGAAAATCTAGAGAGGCAAGGTTACGATTTAGGTTCACTTTCTCCTGGGACACTTGCTAATACTGAAAGAGGCTGCTAAGGGGCCAAGAGGTTGAGCAGTACTCTTGATAATATCCCAGAAATAGGTAGACAAAAGCTGGAGTCCAGGGTCTGCTTGGGAGAACAGAGAGGTGCTGATAAATCCCACACACTTTGGTTAGCACTTTGAAAAGTTACATCTTAGTTGGAAGAGTGAATCAGAAGTGATCCCCCATTAGAACTGCAGCCAAGCTTTCAATTCTTTCAATCCCAGAAATTAAATTGAGGGGATCCCAGATTGCTAGTACCCAGAGGCAATAGTTGAAGCAAAAGTAAATCATCTCCAGTGAAAGATATTTTACTAACACTCAATTTGTACAAACAATTTTTAAGTACAATGTCTGGCTCACAGTCAAAAACATCCACACATGTGAAAAATACAAGATAAAATAAACGAGAACCAGCAGAAACAATAGGCAATTTAAAGAGTCTACAGGGGCTGCAGATGTTGGTGTTATCAAACCCAGACTGTAAAACAACTATGCTTACTATAATTAAGAGTATAAAGATACAATTAAGAATTTCAGCACACCTGGAAACTATGAAAAAGAACAGAGTACATTTTTAAAAACACATAAAAATTCTAGAAATCAAAAATACAATTGACAAAATTAAAAACTCACTGATGAGTTTAACACTAGCTGAGATGCAATGAAGAGAGAATTAGTGAAGTGATATATGAATCAGAAGAAACAATTTAGAAAGAAGCATAAAGAGAAAAAAACATTAAAAATATACAGAAGCAAGGATAACAGAGGTGAAGAATAGAACGTGAAAGTCTCAACTGCTGTAAATTGTAGTCCCAGAGTAAAAGGGGAGAGAATGTGGGGTAGAAGTAATATTTGAACAATAGTTGAGAATATTCCAAAATTGAACATTCAAAGACACAAATTCAAGGAATGCTGCAAACCCAAGTAGGTTAAATACAAATAAATCCATGCTTAGGCCCATCTTATTAAAACTTATTATGATCAAGAACAAACAGACTGTCTTCAAAACAGCAGAGAAAAACAAAAGACAAATTACTTCCAAAGGAGCAATAATCACACTTAGTAGCTAGTGCCCAGGCCTGGAATCGGGCTGCAGCTTCAGCCGAGCCCACCGCCTCCCGCTGCTTCCCGACCATGGACCCCCAAAAAGTGAGCGAGCTTCGGGCCTTCATGAAAATGTGTAAGCAGGACCCCAGCGTTCTGCACACCGAAGAAATGCGCTTCCTGAGGGAGTGGGTGGAGAGCATGGGCGGTAAAATACCACCTGCTATTCATAAAACTAAATCAGAAGAAAATATCAAGAAAGAAAAAGCAGATAGTAAGAAGGCGGAGGAAATCATAAAGGCAGATGAACCATCAAGTGAGGAAAGTGCTCTAAAAATTGACAATGAAGGTGTGATTGAACCACACACTGATGCACCTCAAGAAATAGGAGATGAAAACGTAGAGATAACCGAGGAGATGATGGATCAGGCAAATGATAAAAAAGGGGCTGCCATTGATGCCCTAAATGATGGTGACCTACAGAGAGCCATTGACTTGTTCACAGATGCCATCAAGCTGAAACCTCGCTTGGCCATTCTGTATGCCAAGAGAGCCAGTGTCTTCATCAAATTACAGAAGCCAAACGCTGCCATCCGGGACTGTGACAGAGCTATTGAAATAAACCCTGATTCAGCTCAGCCATACAAGTGGCGAGGGAAAGCCCATAGACTTCTGGGCCATTGGGAAGAAGCAGACCACGATCTTGCCCTTGCATGTCAATTGGATTATGATGACGATGATAGTGCAATGCTGAAAGAAGTTCATCCAAGGGCTCAGAAAATTGCAGAACATCGGAGAAAGTATGAGCGGAAACGGGAAGAGTGAGAGATCAAAGAAAGAATGGAAAGGGTTAAGAAGTCTCGGGAAGAACTTGAGACAGCCCAGAGGGAGGAAGAAGCCAGACAACAATCAGGAGCTCAGGATGGCTCTTTTCCAGGTGGCTTTCCTGGGAGAATGCCTGGTAATTTTCCTGGAGGAATGCCTGGAATGGGAGGGGGCATGCCTGGAATGGCAGGAATTCCCCGGGCTCAGTGAAATTCTTAGGGATCCAGAGGTTCTTGCAGCCATGCAGGACCCAGAAGTTATGGTGGCCTTCCAAGATGTGGCCCAGAACCCGGCAAATATGTCAAAATATCAGAGCAACCCAAAGGTGATGAATCTCATCAGTAAATTGTCAGCCAAATTTGGAGGTCAAGCATAATGCCCCTCTGACAAATAAAGCCCTTGCAGAAGGAAAAGCAAGGTAGATCACCCAGTGGATGTCGCAATAATACAAACCAGTGTAACTCTGACCTTCTCATGAAGAAAGCTGGGGTGCTTTGAAGAGAATCCCTATCCCTCTGTCCCAAATGCAGCTGTAACATTTTACAGTGCTTTGCCATAGGGTATTTGTTCAGATAATGTTTTCCTACTAGAAATTACAAACTTTAAACACTTTTAAACCTTAAAAATATTTAAAAACAAATTAAAAGGGTATGTAAAACCCTACATTTTTCTTTTAAAAAAAAAAAAATAATCACACTTAGAGTTGACTTCTCCAGAAAACCAATGGAAGTCAGAGATAATGATATATTTAAAGGACCAAAAGAAAATAAGTGGTAATTTATAATTCTAATACAGGTGAAATAAAAACATTTTTGGATAAATAAGAACTGATAGAATTTATTATCTGTAGACCAGTATTAAAGGAACTATCCAAGGGCATTTTTTCAGGTGGAAGGACATAAAACCAGATGAAAGATGAGAGTTAAAAATTAATAAATAAATAGAAAATAAAATGATAAATCTGTGAGTAACTATGTTTGAATATTGATTATGTAAAACAATAATTAAAATTAACAACAAAAGTAGCATTTAAGTTGGGGGTAGTAAATGGAACTAAATGCTCTAAGATTGTTATGTTTTATGAAAATAAGTTAAAAGTAACAATTAATATTAGACTTTGATAAGTCAAGGATGCATGTTGCAACCCCTAAGATAACACTAAAAGTATATAAATTCCAATGGATGAGGGAAATAGAAAAAACTTAAAAGTATCAATCCAAAGAAGGAGAAAGGAAATATAGGACAGTCAGGACAAATAGAAAGCACATAATGTGATGATAAATTTAAATCTAAGTAGATCCGAAAGTATATTAAACATAAATGTTAAATGCTCCCATTAAAAGATGAATTATTGGACTGGATTAAAAGAAACACACAAGAGACATATTTAAACAGAGAGATATCAAAAAATAAAAAAATTAAAGGATAAAAAAATTGTGCAAACATTAACAAAAAATAACTTAGCTATATTAATGCCCAATTAAATAAATTTTAAAGCAAAAAGTATTACAAGGGGCCAGCCCGGTGGCTCAGGTGATTAGAGCTCCATGCTCCTAATTCCGAAGGCTGCCGGTTCGACTCCCACATGGGCCAGTGGGCTCTCAACCACAATGTTGCCAGTTCAACTCCTCGAGTCCTGCAAGGGATGGTGGGCTGTGCCCCCTGCAACTAGCAATGGCAACTGGACCTGGAGCTGAGCTGTGCCCTCCACAACTAAGACTGAAAGGACAACAACTTGAAGCTGAACAGCACCCTCCACAACTAAGATTGAAAGGACAAAACTTGACTTGGAAAAAAAAAAGTCCTGGAAGTACACACTGTTCCCCAATAAAGTCCTGTTCCCCTTCCCCAATTAAAAAAAAAAAAAGTTTAAAAAAAAAGTATTACGAGAGATAAGAGGGACATTTTTGTTGATCAACAACTATAAGACTAAAATTGAGAAGTGAACCAAAGGAGAATATGACACAATGAAAATTATCATGTGTTCTGAGTGAGAACATGAATAAGCACATTTGGAAGACATTCTGGCATTATGTACTAAAGATGAAGATGGACTGCATATTTGTTTCCCCCAAAAAATTCATATGTAGAAACCCTAACCCCAGTGGAGTGGTATTAGGAGGTAGGGCCCTTGGGAGATAATAAGGCCATGAGAGTGGAGCTCTTGTGATGGCGTTAATGTCCTTTATAAGAAAAGACATGATTGTCACCCCAATAAATTAAAAAAAAAATGAAAAAGAAAAGACATAAGAAAACTTGCTTCCTTTCTCTTTGCTCTCTGTCATGTGAGGACACAGCAAGAAGATGGCCATCTGCAAACCAGGAAGTGGGCTTTCACCAGACATTGGATCTGTTGACAACTTGATTTTGGACTTCCCAGCCTCCAGAACCGTGGAAAATAAATATTTGTCATTTAAGCTACCCTATCTATGGTAATTTGTTATAGCAACTCAAACTGACTAAGACAATATTCTGTGACCCAATAAATCCACTCATGAATGCAGAAAAGTATATACATATATTAGGATTCATAGCCAAGAATTTTCATAGTAGCATTATTCACAATTTTCTAAAACTGAGAACTCCCAAGTTTTTATGAACATTAGAGTAAATTGAGCATACTTACACAACGGAGAAATCTAAAGCAATTTAAATCAACAAATTATGTTATATGCAACATGTTAAAAACTCACACATAAAATTTTAGCAAAGGATGCCAGACACATAAGAATGCATGTTTCCATTTGAAAGCAGTCATTACCAAATTACAGCATTTAGAAATATGTATGTGGGTGATGAAACTTGAAAGAAAAGCAAGGAAGTGACACTATTAAAGTCAGGACAGTGATCATCTTTGTGAAGAAGGGATAAGGCAGGGAGCACAAGGGGACTTTTGAAATGCTGGCACTGTTGTGACCTAGAAATGATGGTGGTGGATATACAGATGATAGTTTAGTAATAATTCATTGAGCTATAAATTTTTTTGTCTGTTTTGCATTTTGTCCTGTTTCTGTATGTATGCTTTACTATTTTTTAAAAGTTTGAAATAAACATATAAGGAAAAGCCCTGTATAAGTATTTGTAGATTTAACTCCTATAATCTAGACTTGGCAGTCCATCAGTCAATTAAAAGTTCATTAGTATAAAAATCATCTAAATAAGGATGCCTCCATACCTAGACCATTACATTTTTCAGTTAAAATATATGCAATTTCACTCCTAGGCATTTATCCAAAATAAATGAAAACATATGTCCATAAAAAGACTTGTATAAGAACATCCATAGCCACTTTATTCACAATAGTCCCAAACTGGAAACCACACAAATACACATCAACACGATTTGCAAAATATCGATACAACATACTGATAAATGAGCTGTGGTATATCTACGCAATGAAATCCTAGTCAACAATACCATATTTCCCCAAAAATAAGATCTACCCAGAAAAATAAACCCTAGCATGATTTTTCAGGATGACATCCCCTGAACATAAGCCCTAATGCGTCTTTTGGAGCAAAATTTAATATAAGACCCGGTCTTATTTTGGGGGAAACATGGTGCCTGGGATTGGACTCCTGATTCACCCAACCAAATAAATGAACCAGTGATGTGCTGACAACGGACTCTTCAGTGTCGAGAAAGTCCTGATTTACACTGTTTGCCAATTTCCATGTTGTACATATTCCACTTCAATATTCCCATTTCAACTTGAAGTCACTGAATGCAGAGTTAGGAAGAGAGTCACACAATTGACTGTCACAACCTGATTTGAGCTGACTCCAACATGTCACTGGATGAGTCTCACAGACACGCTGAGCAAAAGAAGGCCAGACAGAAAAGAGTACATACTATAGAATTTCATTTATACTAAGTTCTAGAAAACTAAACTAAAATGAAAAAAATCAGAGAAGCAGTTATGTCTGGGGTGTTAGGGTGAGGAGGTTCCCCAGGAAGAGGCATCAGGGAAACTTTAGGGGAGATGGAAATGTATCTATACTGATAAGGATATGTATTACACAAGTATATCAATTTGTCAAAATTATACAGTTAAGCTTTGTGCATTTCAAAGCATATGAAGTTTACCTCATAGAAAAAAGGAGGGAACCACAGAAAAATAATGAGATTAGTTGAGTTGGGAGAAGTGGGTAGAAGCATGGACAACAATACAAGGAAGGCAGAAAGTTGATCTTTATTGAAGCTGGGTGACAGGTATATGTAGGTTCATTACATTATTCTGTTTACTTTTAAATGTTTAATTTTTGTGCAGTAAAATGCTTAAAATGACATATACATAGATGAACACAGATTCACCACTTTTTCTAATGTACTACCATGGCCTTTTCTTTGGTCACAGGTCCTCTGGTTTTACTTTGTCTTTGTTACTGAAACCACCTCACACATTTCTCATCGTTTTGACTTTAAAGTAGAAAGACAAAGACACATGTAAAGCCATCATTGTGCAGAGTTTTAGATTGTCATGATTTTTCCTACATTTTTTCCCTTTAACAATTGTCTTATCCACACCTAATTGGACAGGATTTTTTGGCCATCTAAATTTATTGTGCCTTTTCGCAACATTAAATTTAGTTGCCATAAAATCAATAAGCCTCTTTCTTTTTGCATTAACATTTCATCATGCATATTAATTTTTGATGTAATTAAAACTATAGTATACCTGGAATATACAAGTTTGAGAACAAAATCAAACTCAAGTAACTAACTTTGGTGAGCCACCAACAACTCAACAGCTCAGCTGATGTATAGGGGTACCAGGGTGCTCCAGAATATTCCTAATCACTTTCCAGGCTGCTAGGTTAGCTGAGATGCCCCCATTCCTTTTTAAATACTTAGACCAATACCCATGGTTATTAGATTCCCAGATTGTTTCATAGAAACCTATTAACCCCTAACATACCTGAACAATATACTATTATTATACTTAAACTAAAATGTATAATATTTTGTCTATTGGAGAATGTATTTTGAGTACCCACTCACACATATTTCAGCCTTTCAATAGTTCTACCGTGTTTCCCCGAAAATAAGACCTAAACAGAAAATAAGCCTTAGCATGATTTTTCAGGATGACATCCCTTGAACATAAGCCCTACTGCGTCTTTTGGAGCAAAACTTAATATAAGACCAGGTCTTATTTTCGGGGAAATATGGTACCTAGTAGTGATATTTGAGAACAAAAGGAAAGATATACTAGTAACTTATAAACTTGGTACTTTGCATCACGCCACCAAACTTTCTCAACAGTTTGAAGAAAGCCAGAAAAAGAGTACATATTTTATGATTTAACTAATGTGAAATTCTAGAAAACTAATACAAAATGAAAAAAATCAGATGAGTGGTCACCTTGGGAGATAGTGGGTGGTTTATTAAAAGGGGGCATGAGTGAATTTTAAATGTATACAAAAGGCATTTACCCTGGGAAACAGGGACTTTAGACCAACAATCTTATTATACATTTATAAGACTGACAGAAAGGAAAAAAGAAAACTGGGCACAGCTCTGTCTATTTATCTGTTTATCTAGCCTGAACTCACCTTAGACAAAAGGTTGTTGTCTATTGCATTGTTTAACTTCCTGGAGGGGAAGTTAGAACATGAATAAAGAATGATTTTTTTGTTCCATAAGAGACCATGGTCAGAAATACTCTGGCCGATGGATATCCTTGAGTGGCTAACAATGGACCTTCCTTTTAGTCCTTTGAAAGTCAAGAGAGCAGGAGAGAATAACAACTCCATGACTGACAGGTCCACAGAATAGCTCTGAACACCTGTGCTGGCTGGCCCTGGGGCCCAGTTCTATTCAGGTGCACCTTTTGGAAAATCTAGGTAATCTGACCTTCTCCATCTCTCTAAGGTTAAGAATACTTAATGTCATATGTAATAATAATAACAACAATATTATCAACTCTTTACAGAGCTTCTAATCTGCAGCAGGGAATAATCATTTCATGTGAATTATCTCATTTGACCTTCCCAACATTCCAGTGTGGGAGATGCTATTATTATTTCACATTTTAAAAATGAGACTCTCGTAGTGTGAATAACTAGCTCAAGATTGCCTACCTAACAAGAGGTAGAGCCTCAGTTCTAGCTAGTGCATTCTGACTACAGAGTGTGCGTTATTAACTACTGAGAAATAAATTGATTAACGCTCTGGAGGGAGCCAGTGGAAATGTGAGGAAAGTACCAGTCTCCTTCCTTACAGTTAGTATTAGCCAGCAAGCTAAAGATACAACTAATGAATTTGGGCCCAACTCTGCCCAGTGATTCAATGTCTCTGAAAGATGATGAAAACAAAAAAGGTATGATTACTGTCCTAAAAAACCAGCAGAGACATTTTAAAATCACAAGATTCAAAATCAAGAGGATCATGGAGAGCTCTGTAATTTTTCAGGCGAAGGGAAAAGAAAGAGTAAGAGATGAGGCCTGAATTTTTTAATGCAATTCTATTTTATTTAGAACATTATGATTTTTGCTCGAGCTTTCATGGAAAAAGGAGATTAATGTGTACCATTTCATATTCTTACAGCTTGTATCAGACATGAATTATCAGAATTTAAATGCCTCATATAGTATATATTGGGTCAGTTTATTTTATTACTTTGATGTTTTTGTTTTGTACAAATTCAGACACATTGGTCTCCTGTCCCTGCAGAGAAAGGAACTATTAACTAGAAATAAAACATATATGCATACATAGATATAATATAAATATATATTTCTATCTTATTAAGATATAGACTTTTGACAAGTCAGAAAGAATAGACCACATTAAAACTATCCCATATAACACAATGTTCCATGACCCCTAGAATAAATAATAAGAACAAAAAATATCCTTGTAAAAAGGAACTCTCTGTTTATAATCTTGATGTTTTTCCCCCAAGATCAAATGTATATACAAGAGGATATTGGCATAATTAGCTATATGACCTTGGGTAAGTGCTAAAATTCTTCTTATTTTAGAACAAGGATGCTAAGGTCAAGGCTCCAATTCTGAATTTTCCTTCAGTCGTAAGATTATCTACAGCATGATTGGCGTGAGAGGTACAATGCAAGAAACGTTCTGCGTGTTCCTTCCAACTCATCATTCCATTTCCCCATCTTGGAGGCACCTACAAAATGGTGGAGGTTTCATTAAGGCAGCTGACTGTGTCTCTGATAGTTTGCCACTAGCACGGCATCTGAGTTTTGAAAAGTCATCAGACATTAGAAGTATGTATTCCAAAGTCCTATGAAGCTCAAATTCTTTGATAAATCTTGTAAAAAATCTTAATGGAGTAGCAATAGGAAAAAGCCACTAGGTAACACTTACAGGAAGTTCCAGCTGATTGGGAATAAATGGGCGCTGTGCTCAGCAACAGCTGCAACAACAGAGGGCTGAGCCTTCATAGGTGGACACGTACAGAACAAGCTGAGCTGGGGCCTGGAATTTCCCGAAATGAAATCTGAGAACTATTTAGGTTGACCTTCTGTCTCTCAGCTCAGCTGACCCTTAAGAAATAAGAGATGACACATCCCAAAGCACACTAAACTTTTACAACCACAGCTCAAAAAAAAAAAAAAAAAAGTTGGAAAATGCATGGGAGTCCTCTTGCAGTGCTGGAAGAATAAACTGGTTGACTTGACTGCCTTCTGTTTGAGGAATAAACAAAGAGATTATTTAAGAATCATATAGGCTGGGGCTGCTGTGGAATGCACAGTTTCCAGAAAACAGATTTATCTCTTGATGATAATCAGGTTTCCTACATGGCACAACCCGCTTTTTACATAATGGTCAGGGTTACAATGACATAAAACAGAATGCCATGATCTGTATTTAGAAAAGCTGTCTTTAAAAAAACGCAGTGGGGGAAAAAGATTGAAATGTTTGGAGAAATATGCATAAGCTGGTATAGTATGGATGAGAAAACATATTGTTTTTCAATAATGATAGCCTCCTCCATAATATTTTCCCAAAAATTAAAGAAATCATTTTCTTAGCAGGGAAATCACGCAATTGGAGATACCTCCTGGGTAAGTGTATAAAGATACACCTTAAAAGGTTCCTCTGAAGGAGATTTGCCATGTGGAAAGTGAGGCTATTAGGAGATACAGCCCCTCAGGCTTCCCACTTCCATCTGGCCTAATGTGATGGCGCTTAGTAGGGTAGAATACAGCGGCATCTAGAAATACATGTCCTGGATAAGTCTCTTCTAGCCTGTGTCAAGTCACTTAGCCCTTGCTTTGCTCTTTTGGGTCCTTGTAACATATTCCTAAATAGTTTTGTAAAAACTATGTCTTACGTTCACGAACATGACAGAAATAAGAGCTGTCGTTCATGAACATGACAGAAATAAGAGCTGTCCTCAGATCTGTATCTGGATGAGAAGCATAGGACATGTAATGCTCCAAAACGGTTCAGCTCGGAGGGACCTTAGAAGCCACCTAGGGCCTTAACTTCTATATGTTGGTTCAGGATCTGTGCTCTTTATAACTTAACAATCAGAGAAAATAGAGAACAGAAATAGCACTGATTCGATATCACAAATAAAATGTCTGCCGATATGATTTTAATAAATTATCTTATACTGAGAGCAAAAACACAAATAAAAAAATGGCAAAACTCAGAGTTGTCTGTAATCAGCATCCTCTTCTCCCATTCTCTCTCTTTTTGTGTGTACTCTGGTTTTTTAAATTATTTTTTTAACTAATTTTTTCAGTTACAGTTGACATGCAATATTATTTTATATCAGTTTCAGGTACACAGCTTAGTGGTTAGCCATTTATATAATTTATTCAGTGATCCCTCATTTGTCTAGTACCCACCTGGCACTACAGAGAGTCGTTGCAACATTATTGACTGCATTCTCTATGCTGCACTTTACATCCCCATGAATATTTTGTAACTACCAATTAGCATTTCTTAATCCCTTTACTTTTTTCACCCAGCTCCTCAACCCTCCTCCCCTCTGGCATCCATCAGTCTGTTCTCTGTATCAAAGATTCTGTTTCTGTTTTGTCCCATTCTCTCTTAAATCCCATTCTTTCTTCAATAAGTCTTTTGGCCCCAACACTAACAACTGCCCTTATCACAGGCTCTGATAAGTCATGTTGCCAAATCCATTTTTAGTTCTCTATCTTCATTTTGACCTAGCAATATTTGGCATTACTCCTTCCTTCTTGAAACACTTTCTTCACTCAGTTCTGAAACATCACACTCTATTGCCTCTTCTCCCGCTGCCTCGCAGGCTAGGTTTTCTTATAATCCCTTTATCCTTCTTTATCTACCCAGCCTCTATGTGTTGAAGTGAATTTGCAAGAGCTCTCTGTAATTCATTGTGCAGGATGTCAATAATTTATCAGCTTAAGGAAAAGCGAAAGGAAAATCACTAATTATGTGTAAATTGAGTGTCCTGGGGAAAACATTTCTTAACAGGGGTCCTCTCAGTGGCTGTATCTGAAATACCACTCAACAGTGGACTCTGCTCCCACATGTCTCCAGGGAAGCTGGTTGTTACCATGATTGTGTTATTTCTACAATATAGAAAGCAGAGCAAACTCTGGAGCCTTCATGTTATTCAATGCTGAAACTTAACTACGGAGTGGCTGTATGGTCTGGAAACATAGGCAAATGTTTGCCATATTTAAGTGACTAAATAATGCCAGTAGTTGATAGACTGGAATGTCATCCAGAGTTATTTTATCAGGATGGCGCAACCCCCCATTGTGCCAGAGTGGTAGGGTTGGAGGCCTGCCTGGGCAAAGACTAACGGAAAAGCTGTGCTGTGTACCACATTCATTGCAATTTTGCATAGCATACTAAACTATACATTGTAAATGAGAAATGACAGTGAACATTTCACAAATTATAAGGTGATATCTATAAACTATATGTATTTTCCTATGTTTCCAAGAATTTTATTATCACGCTGTATGCTATAGACTGTTTGTGTCCCCACCTCTCCTCGCCCCGTCCCCCAACAAATCTATACATTGAAATCCTAATCCCCAATGTGGTGGTATTTGAAGATGAGGACTTTGGGGTGATTAGGTTATAAGAGTGGAGCCCTCATGTATGGGATTAGTGCTCTTATGAAAGAGGCCCCTTGCTCTTTCCACCATGTACAGACGCATGTACTGTACATGGTGGAAACTGTACTGTACAGTACTGTACTGTACAGTACTGGTGTACAGTACAACTGTACTGGTGTACTGTACTGTACAGATGCAGCAGAGAAAACAGTCGACTGTCACCTGGAGACAGGCTCTCACCCAACACTAAATCTGCCAGTGTCTTGATTTTGGACTGCATAGACTCCAGAATTATGAAAGCTAAATTTCTGTTGTTTGTAAGCCACCCAGTCTGTGGTATTTTGTTACGGCAGCCCGAATGGATTAAGACATTAAAGAATCCTCTTCTACTGAGCCAAGCAGATAAACATGTCCTACCTCTTCCAGTCTTCCAGTTCCAAATACTCATAGACAATATGAGCCAAGGCCCTTGGCTCCTGAAAAACAAAGGAGGTTTTGACCTTTACAAAACTGCCCAGATAATGAATAGGAAAATTAATGTTTGTGTAGTCCTTGCTGGACACTAGACATTGTCTTGGAAATTTTTACATATCCGCTCTATTTAACCCTTATGAATTTATAAGGCAGAGACAGCACTTAATCCTCATTACAACCATATGAAGTGAGGACTAACACCTTTTAGGGTCAAAGAGATGAAGGTACTGGGATTTAAACTCTTTTTCTCTGCTTCTATAATTGTACCTCTTCTATGTCAATTTAGTTATCCCATTTTTTACAAATGAGAAAATGGGGACTCTTAAGCAATTGAGAAGTTTGCCTAAAATTACATAGGCAAAATATGGCAAAGCTGAAATTCAAACCTGGGTCCCTCTCACTTTGGAGTCCCATGTGCTTTCCATTGCATAGCAACAAGTTACATAGCCTTTTAAAACCACAGATAAAGAGTGAAAATGGAAGAAAGTCAGAAGGGAATTATGATCTGCATCTTCATGATGGACCAGAATGAGCTTGACATGTTAAAGAAAAGAGAAGATTTCTGAACATTCATTATTCTGTATTTCTACAGCCTTGGCTCACTGAGTTGGAACCATCCCAGAATTAGGACCAATTAAAATGGAAATCACTGCAGTTATTTCTAAGGACAGACACACAGTGCAAATGAAATCAGGGTCAGAACTTCAGACTCCCCAAGTTCTCTCTGTTCTAGAGCTCAGCTGCAAAGTTCCCCCTATACAGCCAACTCAGAAACTCACTCTGTTGGTCACAAGGAGGACCCAGGGAGAAAGCAGCAGTCAGAACATTGTTATCATTGCCAGAAAAACAAAGTTCGGACATATGTTCTACAGGTGGTGAGTCAGAGCCATGAACCTCTATGTTGGGGCAGAGGAACAAACAAAATGAGCTCCATTTGTGGATTCTCTCAGATGCAAAGCTGCTAGAATATGTCATATAATCGTTAGAGCCTATGACGAAGACATACCCTTCCATGCTGTCCCTCCAAGGATTCAGTTCCCCTTCATTTCTCCTCCCCTTACCCTCCAGGCACAGAGCTCCCTGTGAGGTAAACTTGACCCAGCGGGTGATACAACCAGGGAATTGGGCCACGTAACCATAATTTATACAGCAGCACTGAAAGCAATCAGTTCTTTGCTTCAAAGATAGTAAGCATTCAGACCCAATTTTATAAAACTTGGAACTTTTTAAATGATGAGTTACTTCATAGAAGTACTTTAAAAAGAGCTAAAGTTTTTAAGTCCAGTAGAACGTCTATTAGACTGGAAAAGTCTGTTCTCTCTTCAGCTCTCACACTAGCCAATGGAAAGAGGCCAAGAGATGAGTGTTGTCATATAATGAAGGGTACAGTGAAGTACTAGCCTTTATTTTTATACGTTCATAAAATCACAAGTGTCATTTTCAGAAAGTACAACAAAACTGTGCAGCAAATATTATACAAAACTATTTTCCTTTTAGGGAGGGGAGCTAGGAAAGTAATTCATCCCCTTTGGAAGACTTCATTTGGAGAACAAAAGCAGCTCTGTCTGCAGTTTATTTCCAGGTGACTGTGATTATACTGACTCATTCTTCTGCCCTAAAAAAAGGGCTGGTCTCTGAGAAAGACGACTGGCCCACTAGGTTAGATTTCCTGGCAGCGGTGCCTAGGAGAGTCCTGGGTACCTTTTCACACCCAGTGCATGTGAGGCCAGCATCTTTAAACTGTTTTCTAAAATATTAGTTACCTCTAGAAATTAGGGTCATTTTCGCCCTTAGGTACTATACCCTCACATACACAATCATTGCCTCCTGCCTTTCTTTCTTAATTCATGTCTATGAACATGCCCACTGGCAGCCAAGTGTTGATATCTACTTTCTCCAAAGAGATTGGTTGTCTAGTTAAACATTTCACATGCTTGGAAGATGAGGGTAAAGGGGATCAAATATATGGTGATGGACGGAGAACTGATTCTGGGTGGTGAACACACAATGGGATTTATAGATGATGTAATACAGAATTGTACACCTGAAATCTATGTAATTTTACTAACAAATGTCACCCTAATAAATTTAAAAACTAGTACACAGAAAAAGAAAACAAAAAAACAAAAACAAAAATAACATTTCATATGCTAATGGGAATTGCACATCCTAAACTTTGTGTCTCTGGCCTGCCTGCTACTATGTATGGCATGTGTGTATTTAGTGCTCTAGCTGTCTTTTCCTACATTAAGTTACTATCTGAACAACAAAATCTAGTAATGCTGAAAGAGTCATCAATTCCATATATATCCACAAGAATGAGCTAGTGTGTAAATAAAGGAAAGAAGGCATCCCACATCTCCAATTTGCCAGGAGTTTAGTCTAGCAATGTCTTGACATGTCCCAAAGTACATGAGAAATGTCTGTAGACACTAGAGTCCAGTGAATTAGTCACCTATTTATTAAAGAAACACCCTCTACGTTAGTGCTTGGCACATCTATACCTGCGACATATTTCCTGGCTCCGCTGTTCTCTGCTGGCTAGAGGTCAGTTGGACAAAATTATTTGTGTATACAGGCATTGACTCCTTACTCAAGGATCATAGTCTTTAATAACAAAGAAATGACGAAACCAGTCAGGATCACAGTCTGTTGCCTCAGTGTGAAAACCCCTCCTCTGGGGAAATTGAAGTTAACGCCATCACTAAATGAATCAATGCAACTACTGCTGAATTATCTGTGTACAAAAAATCTTGCTCTTCTAGCCCTGTGGAGGGGGAAAAGAAATCTGCTCCTGGCATCTCAGACACAGCCTTATTCCACCAGGGAATAAGAAAGGTATTCTCTGCAAAACTAAACATTCAGAAAGTCACTTTAAAATGAGTTAGGGAGAGTGCACTAATGTATGCTCTGCTCAGAAGGAGAAACAGAGCTGGACTGACTGGAGGCAAGCATTTCCTACTTACGTTACCAAATGCCCTCCTTTCTCCCCTGTGATTTTCCAGCAAGGTCCCTAGTTTCTTTTGTCTGGTCAACAGAAATAGAAACCAATGCTAAGATTAGTACTTGATAAATAAAATTAGAAACAAAAGGAAGATAAAAGTTGGATCTTAGAAACTGCCTATTTGTCCTTCATATGCAGCATTTTCTCCCTCATCCCAGAGTTCCCTGTATTGTGGGGCAATACACAAGCTACTCAAAATGCTCATTGTTATCAGTAGAAAAATGTCATAAATTAGCCAGGTAATATGTAATTGGTTTTATTTTTTAACACCAAAGGAGTGTGGCCAGAGTCAATTAATATGTTATCAGTATCTCAGAGGTTTGTTTTTTTTTTAAGTGCATACAAGACAATTTATTAGGTAATGTGCAGAGGAAATACAGTAATGACTTGGGCCATTTGACTTCTGAACAGGTCTTAATAGGAAAGGCAAGAGAATTTCAAGTCACAATTCAATTCTAACTTGTGCTTCCTTTATTTTGGGGGTTCATGGTTAACTTTCCTTATAGTTTTAGCCTTTCTATATAAGGATTTCACTGGAACCACATAATTTGAACCATTGGTACTTCCTGTCTCAAGAGCCTCACCTTGAAACTGGGCAAGTTCCCAAGGATATAATGTCAAAGTCAAGTTGAACTACTTTTTTCAAAGGCTTTTTTTTGGTGCCTTTTCCTAACCAAGGGGCCTTTATTTACCTTGACTCGCAGTTCCAGGGGTTTAGAAAAACCTGTGCTGCCAATGCTGCTAATATACAGCAAGTCTTTTCAAATTACCTAAATGTTAAACAAATACCATCCATAATTAACTGAAAATCATCAAATGCCAGATTTGTAGTATTTGACATGTTATCTTTTTGACATTATTTTTTTAAGTTGGTTGTTCACTCTAGGAAACAGAAAAACAAAGAGCAGTGTTTTCCTTTAAATCTACAATGAACCTTGGTTACATGGCATAATTATGATGAGTTGTCCTAGCTTCTCTGTTACCAAAGAGCTGATCATTTAAAGCTTTAAGGGAGGAAATATGCAGGAGATTCTGGAGTCTTTTCTGCTTACTTGCTAGGGGGCTTAACCTCTTTAACCTTCCATTTCTGCATCTATAATATAGGGATAATCTACTTCATGAAATATGAAAAACACACCTGGCACATAGTAAACACTGATTAGAGAATAATGTTATTATTACAGAGGTATGTTCTGCACCACAATCTCCAGATATTACCCAACCCAGGGAGTAGAAAATGTCCAATGACTAGTCTTACTTTTTTAAGATTTTGATTAAAATATAGGCAACATACAATATTATATTAGTTTCAGGTGTGCACAGTAGTTATTTAACATTTATATACCTAAAGAAGAGATCAGCATGATAAATACAGCAACCATCTGAAACCACACCAAACTATCACAATATTATTGACTATATTACACAAGCTGTATGTTACATCCCCATGACTTATTTGTTTTATACCTGGAAATTTGAACCTCTTATTTCCTTTCAACTCTTCCCCCTTTTTAAAATTTGTCAATTACAGTTGACATTCAATATTATTTTATATTAATTTCAGGTGTACAGCATAGTGGTTAGACATTTATGTAATTTAAGAAGTGATCCCCCAAATAGTCTAGTACACCTGACACTATACATAGTTATTACCATGTTATTGACTATATTCCCTATGCTTTGCTTTATATCCCCATGACCATTTTGCAACACCAATTTGTATTTCTTAATCCCTCCACCTTTTTCAACCTGCTCCCCAACAACCCTCCCATCTTTCAACCCAATACATCTAGTACCCATACATAGTTAATACAATATTATTGACTATATTCCTTATGCTATACCTTACATCCTGACTTTTTTGCTACAACCAATTTGTACTTGTTAAACCCTTCCCCCTTTTCACTCACCCTTCCCAACTCCCATCCTATCTTGCAACCATCAAAATGTTCCCTGTATCTATAAGTTTATTTCTGTTTTTTGTGGGTGTGTGTGTTTATTTATTTTGTTCTTTAAATTCTACATATAAGCAAAATCACACTGCATCTGTCTCTCTCTGTCTGACGTACTCCACTCAGCACAGTACCTCCAGGTCCATCCATGCTGCCACAGATGGCAAGAACCGGTTCTCATCCATGGCCATGCAATATTCCATTATATATATGTACCACCTCTTCTTTATGCATTCATCTATTGACAGACACCCAGGCTGCCTCCACATCCTGGCCATTGTAAACAATGCTGCAATGGACATATGGATGCACATGGCCCCTCTACTCTTGATTCCCTCTATTGTGTTCTTCATTTCACTTATTGTATTCCTGATTTCTCACTGTTTTTTTATGTTTTATATCTCTACTTTTGCATTTCCTATTTTTAAATTAAAGTTCTCCCTGAGATGACTAAGCATCCTTATAATCAGTGTTTGGAAATCTGTTCTGGTAGATTGCTTGTCTCCATTTTGTTCAGTTCTTTTCCTGGAGCTTTGTTCTATTCTTTATTTGGGACATATTTCTTTGTGTCCCCATTTTAGCTGTCTCCCTGTGTTCGTTTCTATGTATTGGGTAGGGCAGCTATGTCTCCAGGTCTTAGCAGAGTGGCCTTATATAGTAGGTATCCTGTGGAGTGCACTGGCACAATCTTCCTGGTCACCTGAGCCAGGTTTTCCAGGTATTTCTTTGTGTAGGTTGTATGTGCCCTTCTGTTGTAGTTGAGCCTTGGTTGCTGTTTGCACATTAATGGAAGGGATTGATCCTTGGACTGATTGGTTGTGAAGATTGGCCATGACTGCAGTGGATAAGCTGTGGTGCAGGGGCTGACCCTATGGAGTAGGATTCACTTTAGCAGGGCTCTAGTGCCTGCCAAGTCTGCCCTTTGAGTGTGTCATCCTTGGAGGTAGGTGAGTGATGCTCCAGCTCAGTTGGAAGCTGGTCACTGAGTATGCCATCCCTGAGGTTCCTGGGAGGGACCCTGCCATAAGTCAAGTTCAGCTCCAGCTTGTGCCCTGTTGGGGGCCAACTGGCATAAGCCACAAAGCAACTCGCAGCACATGACCGCTAACCATGCTGTGCTTATAGGTGCCTTGAGAGGAGTGGCGAACAAGGCTGGCTGCTGCTAGTGCCAAGCTTTGGGTTGCTCAGTTAGAGGTACAAAACATGCCAAAGCCAGATGCTGCTTGTTTGGGTTTTGTGCACCTTTGAGAGATTTTAGGAAAGTCCACAGCATGAGCAAAGACAGGCAATTTCTATGTAAAAGCCACTGGAAATGGCTTGGGTGTGCCAGAATGTTGGGGTGGTGGGGTCTCAGGGAATCCCCATAGTGGGGCAAAGAGTTAGCCAGGTTGATGGAGACTCAGATATGGTGGCTGCCTGCATCTGCATGCTGGGAGGGGGTAGAGCTCAACAAAGAAACAATGGGTTCTACCAGAACTTCTGTCTGGAAGAAAGCAGTTCCTCTAGGCTTCACCCTGAAACCAGACAACTTAGTTCCTCCCAGTATATCCCTGGTGCCTTTCGAGCTGCTGCTCCAGAGCTAGAGCTCAAAGAGAGTGAGTCCATCAGTAAGTCCATACACAGGCCCTTTAAGAGGAATGCCTGGGACTCCAGCCACCCTCCGTCTCACTCAGCCACAATCTCTGTTAGTTTTCACAGCTACAAGTTGTGGAGACTTTTCTGCCCTGCACTAGAACCCTGAGTTTAGGAACCCTCACTTCTCAGGGGGCCCTCCACAGCTGAGATAGCCCTCCTAATTTTTAACCTTCACACGTGAGTGTGGGATGAACCCATTCCAAGTCTCCATTCCTCCTACCAGTCTCTAGGTGGCTTCTTCTGTATGTCCTTAGTTATAGGATTTCTATTCAGCTAGACTTCAGGGAAGTCTCAATGATGGTTGTTCTGTAGTTTAGTTGCAATTTTGATGTGGTTGTGAGAGGAAACAAGCACAGCATACTTAACTCTCCACCATCTTGACTGGGCACCCAATGCCTCTTCTCATAAAGACTGATGAAACAGAAGCAATGCTCTGCCTTCTTTGTTTATTATTGGCTCCATTGTTCCCCTATTCCAAATCCCATCACATGCCTCCTGCCTGCCACCCAGCTGCCTCTGCCCCATTACTATGACCACAGCTTCTATTTCCTTCTATTTCGTTTTCCTCTTTCCTTCTTTCTTTTGCATCTGTCTCCTGTTTTCCTTGGCTTCTCTGCAGATAGACATCACAAACTAGCATATTCTTTACCTTTTTTTTTCTTTTAGTCAGAAAACTGATTAATCTTAGCACATTGGCCTTGGGTTCTTCTGCACTATTTTCATGCTGGTGGTTTAAAAGTGCTTTCTTCCCTACCACAAATTACTCTTTCTATTTATCTTTCTATTAGAGTGCTTGACGGTGAAAACAGATCTATTTGCCTGAGGTTTTGCTGTGTCTAATGCAAAAAGTCATAATCAATAATCAATGCATTACTAACTTCTATCACTTATCCTTATTTTGTAAGTCCAACTCTTATATAATTCCTAACAACATCAATGACTTTTTTTGTTTATTGATACAGTAATGATTGCTAAATGCTCACTGAATTTCACATATGCACTGGGTATTGTAACAATTTTTCATTTGTAACATTTTATTTACTTCTCATCACAATCCCAAGAGATGATGATGATGATGATGATGATGATGATGATGATGATGATGTTGGTGGTGGTGATAGTGATGATGATGATGATGATGATGATGATGATGATATCATTTCATAGAAAAAGTATCTGAGACTCAGAGAGATTATCCAGCTATTGAGTGGCTGGGATACAATCACAGACCCATTTTGCATAAGAGTCTTAGTACCTAACTCCATATACTATACTATTTCTTAGAAGTTTGCTAGTAGGAAGGCCTCTGAGCTGATGCAGGTTTGAAAAAGAGAATTCTCAGTTGTGAACAATCAAGCCCCTGTTTAGCAGAAACTCACAGGATTCGATTTAAGAAAATGTATATAAAAGAAAACAAAGTCTGTCATTCCCCTCCTGTTGGTCTGTGTAATCGATCCCCCATTTAAACCAAACAATCCAATTAAAAGTTTATTTTAAAGACCCTACCTATAGGTCATAAACCCCTAGGGAACTATTGATTGACTGTAAAGAGTTCCCAAATCCGTAGGTACACCAACTGGAGTACATATCTGTTCTCTAAATAAACAAACTAAGTAGAAACTGTTGAGAGAAATGATAATGCAAACAGATGTAAAAGATTTACTGAATTCAGCTACTTAGTCCCTTTTAATCATTTTATACTTTCTCTATCAATGGATGACAAAAGTAAAGCAATTATATGAACACCTGATAATACATTTTGTCTTAAAGTATTTGCATTAAAAAAATAGGGAGCTGGATATGATTGGATTTGAGGCTTATGTTGTTATGTTGAGAGGCAGAGTTGCCCCAAGAGCCTAAAATTATATCAGGATCTCTACATTATAACTTCAGCTCACTGTTTTCAGTGATGATATAGCTTACTGGTAAAGAATGCTGGCACTGAAATCATAGCTCCAATACTGATTAACTGTGTCATCTTTGGCAATTTGCTTCTCTGTTCTTTAGATCCCTCTTCTGTCAAATGGAGAAAACAATAACGTCTACCTGCTGTTAGGATTTTTATTTTTTATTTTATTTTACTTTTTAATATTATTTTATTTTTCAATTACAGTTGACATACAATATTATATTAGTTTCAGGTGTACAATATAGTGATTAGACATTTATATAACTTATGAAGTGGTCACTCTGATAATCTAATAGCCATATAACACCATACACAGTTATTACAATATCATTGACTATATTTCCTATGCTATATTTTACATCACCATGACTATTTCGTAACTTTCCATTTGTACTTCTTAGTTCCTTTCCCTTTTTCACCCATCTCCCTAGCCCCCCTACCATCTGACAACTATCAAAATGTTCTCTGTGTCGATTAGTTTGTTTCTGTTTTGTTTGTTCATTTATTTTGCTTTTTAGATTCCACATATAAGTGAAATCATGTGGTATTTGTCTTTGTTTTATTTCACTTTCTTCATTTATTTCACTTTCATATGTGATGCTTTTAGAATGGTGCCAGGCACAGAGTAAATACTCAGTTGATGGTCATTTGGTTTTTGGTGCTCTGGGTAGAAGCAAATCCAATCTTTTGAGGGCTCACATTTAAGGGCTCTGAATGGCAGGGTTAATCCACTTTGGTTATGAACAGAATGCTGGATATAACTCAGCCCCACTCCCCATTCTTCAGATTCCCCTTACTAGACTGCACTTTATTCTCTTTTATGACATGTATCACCCTCTAACATACTACATATTTAGTTATTGTATTTATTGCTTAATAACTGCTCTACCAATCGACTGTAAGTTTCACAGGGACAGAAATATTTCTTTTATCCACTACCGAATTCCAAATGCGTAGAATAGTCATAGCACAGAGTAATTGCTCAGTAAATATTGGTTAAAGAATAAATGATTATAAGGAAAGAGTGTCAAATGTCTTTCTCAAAATTCTGCTCATCTTCCACTTCTTTCTAGCTTCATTCCCCTTTCAAATTCTGTTCCCCAATGAATAACAACAATAATATAATGGCTAATATTTATTGTGTACTTCCTGAATTCCAGATACCATGCCCAGCATTAAAAAATGTATTATTTCATTTAATCCTATGAAACAAGTACTATTATTCAGTTGCAGAAATTACTCACAGAGGTTCAGAAAGGTTAAGGCACTTGTCCAAGGTCACACAGCTAGTTTAAATGGGGAACAAGGTTACAGCTCTGGGCAGTCTTACTGTGGCATCTGAGTTCTTAACCATTACACTGTTCTCTGTAAAGATGACTGTGAGCCTGGCACTGTATCCTTTCCCATGAATGGTGAAACCTGAGTCCAAAGGATAGGACCTGGTCTCATAGGAGATGCTTTATCTGCACACACGAAGAGTAGAATCCCCAAAGAGTCAGTAAAGTGACACTGAGGCCAACTATGTTTACTGGCATGATGAAATATTCTATAGTAATAATGTGCCGATCTTCCAGTTCATTGCATCCACTTCATCACTGTGAATAACAAGTCCCGGTGCATGCTAATCTACCAGCCTAACCCCAGAGTAATGATAAAATGAAATCCTGCCTTACACGAGGCCCTGAATTTTTAGCAGCATTTACCACTCAGTGTTAATTAACTTGAATGATCCATGAAGATTTGGCTTTGCAAGGAGTTTGACTATCTTTGGCTGCAAGGTTCTATAAGATTATATCTCTGAGGTATCAGGATAATTAATTCCACTAGTAGTGAAGGAGAAGCCCTTGGGATTTGCAAATGAGACTTGGACTGAAGCATTTCCCGGTTTCTGTGGCAACAGTGCTTCAATGACAACCAGTCAGGGCACAGAGTTACCGAACTCCCGTCACCCTTGTCTAGCCTTGGGCATTTCCAGTTTGCTCAAAGCAAAATCACTTAGTACATCTGAGAAAATGCTCACTTTCCCAGTCTGCATAGGATTCAACAATACAAGATAGCATGTATTACAGTTGTATCCTAGAGCTCCCAGGCAATCAGACTTGATAAAGAATACACTAGAGAGGAAGTGATGGGGTTGAAGTTATGAGGTGAGTGTTGAGACAGATAACGATCAAAACTGTCCTATGGAGACATAGATCCAGACACAGGTAGTCCATCTCTCTCTAGTTGCTTTTGACCTGACCTGAGAGTAGTGCATGACAGAGAGGAAACATAGGCCTGACAAGTTCATGAACTCAACCTACAAAAAGTCCTACATTGCTGAATATCACTACGGTCACCTTCAAAGTACTCCCTTTGGTAGATATGCACCATCAGCAGCGCCTAGTCCACCCTTCAAAACAATTTGGAAACTCTTTTTCTGGAATGGCCATCAGAGCTATCGTCGTATTACCCTTGATGTCCTGAATGTCATCAAAACGTCTTCCTTCCAATATTTCTTTTATCTTCGGGTAAAGAAAGAAGTCATTGGGGGCCAGATCAGGTGAGTAGGGAGGGTGTTCCAATACAGTTATTTGTTTACTGGCTAAAAACTCCCTCACAGACAGTGCCCTGTGAGCTGGTGCATTGTCGTGATGCAAAAGCCATGAATTGTTGGTGAAAAGTTCATGTCGTCTAACTTTTTCATGCAGCCTTTTCAGCACTTCTAAATAGTAAACTTGGTTAACTGTTTGTCCAGTTGGTATGAATTCATAATAAATAATCTCTGTGGTATCAAAAAGGTTAGCAACATCGTTTTGACTCTTGATTTGGACTAACGACTTTTTTGGTCATGGAGAATTGGCTGACTTCCATTGTGCACTTTGACGCTTTGTTTCAGGATCGTATTGGTACACCCATGTTTCATCACCAGTGACAACACAGCCCAAACCATCGTCTTGCCTCTCCAAAAGGTCTTAGAAAACTTCGACTTTCCTTTGCTTTTGTTCATTGGTGAGCTGCTTCGGGACCATTTTTGCACACACCTTTCTCATGTCAAGATTTTTAGTTAAGATTTTCCTGTTTCCTTATCAATGTTTACTTGGTCTGCTTTGCTTCTCACAGTCAGCCCATGATTTTGACATTCAACTTGACAAATTTTTGCAATGTTTTCATCAGTTCTGCTTGTTATTGACCTCTCTTCATCAGTGACTTGTTCTCTCCCCTCAGAAAAATGTTTAATCCATTTGTACACTGTCATTTTCTTCATGGCATTATCACCCTAAACTTGGACTAACATGTCCCTGATTTCACTCTTGACAAGTTTAATAAGAAATGTAATGTTTGTTTGTTGCTCTAATTCAAGCTCAGACACCCTTGCAATCGCAACAGAAACGCAACAATAATGAACGCCACTCAGCATGACACCTCCACATGTCGACAGGAACACAGCTATAAGACACTGATATACCAAGGTTATGACCTTACCGAGCTGTTTGTACAGGGCTGCCAATGGAAGAGACAGTGGCAAGTTCACGGACTTAATTGTCAGACCTCACATGCTCTCTACCATCACTACTCAGCAGGCCGGGGAAGCTGGATGGAACCTTAGGGTCACAAAGTTTCCTCTGCCAGTACCTTCCCATCCTTTCTTTAACACCACTGATCTTCAATATCCATCCAATGGAAATGTGGCATTTTAAAGATTAATTCCTCTGTTCATGACTTGTCTATCCTTTTAGTAAATCAAGTTCATTTTCAGTGTAAATAACTCCCTTGATTATTGAATAAAAACAGATGAATTGGTATTTTAATGAATGAAAGCTGGAATTCAAAGAAGAAACTGGTACTACAGAGTGAAAGTTTACCAAGAACTGCTATTTAGTAAATATACAGTGGCTTAAATAATCTATGTCAGAAGAATAACTTAATTTATTTTTCTGGGCAGCAGTTAAATAAAGAAAAAAAACCAATGCGGCAGTCTGATAAACTTCAGTACTTATTTGAACTAGAGCTATATAAAAAGGCAGGGCAGGAAACTGCTTTTCAGTCATCTTAAAGGAAGTTAATATTTTTCCTTCTATACACCTAAAGGTGTATTAACTTAGCTGAGATGGGGTTGTAAACATGGGATGAATGAATGCATGTATAAATGAATAGATGTATGAATGGATGGGTGAGTGGGTGGGAGAATGGATCAATTTATTCAATAAATATTTAGTGAGCACTTATTAGGTACTATATACTACGGGACACAGAGTGATCAAAAAAAGATAAAAATTCCTTTTCTCGTGGAGAACATATATTCTAGTGGCATATAATAGATAGATGGTTAAATGAATTCTAAATGGATATGGCAGCCCCTAAGTCCTTATTACTTAGCTTCACAGGCCACAAGAATGCATTTACCTTGCATTGACCTTGATAGACCTAAGAATTAATATCCCCATACTATGAAAGCACTGCTGGCATTGAGATCAAACTGCCCTTTACACTGATGAATGCCAGATCCTATAGATGGAGTTCAAGGTTGAAACTCAGGGAAAGTGTTAAAGTGAAAAGGGCATTTGTTCCTTCTCTATGAGTAATAACAGACATAGCTAAAAAGTACCAGATGTGCTCTGCGCTGAAATGTGATTGCAAGGCAAAATAAGACTGTATTGGTCAGCAATTTATGAGAGTATACTTGGATTTTGCTTCCTATACATACGCAAAAGGCAATGGAATTATTCATGAATGGAGATTTTGGCACTTGTTAATTCTCATTTCTAAAGGAAATTAGGCATGCCTAGGAAGATATTCTTGAAGTGATTTTTTTTTTCACCAAAATTTATGGTACAACCAATAAAACAGTGAGACCAGACTTTTTGATACTAATATTCACCATCATTGTATGCATATTTTACAACAAAAGCAAAGAAAGAAAATGTTTCTCTTGACTCTATATTCATTCTTTGAGATTTTCAAGTAACATAAGAAAAATTGAGTGCATAACTTCTTTAGGACAGAAACTATTCTGGGGCTAGAGGGTATAAAGCATAGGGAAATAAAACCGATTAGGAAATGGAGCTGAGTTTGCTGATGATGCCATGGCAAAATTATTTTGTGTCAGCTATTATCCTTAGGTTTGTGTCAGCTATTATCCTTAGGTTTTCAAATTAAAGTTTTCTGAAACTTAATTTTTATCATGGTATACAGAGCTGTTCTGCCGTATAGGGCCCCATTTATTCATTGACCAAACTCACACGATTCTGATGTGTAAACCAGAAAGCCAATTTATGAATCTATGTTGGAAGTTATCTATCTCCTGGTAGGAGCTATGTCTTCTCATGGGCATGACTACTCAGACCTCCAAATTATCCATCAAAAGGCTTAAATTAAAACCAAGGAGTTGTATAATCTCAAGTCATCATTTTCACCAAGCTAAGAACTAAATGATTGTATTTCTGTAGGAAAAGAGGCACAAAAGCTAACTGATTACAATCTGGGTGAGATGAGGGTTGGGTTCAAAGCTCATCTATCATCTACCAGTGACTTTGGGAAAGCTCACCAATGCTTATTTTCTTCTACTGAAAATGGGAACAATAATTGAAGATGCTCAAACAATATTAACTATTACTGTTTCTAGTGAAAGAAATAAGTTTTATGGAATCAAAACACCCTTTGCCTAGAAAGTAGTACTTGACGGCCATTAAAAGTTCTTACTCTCAAAATTGTTTTCATAAGAAACCACTGACTACCCTAGTGTCATGACAGGCAGATTACAATCCAGCTAAATGGGGCTACAGTTTCCTTTTTTATCAGTCACATTCTGGGCATGCCTTTCATGGTTGTCAGCGTCCTTTGAACTTGGGGGTTTCCTAAATCTCTGGGGAAGGTGAATGCGACAGGAATGTTAAAGTTATACATTGTGTGACTATTTCTTCTAGTTTCAGCCTCAGAACTGCAGGTAAGTTTTTTTCCTCACTGTGGTATGACATCCACTGAATTTCTCAAAGGATGAAGAAAAGCATATGTATCTGGATCATTTAAGCTGCTGGTTAAAAATACAGACTCTTGGAATCATTAAAATGATGGTTATCTCAGGGAAGGGTGGGGTAAGTAGGGTTGGCCTGGGAAGGGGCATGAGCAAACATTCTGGGTTGTTGGAACATTCCTCAGCTTATGTGAGTGCTGGCTACACAGACGTATACATACATACAAATTCATTGAACTAGGGGACTTCTGGTTTTTGGTTCTCCATGTAAGGTGCTTGGAAGTTGCTGCATCCTAACAACAAGTACAAAGCTGGACAGACTGCAAAATCAATAACTCTTCTTGGATCCATAAGAAAGGGGAGGACACAGGGCAAACTGCTCCCCTCAGGATTAGAGATACAGATAAGGGAATCCAGGGGATCCTGGCTTACCAGAACAGAGACTCACAGATGGAAACTGCACCAGGTATGCTGACGTATGCTTTGATGTTGTTTTTAGATACAACATCAAAGACATGATCCATGAAAGAAATAATTGATAAGCTGGACTTCATTAAAATTAAAAACTTGTGCTCTTTGAAAGACAATATCGAAAGAATTAGAAGACAAACCACAGACTGGGAGAAAATACTTGCAAAAGATATATCTGATAAAGGACTGTTATCCAAAATATACAAAGAATTCTTAAAACTTAATAATAAGGAAACACAACTCTAATTAAAAAATAGGCCAAAGACCTCAACAGACAGACACTTCACCAAAGAAGATATACACATAGCAAGCATATGAGCATGTGAAAAGATGCTCTACATCATGTGTCATCATGGAAATGCTAATTAAAATGAGATACCACTCTCTACTAGTAGAATGACCAACATCCAGAACACTGGAAACATCAAAGGCTGGATATGGAGCAACAGGAACTCTTATTCATTGCTGGTGGGAATGCAAAATGGTACAGCTATTTTGGAAGACAGTTTGGTGGCTTCTTATAAAATGAGGACATAGTCTTACCATACAATCCAGAAATCAAGCACTTTGTTATTTACCTAAAGGAATTGAAAACTTACATCCACACAAAAATCTGCACTTGGATGTTTATAGCAGCTTTACTCATAATTGCCAAAACTTGGAAGCAACCAAGGTGGCCTTTGGTAAGTGAATGGATAAATAAACTGTACTATATCCAGACAATGGAATATTATTCAGTGCTAAAAAGAAATGAGCTATCAAGACATGAAAATAATATGAAGAATTCTTAAATGTGTATTATTAAGTGAGAGAAGCCAGTCTGAAAAGGCCACATACTGTATGATTCCAACTATATGACATTCTGGAAAAGGTAAAACTATGAAGAGAATAAAAAGACCAGAGGTTGCCAGAGGTTGAGGCGTGGGGAGATGACTAGGCAGAACACAGAATATTTAAAGGCATTGAAAATACTCTGTATATTATATTGATGGATACATGTGATTATACGTTTGTCCAAACCTGTAAAATGTACAACTGCAAGAGTGACCCCTAAGGTAAACACTGGACTTTGGGTGATTATGTGTCAGTGTGGGTTCATCCTTAGTAAAACATGTGCCACTCTGGCAAGTGATGTTGATAATGGGGGAAGCTATGCTTGTATGCGGGCCGGGGGCACATGGGAAATCTCTGTAACTCGCTCTTAATTTTGCTATAAACGTAAAACTGCTCTGAAAAAACAAAGTCTTAAAAAATTCACAGAACTATGCACTTAAAGTGTATGTGACAACTCCATAGAAATGTCTAGCCCCACCTCAGCTCTTTTGAATCAGAATCTATGTGAAAAGGTGAATATTGTTAATAAGCACCCTCCTATGATTCTAATGTATACTGAACTTTGAGAAACACTCATACAAAAAAAGCACATTTTCAAATATTGAAGACCTAAAAATGATCTGAAATCAAGACTATCCCAGGGACTATGAGATAAATGTCACACAAATACCATTATTCATATATTCTGAAACCCGGGAGAGTTGAGTCAAGAAACCAACATCTGTTTCTCGTGCTCTCCGATAGTTCTCTACACGCAGCTCTAACATAAAAATTGAAATGAGCCCTTGGGAGATGAGGACCTGCTGAGAGCTCTGCTCTTAACATTCACCTTTGTGACCAGAGCCCCGGGCAGAAGTGCTCCCCTCTCCCATCTGATAATGTCAAAAGCTGGTCAAGTTACTCGGGGTTGAATTACAATGCCGTGCGTTTGGGAAGAGCACTTGTCAAGAACATACCTCCTCCAAAATAAGCAGGGGTCTGTTTCTAAAAGAAAAAAATGAAAAAAAGGATCCCTCTAATGGAGCTTTTTGAAAGCTGAGATAAAAGATTTCCTTCAGTGTAACTGCCTGCAGAGTGTCATGATTCCGAATGAAAAGCTCTGCTGGCTCGCGAACAGATGCTCTAATGTCTGAGTGAATGAATTGGGAGAATATTTAGAGACCGTCCAAGATTGCTGCAAGGATTTGTTTCCAAAAGGCTCCTGTGCTTTGGTGTTACTTCATGCTGCATCATTTTTCTGCAGTGCTCGTTGTGGTGTTATTAGGGGCGAACGCAGGAAAAGGCAGGCATGCTTTAAAGGGGCAGAATGTGCCACGTCCATGGGGCTCCAGTCACCCACCTCCAGGGTTTTCCTTCCACCATTCTGGACTAATGTGGCACCCTTTTCGTAAAGGGAGCCTCAACCGAACAAATGTTTTCTGGACTGCAAATCAAGTGAGAAAATGCAAACCGACCATCTCCCTGTGGACACTATGGCTAAGGTTACAATGAAAAATGATCCCCAGTACAACCTTCATGACTAATCCTCTCCATCTATATCCTGTTTCCCCATTCACAATAATCATTTCCTTCAGTTCATGCCCCACCCCCAACAGCACACCTGTTATTCCAACCTGTAATAACAGAGTGCAGATTTCCTGAGGGAAATGGCAAAATGACTCAAAGTATTTATCTGTTGGCAAAACTGAGCTTTCATCTGAGGCTTGTATGTATGCAAGTATTTCTCCTCATATAAATCACAGCATTTTCCAGCTGAAGAAGACCTTGAGGACAATCTAAGGAACTTTCTCGTTAATAGATGCAAAAACACAGGCCCAGAAGGGCAAACTTTCCCCAGGTTACAGAACCAGTTAGATATCAAACCTAAGTTAATGTCCTCTGGCCAAACCAGAATTGCCTTGATCACAGACTTTGTCAACATCCTTGAGTCCCTTTAAAAAATAAAAAAAAAAAGAAGAAGAAGAAGAAGAAGAAGCTTAATTTTTACAGAGCAGTTTTAGATTCACAGCAATATTGAGTGGAAAGTAGAGATTTCCCATATACCCCATCCCCACACATGACTCCTACTCCTTTTAAATTTCTTAGTAATCTGGGCCAGTTCGTGGAGTTTAAAACAAATTAATACCTTTCCCCCTTTCTATTTGTCAGATATTTTTACACTATGAGATACCAGTCAGGAGACAGTATCCTACAGGGTCACATTAGAAAGAACTTGAGAAATATCTCCATTCTCCTGCAACCAAAATATACTTTTTTTATCACTTCTCCCCAGTAACTACTCCTATCCCCTCCCTCTTGGCAATGAGTCATGCCTCCCATTGCCCATTATGGTTCCCTCCTAATTTCTGGAATTTCTCCACCTGGACTTTCCTGGGATCCATCACAGTCTCTCTGAGTACATAGCATGTCTGTTGGTTGTTTTGAAACAGCCTATGTCTTTTTCTTAATGTTTATCATCAGTTTCCTCACACGTAAGTATTTGGGTCACTTTGGCATTTTTATTAGGTTGTGGTTGCATTTCAACAGTCTCCTCCAAACTGAATGACAAAAATGTCCACCGCATTCAATTCGTTGAACATTTTCATCTTGCCCCCATTGTCGCAAGCAATGAAAGCACATGTTCAGGATGAGTCATCCCATTTCCTGCCAACAGTAATTGGCAGGCATGCTGTGGCTTCCTCTAGTTTGTTACTTCTTCCTCTCGGCCATTTAATTTTTAAATCTTAAGACAGAGTTTACGGTTTTAATCAAATCTACAATTGTTATAAGCCATGCCTTGTTTACTCTGATGGCAGAGGTGCATGTGAAATATATGGAAGCAATTGAGGAATTTAGCGCTGCCAAGGAATATGTGTCTTCGCCTTGTTTGTTTTGCAGAAAGGATCGCCATGGTCCACGGTGCTTCCAGATTACCTAATTTAAGATGAGGAACCTTACGCATTTTCTTGATGTTGTATCTTTCCAAAACATCAGTGATGTCAACAGTTTATTTAGTACTGTACTTTAGTTTTGATGGATGGGAAAGTCAAAACAGCAAGCCAAGGTCATGAGGCACCAACAGAGGACAAGGAGTGCAGCGCTCATCAAGGTCACCTACTCAGTGAACCAAAATCCAGCCACAGATCTTGAAGTCTTTCATGATAATATCCCTACATTGTCATCACTATACTCCCTACTTATACACCAAGCTCCCTCTTCATTCATTTCCATGCCATTTCTCCTAAGGTTTTCAGATATTAAGCAGAGCATTCTGTCTCACTGAGCCTCCCAGAATCTCATGTCAGCATAACCCAGTGTCTGCTCCTCCTCCCTTTTACTTTCCATTCCCAAAGACCGAGCGAGAAAATGGGTAGGAGCCACAAAAAGACTGGAGATCCTTGACCGAGGTCTTTTAATTTTTAATTATTGGAAAGAGGGGCAGTATGATTTAGTAGAAAGAATGATGGAGTTGGTGTCAGAAAACCCAAGGTGAACTCTGATTCTGTCACTTACCAGCTCTGTGATTTTCACTGAAATGAATTAATCTCATAGAGCTTCAATTTCCTCACGGATTATGTGGTAACGGTACACTGATTTTCTATGAGGTGCAAAATCCACTGAATGTACTTTGTAAACTATGTACTGCTATATGAATGTAAATAGTATGCTGCTGATACCTCTAACCCTCAGGGCAAAGTGACACTGAAAGGGGCTCTTATGGCTTTAGTGACTCCTGTACAAAAAGCTGATAATCATGCCCTAGACGAGTAACCTCCAACTTTTCCGTAGAAGTCTTCATTAGGAGAATGGAGAGTGAACCAGTACCCGGGTAAGTGAAAGAAAGTTATTTGAAAATGTATTTCTACTTTTGAACATGTTTAAAGATCAACAGTTTAAATTTCCCATCAAGTAGAACTGGTGCTTTGGGAAGACGTGACACATATACCACAAGGTTCTTCGTGTTCCCTGAAATTGCATCCCATGGCATCCCTGTTTCACAGATTGTACACCAATCCCTTCCTCACATGTGTTTCCATGGGAAGTAATTAGAGCTGTATTATAATCATCTGTTTGCTGGTCTGCCTCCTCCAGGCAGGCATTTTGGTTTATTTTTTGTTTTATCCTTAGAGCCTAGCATGTTCAGTAAATCTCAAACACTCTATGTATATTTGCTGAATGAATCAATCAACTTCTTCTTTTCCAGGATATATTTTTTGGGGGTTGGTTGATGGTCAATGTCCTAATTACGATTGACTTCCACTGACAAAACTGAAAACAGTGAAATGAGAGCTTTAAATTTACATAGCTAGACCCACATTGTAAGTCCAAGACTGACTTTGAGCTCTTCTGTCCAGTGCCCACCTATCCTGCCCTGATGCTCACCAGCCTGACTCTCAGCATAGAGGCTCATGTCACTGCTGCTAGAGGCCTGTCTTTGCAGATGAACACCATTCATGGTTTTATCCTGCCCATTTATCTTCTATAATCCTCAATTATAAATATAAGAAACCTTGCTCCAGTCTCTGTTCCACATTCCACAATATCTATTTCAACACACAAATTTCCCTCTGAAACCAATGCACTTTCTATGCCAGAAGATATCCTGGGGATGGGGGAGGAAGGCAGGCAGAGAGGCGAGAGAGAGAATCAGAATCACCATCTGTTGACAATACTTTTGCGCAGAGCCAGTTTTGAAGGTTAATGACATGTCACGCATCCTCTAGCGTCTGGTAACAAAAATAGGCTGCTCTCCCAGAATTCGACAGAACAGGTGTTGCGCCCTGGAAGATGTAACACGTCAGCCAGCAGTCCAGCAGAGTCCAGGAAGGCAATTTCTGCCAAAAGCTGGACGAAGTTTAACAGTGGTCTAGAAAAAAAACAACTTTTACCAAAATTCAAATGTGGAAGTGACCATTTTTCCCTGAGACCATTAAAGGGCTTTTAAAGTATTAACCTTCCAAAATAACCCTGCATAATGGGTTGTTTTTGTCCAGAGCCATTGAATTTCATGAGCAACTCTTTGATATATATGTATGCCTTTCTTAACCTATTTTCAGTTATATAAGGGTTTTAAGCCTGTAATAAAAATAGGTCCAAGGATTCATCAAAAGTCCATCCATGAGTGTTTATTTGTTTGTTTGTTTGTTTGTTTTGGTGGTTAAATCATTGGCATTGCTGCTGACCCAAGGCAAATTTGGGTCTCAGCTTCATTGACAGCCTACTGTTTAATGACTCACTTTGCTGTCTCATCAAGAATTCGCCCAGTTGAAAGGTTGCAGCTTCTCAAATGTAATTGCATGCTTTCCCCACATTTCATCTGGCTCTCTTTAATTTTCAAAGCCCTGCTGAGCAACCTTTGAAACTCTGAGCCTTTTACCACCTGGTGCTCTGGGGACTTTTTCAGAGGAGGCAGCTACGCCTATTTTTCTGTTAACCTAAGAACAAACTGTCTGGTCCCAGCATGGAGTAGAATGGATTGAACAGGGACTTTATAAAAGGACAGAGCAGGGAAATTGGAAAGCTCCCAAACTTCTCTAGATTATGCCTTTATAGTGTGACGTCATTATCTTGTTTGAAGTGAAGTTTCTGGACTAACTTCAAATATAAGAAGTGTAGAATATAAATAAGAAACTAAGTGATTGTTTGATTACTTGCCAATTTGGAGTATCTAACCCTCTTTTAGGCAAGAGCAGACATACGAGTAAAAGTTTGGTGGTGTGAGGTGCCTAAATGATCACTCTCATGTAAGTCTGGAGATTTGGGTTCGTTTACAGGCTCTTCTTGTGTGACTGTGTAAATCATTGAATCTCTCTGGGCCTCAAATTAATTTAACAAATGGGTTTTCAGCCCCTGAAAATGGGAGGGAATTTGTTTAGACCAGCAATGTCCAATAAAACTTTCTGCAAAGAAGAAAATGTTCTATATTGGTGCTATCCAATATGGTAGCCATACTGAGCAGCACATGAAACATGGTACTATGACTGAAGAACTGGATTTTTAATTTTATTTGATTTTAATCATTTCAAATTTAAAACAAACATCTAGCTAGTAGCTACTATATTTAGACAGTGCAGGTTTAATTATTACTAAAGTTCCTTACTAAAAGTTCTGTTTTGATTATTTCTAAACCTAACTAACAACCCATAGTACTGAATCTTTCTTGCTATTCTGCCTACTATGAAATGTACTTCACAAATTATTTGGTATAAATTAATAACTTTAATTTTTATCCGTATAATAATGAATTATAGTAATAAAAATGGGGTCTCTACATGGGTAAGATAAAACATATGAGAAAGAATTTTATGAATTGTAAAATGCTTTGCAAATATATAGCATTACTAATAAAATCTCTATCAGCTAACTGCACACATTTGCCAAGAGCCAGCTGACATATAAACTAAAAAGTCTTCTGTTTCATAGCCCAGACCAATGGAAAATACCTTGCTGGGATAGTCCCAAAAACACACTTTCTGAGTCTCTTCTTCCACTGACGTTTAAACAAATTTTAGGTTCCTTTTCTTTCCCACCACATCCATCAATGGTTTCAACTTGTGTGTTGCCATAACCAAAATAAGAAAATGATGTATATATATAGATAATGTAATGTCTTATAACAGCTGAGTGAGTGCATTTCTTTTGCTTCCAGGCTTTGCCTCACTCCAGCAGAGCACATTAAGCATTGACCAGAGGAAGTCTAAAGGGGTAACTCACCAGAGGATCCCAATTTGGCTTGAGCCTGTATTTGCCTCTTTCCACCTCTGGTTAAGCCCTTTCAGCCCTTTGGCTTCCTCTCACTGACCTGCAGATTCGCATAGTTCTTTCCATGTGGTGCCCTGACTGCTGTTCCTCTCAAGTGCATAACCCTCTCCATTTTGTCTCTGGTCTATTCTTGTCTCCTCTCTCCTGGCACAACATTTACTCAGTTCTATACTCTCAGTCACTGTCCCCTTCAAGATGGCCCTGAGATTGTCCAGTGGGTACTGACACAGTGGGCAGCTTCAGCTGGCAGAGCCTAGAGACTAGGCCTCTAGCCCCTCTCAGCACTCCAGACCATGGGTTTTGACTTAAAGGAAAGGCTTCTCTTAGCAATTATTGAAAAACTAACATTTTCCATTTTATCTTATTTTTAAGTTATTCTAGAGTCTTCTATAGAAGATAAAAGGTTCAGAGCTTGGAAAAAGTTATTACTTAAAAAAAAAAGCTGTATTATATGTATAGTTGGCATGCAATAAATGACATATTTAAAGTACACAATTTGTAAAATTTTGACATAATTATATATAAATAAATATAAATACATACACATACACACACATCTCCATCAATACAACCAAGAAAATGCATATATCCACTACCTACAAAGTTTCGTATGCCCTTCTTTAATCTCTCACTATCACCATTACCTGTTATCCTCAGCTTTGCCCTGGACTCAGGCAACCACTGATCTGTTTCCTGTTACTATAGATTACTCTTCACTTTCTAGAATTTTAAATAAATGGTACTGTTTGTTTTTTGTTTGTTTGTTTTTTGGTCTAGCTTCTTTCCTTTTTATTGGAGTAGTGTTCGTTTTATGGATATACCATACAAATGGGTCTATGTACCATCCATTCTCCTGTGATGGACATTTGGGCTGTTTCCAGGTTGGGCTGTTACAGATAAAGCTTCTATGAAAATTCATTAACAATTCTTTGTGTGGACATATGTCTTCATTCCCCTTAGGCAAATACCTATAAGTATAATAGAATGGCCATATCATATTATTTTTAAGACACTTCCAACATTTGGTGTTTGCAATCTTTTTAATTTTAGCCATTCTAATAGGTAAATGATGCATATTTTCAGCTCTTGAAGTTGTCCCATAGTTTACTGATGCTCTGTTTATTTATTTACTTTTTATTCCTTTTGTCTTTATCTTTCATTTTGAATACTTTCTTTGCAATGTCTTCTAATTCACTAATCTTTTCTTTTGTGATGTTTAATCTGCTATCAATATTTTTCATCCAAAACATTATAGTTTTTAGCTCTGTAAGTTCAGTTTGGGTCTTTTTTATCTTCCAAGTCTCAACATCTTTCCTGTAGCTCTTAGTCCATGAAATACAGTTATTATAACTGTTTTAATGTCCTTGTCTGCTAACTCTGACATTTATGTCAGTTCTGATTTGATGACCTCATTATGGGTCATATCTTTTCACTTCTTTGCATGCCCAGTAACTTCTGAATAGATGCCAGACATTTTGTATTTTACCTTGGTGGGTACTGAATATTTTTGCATTCCTATAAATATTTTTGAATTTTGTTCTGAGATACACGTTACATTACTTGGAAACAATCTGATACTTTCAAATCCTATTTTTCAGATTCATCAGGCAGGCCCAGAGCAGCATTCAATCTAGGGCTAATTATTCCCCATTACTAAGGCAATATCTTTCTGAGTATGCTATCCAATGATGTATGAATCATAAATTTTCCAGTCTGGCTGGTGGGAACAGGCACTATTATTCCCAGCCTTATGTGAGCTCCTGGAAATTACTCTCTAACCTTTCGGGGAATTTCTTTCCACAGCCAAGAGTAGTTTTCTGACACACAGGCACTGATCGACATTTAAAGATGTGTTTAAAACTTAAAGGGCCTCCTCAGAAGGTTTCTGGTCTTCTCTTCTCTGCAGCTTCTCTCCAGAACTCTGCCCTGCAAACTCTAACTGCCTTTGTCTCCTCAGCCTCTCAGTTCCATCTCCTGTTTGCAAGGTCCACAGGCCCCATTTGGGTTCCCCGTGCCTGCACAACAACCTGAAAACATACTTAAGGCAGTAAATTGGTGCAATTATAGTGCTTACTTTTTTTTATCCCCATCTCTCAGGTATCACAAGTCTTCATTATCTGATCGCCAATGTCTCAATAACCTTTGTTTCTTATATTTTGCCAATGTTTAAAATATTTATTGATTTATTTTGTTATTTCTGGGTGAATGGTAAACTTAGTCCTTTTTCTCCATTAAGTCCAGAAGCAGAGTCAATTATTTCTTTTTGAAAAGTGTTTATTTCTACCACACTCCCTCAGTCTAATGTGGAAGACAAAAATAATTGTATCCTTACAGGAAAAGTTTATGAGTTAGGTTAGATCTACCCAGGCTGCCCAAACAGTACCAAGCTTCAGTTAGAAAATGAGGAAAACTGAGTGTCCCTCCATCATTGTGTAGGTGCGGAGGTACAAAACTTGGCGGAACAGGGTCCCATGGAGAAAGGCAGCGCCTGAGGAGAGACTGATTACAACAGAGACTGCGAGCCCACTGGAGAATAACAGGAGAATATGACAAGGAATTCACTCTTCATTCACTCAGAGCTCCTCCCTTTCCTTCTCACTCTCTAGTTGCTGATTCCTTTGGTGCACCGAGCATTCTGAGCCTCTCCTGCCCTCGTTAATATGTCTTTGCTGCAATCTCTAGCTAATCTTGTCCCCTTCTCTCATTTATTTCCAAGCAAAAGCTCCTGTGTCTCACACCATTTCTCTTACTCAGTAAGTTAGGGTGGTGGGCAGGAGTTGGTTCAGGAAAGCCGTCTTCCATTATAGATCAAAGGACATTGGCCTTAAGAGACAGGACAAGTCTGTCTGGGACCTTTATTCAGTTTAGAGGGCTCAGTTGCAACTAGTGAAGATTTCCTAGTCACATAAAACTTTTTACTACTTTCCTATCAAGTAAATGTGAATTTTAGTGTTAACGAAAAAACATGTGCTTTCTGAATACCCCAATTTAGATAAAGGTAAGACTGAAAAATAGATCCCCCTTTATTTCAGAAAAAAAAAAAAAACAACGAGATTCCAAATCGCATCTTTCAACTGACAATATTCACCTTGATGTCAATATTCATTCTACTTTGACAGCATATCTTTTTTACCCCAATTGTGTAAGAATGATGGCAGAGAGTTAACAGAAGTATAGGAAAACTCAGAAGAAACAGTAGACATTCTTGAACGAATGGAAAGATGCCATAGGTCAGTTCACATTCTCACAACATAGTTCCATGCATTAAAAGGATATTATAAAGTGACTAACAAACAACAAACATTAGTTCTCACTGGAACACTAGAACTATAAAAGAATGTCACCTTTGGATTGCAAAAAAGATCCAGTAAAAATAGTGCAGAAGACTGTCTCTTCTTAGTGTCATCACAGATTTATTTCTGAATGGGTTTATGGGGCATGGAAAGAATAGCTAAAATTTTAGTCCAAAGAGGTACTTAGAATCATAGAATTTTTAAAACTTGATTTAAAACTAGTTTCATTCAAACTGATTTATGTATGTAGACGGAACCAATGTTGTTAGCGATAGAGACAGACAGATCAATGATGGATGGCTAGATAGATGATCCTCAAAATGTCATTTATTTTCACATTACTGTTTTTCTTTGTGATGAACAGTATACTGGGATAGGAAGAAATAGGCAAGGGACAAACAGACTTTGAACAACCATAACAAAAGAAAGGCTAATGTTATGGTTTAGAGCAGTGTTTCTCTAAGTGTGGTCTGAGGAACACCTAGCTATATCATAAGTGCATAGGGCACTTTTAAAAATGTAAATATCCAGAGCAGTGTTTCTCTAAGAGTGGTCTGAGGAACACCTAGCTATATCATAAGTGCATAGGGCACTTTTAAAAATGTAAATATCCAGGCCACTCCAAGACATATTAAATCTGAATCTCTGAGACTACAGCCTGGGATTCTGCATTTTAACACACTTCCCTAGTGTTTCTACTTCACATTGAAACTTAGAAACTCGAGGTTTCAAACATATATTCTGGTGTTCTTTGAGCAAAAGCTGTTGTTGCTTCTGTGCCCACCAGCATCATTGCAACCTCGCGATTCTCTGAGAGGAGAGTGGCTTATTCTTAATTCATTACTTCTATAATGCATTAGTTTTCTTTTTCCGCATGGCTAATTCATTACTTTTAAATTGATTTACTTGTTTATTTTAAAACTAATTAATTAATTTAAAATTTATTCATGAAGCACTTGCTATGTAGGTGACCTAGTAAGAGACATCACTATACTGCGGCAAGAAAGTGGATGTTTCAAGTCAGGTAAACATGGTTTTTGCCTCCTGCTTTGTAATTTACTAGCTAATAACCCACACTGGTAAAAATGGTCGTTGAGGACATGAGTTGGCTTTAAAATCCGGCTCTGCCCATTTATGAGATCTGTGACCTTGGACAGGTTTCTCTGAGCTTTAGCTTCTCCACCCATAAAGTAGAAAGAATAACATCTACCTGACAGAATTCTTATAGAAGATTAATACGAAATGTGAATATAGGGCACCCAGTGTAGTACCTGACAGACAGTAGGTGTTCAATAGATTTACTTTTCTCTCCTCTCCCACTAGGTTCTAAGCACTGTCGAAATAACTATATTTGAAATTTACAACTTCCATTAAGAAAAGGAATAAAGGCAAAGGCAGCTAACTTATTAAGCACCTATCTTGTCCTAGGCACTTGCAATACCACCGAATTAAAGTAAACACAGACCTTTGTTTATTCAATCGCTCCTTCATTCACTTATTCATTCATTCAGTAAATAGTTATTTAGCACCTGCTATGTGGTAGGCCCTTGCTTAGGCACACAGCAATGAGTAAAATGCAAGCTCCTGCCTTGAACTTACACTCTGGAGACCCATATCTTTTCTGCTGTACCTTGCTGCACAAGGGAAGAGCTTTGGAAGTTCAAAAAAAAATTTTTTTAATGTTTTTTCCAATTTAGAAATGAGAAAGGCTTCATGGAGGAGGGGAAATCTTTCTGGGCCTCAAAGGACAGTAGGGTTCAGAGATGTGTGTTGAGAGTCGGGATGGGTAGCATACGCAATAGCCCATACGCAATAGCCCAGAGGCAAGAAAGGACAGGACCTGCAAGGAAGCAGTGAGTTTGATTTGGTCATTGGGTGGGGTGGGTGAAAGTGAGTAATAGAACATTTTTTGGAAACATATATGGAAATGAGGTGATGGTGCATAATGAAAAGCAGACTGAAGAGTCTGGAGTTCATTCGTGAACTATAGAGAGTAATCTAAGTTTAATGAACAAGAGGGTAAGAGAATTGAGGATATGCTTCAGAAATAGTAACTGGGCAACCGTGTATAAAATGGATTGAAAGAGAGAGAGACTAGAAACAGAGAGAGACTTAGGAGGCTGTTGATTAAACATCATTGGGTATTGTGTGGGACTTTTTTCTTTTTTAAGGCCATGACAAATAGATCATCAGAAAATTCAGGTAAATCCTTTCTCATCAGAGTTTGCAAAGGTTTTATTTTTTAAAAAGAAAAGGAATGAAAACCTATTTCATCTGAGAAAGCAGTACATGATATCACGTAAAAAACCAATTCCTTTGATATATGAAAGATCTTTAGTGTCTTCAGTAAAACAAACTACATTAGACATAAGGGATGATAAAACCTGAGACAATAGGCTGTGTGGTGTAATTTTTACACTAAGCTGATTCCTAGGCCAGAGCTTTAAAACACTTGCAAGAAAATTCTGACTCTTCAGTGGATTTTTGTAATAATAGTTCTTATATAAAATAAGAATAAAGTAAAACATTTTTTTAGAACACTCGCAAGATAACAAATATCCCTAGCCCATGTTTGGTCATTAAGAAAAAGAGGTTTTCGGTACAGTTTACACTCTTCCCAGCTAGTAGTGCCATTGGTGTAGCTATAGCTCTCAGGGCGTGGAGAATAACCCATCCTCAGACCAGTAGGCTCTCACATAGCATTTTGCCTTCAAAACATGACCTGTTGTTGGCTACTCTCTCTTGGATTCTGCCGAATCCAACTCAAACTATCCCAGACTGAGGTCGTTATCTTTCCCTCTCCCATCACCTTTCAACACAACATGTTCTTGTCCCTGCTTCTCTACTTATTCAATAAATACTTACTAATCACCTACTCTGTGCCTGGTCCCAGACCAATTGTTGCAATCTCTGCGAATGGTACTACTGACCAAGAAGATCTTGGAGCCCTGTCTCCCTCCCTCCCTCTCAGCTCCCTAGTCCTCTCAGCAACCAAGTCCAGTGGAGCCAAAAGTCCTATTTACCTGCCACTCTCCTACCTCTCTCTCTCTCTCTCTCTCTCTCTCTCTCTCTCTCTCTCTCTCTCTCTCTCTCTTTCTCTCTCTCTCTCTCTCTCTCTCTCTCTGCCTTTGTAGGGGCCTTCATTAGCCCACTCCCAGACCATTACAAAAGCAAACTAATCTTTACCATTCTCCTCTCTATGACCTTCACCCAGTCTCTGACCAATCCAGGCTCTCTTCCATGGATGGACCCAACCATCTGATCTTTGAAAGCCTCGCTACTCAAGGTGTGGTCCATAGACCACACCTTGTAGCAGCAGCAGCACCTGGCAGCCGGCTAGAAATGCAGAATCTCACAACAGAACCTGCATTTTAACAGAACTGCCAGATGATTCATGAGCACATTGACTTTCGCGACAAACTGGCTGAAAGCACAAATCCAATCCTGTCACTCCCCAGTTGACATTCTAATGGGGGAGGGCAACAAATTACAGCCCACAGGCTTAATCCGGTTCACCACCTGTTTTTGCACGGCCTGTGAAGTCAGAATGGATTTTACGTTTCTAAATGACCGTGGAGAGAAAATCAAAAGAAGAATAATATTTCACAACATGAGAAAATTATATGAAGTTCACATTTCAATATCCATTAATAGAGTTATATTGGAACACACCATGCCGATTTACACATTGTCTATGGAGACTTTTGCACTGCAACAGCAGAACTGAGTAGTTGTCTTACAGCCAGACAATCCTAACGTATTTACTACTTGGCCCTTCACAGAAAAAGTTGGTTGACACTTGTTCTATAGAGAAAACATGCATGGTAAAAAAGAAAAACAAAAAACCCCTACAACTTATGAGTTATGAAGGTGAAAAAGAAAGACCTGGACAAAATGCTTTCTCTCTTGTGTACCCATAACAGATTTCACTACCCTTCTATCATCCCACATCACGTTGTTGGTATAGTGTTTGCAGAACGGGGACATGCGTCAGTTACCCTCGTTCATTTTCAGGGTGGCTGATTTCTTCCCTTAGAAGGGCAGAGGGTAGGTTTTAAACATGATGAGAACAGGAGGATTATCCTGGGGGGTTCAGATATGAAGACCGAATCATAAGGGATTTGAGTGGACACTGTTTCCACTTAGATCTTTATTACTAAGGCCAAAGAAAGGCATCTTCTGGTTCTGGAGAACTAACTGAATCCCTGCAGACACCCCATACTCTATTGTGGGCAATAATTCTTCTACTGAAAATCCAAAATGCAGTGTTTTAAATATCAATAACCATCCCATCTGCATGTCTTCCCCTTGCCACATTACCTGATTTTAGGGCTGTATGAGACATTAAAAACATCAGTTCAGATTTCCTTTACTTCAAAATGCAGACCCTTTTGAAATAACACTATCAGACCTTTCCCTAGTGGCTTACTCCTTGCTTAATTGATACATTCCTTTTGAGTCACTTAACACCACTGAAGCAGGTGTGAGAAAATAGTTCGAATTCCAATCCCATCCCAGAAAGAAAAAGAAGGGAAGCCTGTGGATGAAGACCTTCTCAGAGAAGTCACAGAGACACTGAACTTCTTAAAGCCAGAAAGAAAGTGGTTCCCTTTCCACTCTTAATCCCCCATCCCTAAACTTCACATTTTCGGGAAAAGCTAACTGAATGATTCTGCATCTACCCAGTAATAAATTATGTTGCCAGCTGACAGCTGAGTTGAGTACTCTGGAAAGATTCTGGGCTACAGTGTTAAATAAGATGCTGCCTTTTTCCTAGAGAAGTCAACGGCCTTGTGGAAAAGGCAGATGCAGAGGCAGACACCACAGTTTGAAATGCTACAGTTCAGAATGAGTAACATATTATGTGGACACGGGGGACACCTCGCTCAGGCTCATGGGGACAGAAATGCTTCCCAGAGGCGATGTCTGAGCTGAGCTCAGAAGGACAAGTAGAAATCTGCCAGATAAAGAGCCCTGGGGTTAAGAGGAAAATGGGTATTCAAGGCACAGAGATATCAAAGATGAGAGAGTATGGCCCCTTTGAACTGAGAGAGAGTATAGAAGGCATGAAGGGAGTAGGAAGAGAGAAAGGAGGAAGGCCGGCAGAGTCAGGTAAAGAATGGTGTGCTTGCTGTACCAGACAGTCTGGACTCCATACTGAGGACAAAGAGGACATATTGTAGAGTTGTTGGCATGGTGACATGATCAAAGTTATACTTCAGAAAGCAAGTGAGCTGCTGTGTGGAGAAAGCATTGAAGGAGGGCAAGGTTGGAGGTGGGGAGAAGAATAAAGGGAACACTGTTGGGAGGAAGTCATCTCCCTCATCTTTGATATCTCTGTGCCTTGAATACCCTTTTAACTCCTAACCTCAGGCCTTTTATCTGGCAGATTTCTACTTGTGCTTCAGAGCTCAGCTCAGACATCGTCTCTGGGAAGTGTTTTTGCCCCCATGAGCCTGAGCGAGGTGTCCTCCTGTGCCCACAGGAGGTACCTTAGTCACTCTGAACTGTAGTACTTACAACTGTGGTAAGTGTCTACCTCTGCACCTGCTGCTTCCACAAGGCCATGTGTATGAACCAGGGTGAAGACAATGGTGGTAGAAAAGAACAAGCAAAGGCCAGTACACATGGCCATGCGGCTATGCCCTGCACAAAACACTTTCTAGGAGGGGAGTTGCTGAAAATTGGAGTGTGGTCTGCTGGCCAAGTATCGTGTCCTAGCAGGAGGAGGAAGGCAATCTTGGATTTTTAATTAGCCAGACAAGCTACAAGTTTGTCATTCTCACAATATCACCATATATAGGAGCAGTGTTGAAGGCCCTGTCAAAGATGAGCACATTCTAGAGATTTTTAAGGAGGAAAACAGCTGATCAGGTATATGAGGTCAGACAACTACCATGTTTCCCTGAAAATAAGACCTAGTTGGACAATCACCTCTAAAGCGTCTTTTGGAGCAAAAATACATATAAGACCTGGTCTTGTCTTATATTATATAAGTCACGGTCTTATTTTACTACAATGAATTTGGAGCAAAAACATGAATTTTTGCTCCAAAAGACGCATTAAAGCTGATGGTCTGGCTAGGTCTTATTTTCGAAGAAACACGGTAAGTTCACCCACTCACCCTAGAAAAAGTGCTACATACCTCATTATTGAATATCGTTACTGTCACCTTCGAAGTACCCCTCTTGGGAAGCTATGCACCGACACCAGCACCCAATCCACCCTTCAAAGCAATTTTGGAACTCTTTCTGGAATGGCCCTCAGAGTTGTCATCGTATTACCCTTGATGTCATGAATGTCATCAAAATGTCTTCCTTTCACTATTTCCTTTATCTTTGAGTAAAGAAAGAAGTCACTGGGGGCCAGATCAGGTGAGTAGGGAGGGTGTTTCAATACAGTGATTTGTTTACTGGCTAAAATCTCCCCCATAGACAGTGCCGTGTGAGATGGTGCATTGTCGTGATGCAAGAGCCATGAATTTTGGGCAAAAACTTCAGGTCATTTTGGTCTAATTTTTTCATGCAGCCTTTTCAGCACTTTCAAATAGTAAACTTGGTTAAGTGTTTGTCCAGTCGGTACAAATTCATAATGAACAATCCCTCTCATGTCCAAAAATGGTTAGCAACGTCGGTCAAACAAGTTCGCAAACTTAATCGTCACACCTTGTACCCGCTAGAGGGAGAGAATTTAAAGAGCACACTGAAGTGTTTGGCCAAGTACCTTGCTCCTCACCAAGACAGGAAGTGCTTTCTCAGTCCTTGTCCAGCTCTATTTGATCAGACTGTTGAATCCAATTCCATTTTTGCTATCAGGAATTTCTTAAATAAGTTCATGTAAAATCATTCAAAAAAATAAATACATTTTATGTCTATTTAACATTTTTCATGTCTTTTATTCTTTATCTTCTCCTGGTTCTCGTTATGTCATACCTGAGACAACATGGTATCGTAGGAAGAAAGTAAGCTTTATGATGGGACAAAGTATAAATCTCAGCTCTGTGTTTTGAGCCTCAGTTTATTCCTTTGTAAAATGGAGATGATAATACTCATCTGGCAGGGTTGCTATAAAAGGCAGCGTATATAAACCACCTCACCTGGTGACTAACACATATAATGGTGGACATTCAATACCTTTAGCTACTATTGTTATTTACTGATCAAACATTTGGTAGCTTACTTCTTTCTCCATTCCCATTTTCTCAGTTCCTATTTTACGTTTTATAGTCTTGTCATCCCTTCCTTTGAATGTTGTCAACATTATAATCGTAGCTCATCGCTTCTAGAAGTAGCTTGCCTAGCTACAAAACCCTCCCACTTAGAGAACTTCTCAAATGTGCATGTTCATCTAATAAAACTCCACTGGTAATTCTAAAAGCATATCCAAAATCCAACCCCTCACAACAACAGATTTCAAATGACGAGTATAGACAATAAATGTACTTATTTGAGAAATTTTCCTGAAATTTATCAGAAAATGAAGGAAGGTGAAAGAAGAAGAACCCAGATCTTGTTAGGCCATGGAACGTACATGACTTTTCAGAAACAGTAATTTTACCTTATGTAGTGTGGTTTAGAGAACATTGAACGTGTGCTGTGTGGCTGGTACTACGTTGGGTAACTTAGGGACATTTTAAGGAAAAATAAAACATGTCTTCTCCTCTTGGGAAGCAGGGCTTCATTTTCTATTTTCAGTTGGAAATTTTAAATAGTTGAATTCTGTTTCAATAAAACTGTATTTACTGAAACATTGAGGTAGGAAGCAAGATCTTAGCCAGGAACTTCTAGTTAATCCTCAGCAGCCAATATATAAAAAGATGTTACTGGAAAGACTTTCAGATTTGTTTACCCTTAAATAATGTGGTCCATTTTCATTTTGAGGAAAAAAATAAAGAATTCCAAAGAAAAAAAGGCTTGCATAACTGGCTGAATCATCCGTGTAGATTTTTTCCAGTAAGCTACATTATGCTGGATGCTGTTCAAAAGGGAAAATGTCAAACACACTGGGGTTCAGTCTGGTATGTGGGTGGGTTTACTCAAGCACAGAAATCAAACATAGGCATTGGAGCCAATACCTTGGGAAACAACAGAATGGATTACAAATCAGAGCTGGATTTTCCAGTTCTTTTTCAGCTGAATCATATAAATGCAATATAAATGACGAATACATGAGAGACCATTTTAATGACATTTATTGTGTTTCTTTCTTAAAACCTTAAAGGAGAAAAAAATTTTAGACATTCTAAAATCAGCCTTCATCCCATACAATTCCTCCTTCTAAGACACAGATCTCTAACAGAGATTCACACTTCTGCTTAAAAACTACTGGGAATGGAGAGTTCACTACTTGTAGCTCAGCCCCCTTCCCCAGTCAGACAGATTTAAGGCAGAGGAAAGGTCCTGGCATACTATAAACCAAGATAATTACAGCCATTACATATGGACGGGTGAAATGATGGTGGTGGGGTGTGTTTTTCTTCTTTTGCTTCTCTGTATTTTCTAACTTGTCTATGAACCAGCATTTTTTATAATAAGAAAAAAATTATTACTTAATAACTAGGAAGAATTCAAATACCCTGAGATTGTTTCAACTTTTCTCTATAAAAATAAAGCAGAGTAAGATTAATTAACTGAAGAGAAGACACAAAAATTGCCAGTGCTCCAAAAAGCCGTGACTAGGAAACACCAATTTCAACCACATCATTGTACCAACCAAGGTGCTGTTGATCAAACTGTGTTTAGTTACATTGCTCTTGGTCAAACTGTATTCTACTTTATAATCCCTACCATGTTCCCCCCAAAATAAAACCTAACCGGAAAATAAGCCCTAGCATGATTTTTCAGGAGGACATCCCTTGAACATAAGCCCTAATGCGTCTTTTGGAGCAAAAATTAATATAATATTCGGTCTTGTTTTCGGGAAAACATGGTAGGCTGTACATCCTCTGCTTATATTAAAGCACCCTAAGGATGCCATGGTTTTAGAAACCTTATTATCACTCTGAGGACACTAAACAAGCTAATATTGAACTAACCACTATCTTTACTGTGTCCTATAGTTACTTAATTTTTTTTTTTTTTTTTAGTATGGAATTTTACATTTATCTCTGCTAAAGTTGATTATATCACTTGGTTTCCTTCCTTCTTAGGAGGTGCTAAGCAGAGCACTTAAGTTGTTGTAAGGGATAAATTGTTCCTGGATGAGAAAGACATGTTCTGTAGACTTATTCTTTCCTTTTCAGAACGATTCCTGCTTCCTTGCCTCGCAGGTCCTTGGCGTTCCCCCCCTGTTCCCAATAAATTATTAGCTAACTCCTAGGAAATAATATGCTTTAAAACAATGCATATGCATTGAACATCTACTACGTGCCTAACGCTTCCACATAGGTTACCCCACTTCTTTCTCAAAACAATCCAGTTGGTAGGTATGTTTACCTTCATTTTTACAGCAGAGAAACAGAGGCTCCAAGATAAAAGCAATTTTCCTTAAGTTGCATGGTTACTCATTGACAAGGGTAGGATTTGAACCTCCATCTGAGTGGGATTAATGCTAATGCTGCCTCCAGGCGTTTACTGCCCTTCGCTGCCTGCCCTCACCCTGGCCTTTCTGGTCTCAGATAGATTCTGTCACCTAGTCTCTGATTTCCCACATTGACCTGGAACAAGTTTTGTTAAATACCTTGCTGAAATCAAGGCTTACAACATTGTCCGGCTCTATCATTTTAATAACTTTCAATTACTAAAAAAACAAAATCTAACGCATGCTGGACTGGACTGGCCCATATACCTGGACAGTTCAAAGACAGAACTGAGTTGATGCGAACACCCAAGCAATGCCCCCAAAACTTGATCTGTCCATGTTTTGGTTCAGTGCTTCTCCGTCTCAGCTTCAGTCTCAGGTCTCACATGGTATAAGATGACTGCCAGCAACTCCCAGCCTACATCCTCCTGTGCCTACTACACACAAATCACAAAGGGAGTTAGAACGTTCATACCTGGTTGGGGTTATGGGGTTGGAAGTGATGTCATGAGAGAGATGGTATTTGAAGTGGGACTTAAAAGGATGGATGAAATTATAAAAAATAACTCTAAGCGAGAATAGCTGAGGGCATATTCAGGGTCTGACTTGAGTAGAGGTCATTAGTAGTGGAGATACACTTAGAAAGGAGGATTGAAGCCTATTTTTGTGGTGTTTCAATGCAACTACGGAGTTTATATTTAATTTATTGAATGAGACGCCCCTGAAGGTTGTCAAACAGAAGAGTGATAAGGGTTGTGTTATGGGAAGGAAGACTAACACTAGTATATAAGGCCTGACAATTAAGCTAGCAAACTTGGTGCAACAATGTTGCTAACTTTTTTGATATCAGAGGGATTATTCATTATGAATTTGTACCAACTGGACAAATAGTTAACCAAGTTTTCTACCTGGAAGTGCTGGAAAGGCTATGTGAAAAGTTAGACGACCTGAACTTTAAGCCAATTTACGGCTCTCGCTTAAATTTACCATCTCAAGTTCATCTTCAACATTTTTACATTTCAATTCTAAGAAATCACTAAAGAAAATAATCTCCTTTCCTTGATCCATGGGAGTCCATAGCAGAGTACATTTAGACTTACAAAATGTGTTTTTAGTGACTAAAACAACAAATAAACTATATCAAATGATGAAAGGAAAGACATGAAGATAGAGCAAATGTTATTTCCTTTCTTAGACACACCATCATCTGAAGCTGCACAGGATGATAATCTCAGACTTCAGAACTTTGACTTCTAAGCCAGGCTGTAGATGCAGTGAAAATAGAAATTCTATAAAGTTATAAATGAGATAGTCCAGTTTGGTGCAGTGAGAACCCAAAAGAATCAAGTATCAAAACAGACGAAGAACATGGCTCTCAATGAGCTTGATTGTCAATGTATTGACTGTCAAGATAAAGTTTAAAATGGAGAAAAAAAATTGTATTGTATTCTTAAAATCTTTTTGCCACGTGCCTTTTTGCATTTGGGACCAAGTTGTAGATTGGTGGCTAAGTAAGCCAGTAAATTATTATTCTGGCATGTGCATAGCTCTTTGCCTTTATGTCAAATTTTCTTTCTTATACCTCACCTCATTTTCTCTCATTAAGCAAAGCACAGGCTGGAAGACAGAGGAGAGAAAAAAATGTTCCACAAATTATCAAAGCTACCTGAGAAAACTTGGTATGGAGCTAAAGCAGTTCTATGAACTCCAATCAGTTTGTACTTGAGTGAAATTTATGCTTTAAACATGGTGAATATGATTCTTGTGGTTTTCAGACTAGAGCTTGTGGTTTTCCGCCTCTGAATTTAGCAGATGTGTAATGAGGGAATCGCTTAACACAGGGTTTACGCAAAGTAACTCAAAACAATTCACACAAATTCTCCTGCGAGGGTGATGACACGTAGGGCCAACATCAACCCATCAGTCTGGGAGAGAGGGAGCTCCCTGCCTTTTCTTTCCATGAAGATGGCCATTTTGGGCACAATCTGTCAGTCCCATGTAATTCCTCTGATTTGTTTGTCCTGGCTCAGAATCAGGAGTAAAAATCTAAATGCTGTAATGTGGCACCTGAGAGCGTTTGTATCTCTCAGTGGGGGAGAGTCAATGTCAAACCTAGAATCCTCCTGATACCTGAAATAGGCAGAAAGCTTTTAAAAGTCATAACCCAAACAGAACCCTTTGTTGACATTTTCTTACGTGAGTGAAATACCAAAACAAACCAGAAGTCTTTAAGGGGCTTGGGGTTTTTCCACACACACATACACAATATCCTGCCTCAACTCAATCCCTCCGTCTATCCCCCAACTCCTTCCTTACCAACATGGCCATTCAGTGGCAGCCCGTGTGTCTGTTTTGTGGGACCTGAAGCTTAATGGAAAATAAATAGAAAGTATACAGATGTGTACACATAGTTTCCACTCCTTTATTCAACAAATAATTGGAGAGTGTTTACTATGCCCAAGGCTCCATATGATCAGTTAGTATTAGCCTATGTGGGCTACCCACATTCTTTCACAGCATTATACTCCTGAAAAGAAGATAAATTGCCAGAATACCACCTTGGAGACGATGCCACTTTTTCCATTTTATAGATGAAGAAATTAAGACAGAGAAATAGACTGCTCAAGATCAAGCAGCTTGTAAGTTGTAGAAGTAGGCTTTTAATCATGTGTTTCTTATTCCAAAGTCCATGTTCTGACTGCTATACTACTCTGACCCTTCAATATCTTTTCACTTATCTATTGATATGAAACAGCATTTACTCTGATACTTAAAATGATGATCCTGTCCAATGAGCACATAAACGAAATAAATAACTCAATTCAGAAAAAGAGTAGGAAATCAGCAAGCAAAGCGCAACATTCCCACTCGCTCAAATAATTCATTTTAACAGAACCTGTGATTCCTCCCACATTCTCTGAGAAGCAATGAATGGGTGCATGGTTACCTCTCTGAGCTGTTATTCATTTGCCTTTTGATATTTTTTTTCAAACCCATTTCTAACCTGAATTACTACTGAAATGAAAACATAATTATTTGTTGCTCAGAAGAATAAAACATCAATTTATACACACTCTTTTTAAAAAATCACTCTATTGAGTTAGACACCCAGAGCTAATAATTAAAGCTATCACTGTTTCCTGTCCAGTCTTTGCAGCCTTCTCCCTGGCCTTCCCCACAATATTATTATTATTATTGTGTACACAACAAGAAAACAAGTTCTGGGTGATTCTCCAGGCTGGGGTTTAATTTACTGACTTTGCATGCATACGAGTCAGAAATGAACAAATCAACCATGGAAAAGTATAACCTTATCTTCTCAACAACTATAATGCTCACTGGAGAAATAACTGAAAGATGTCACCACCATTCTAGAATTAAGAAATAAAATTAATCTCCATTGAGGACAATACCAAGCAATTCTCTACATAGATTTAATCCAATTCTGGGGAATGCCTAAGGGAGGAACATTGAAACAGTTTAGGAAGCCAAAAGAAAACACTGCAAATCAGAAAAAGCAATCTGGGTGAAAAGGCTTTTTAAAAAAAGTGATTTTGTAGTATTTCGCACTGAAGATAGAAGAGAAATCTAATAATGTTTGCCAATTATTTGGAGAGATTTTAATACATACATATATATGTATACATGTGTATATATATATATATACATATATATATGTATATATGTGTATAGAGAGAGAAAGAGCGAGAGAGAGAGAGAGAGAGAGAGAGGAGAATGCTACATTTCTTGTCTAATGATTAAGAGCAAATAGGTGTGAATCAGTATTTGTTAAAATTAGGTGCAGCTGAAAATGACAGAAATGAAAATAACAATGACAGAAGTATATTTCTCATATAAGTAGAGTCTAGGGGAAAACAAGCAATGTCTTGTAAGCAGCTTTACCATAAGTAGTGTACGGCTTCCTATTTATTGTCCAAAATGACTGCTTAAGCTCCAGACATCATGTCTGCACTCAATCCATCAAAAACAAAAAACAAAACAAAACAAAACAAAAAACAAAGGATAGAGCAAAGAAGTAATATCCCTTCCCTTTAAAAACAGATCCTGGAAATTGTATATAATACTTCCACTAACATTCCACTGACCAATCACCTGGTCATAGCAGGCCAAAAGGAAAGCTGGGAAATATAGTCCTAATTCCAAATAGCCATGCATAGCTAAAAATTGTGAGTTCAGTTACCAAAGAAGAAATAAAAACAGATATTAGGGGTTAACTAGCAAAGTTTGCCCCAGAAACACACAGGGAATTACCTTAAAAATATAGGCCCTATATAAGATCTTACCTAATAAGGTCCACTGAAGGCAGCAGTAGTTTATTTAGGGACATAGTGTGTCCATATTTGACTATGGCTAAGAAAAGATAAAATTAAAGTCTCTTCTTTCCAGTGTTTTGTAGGAGGCAGAGTATATGGGTTTGGAGACCTTAAAAGTTCCCAATCAGCCTCTTTAACCCTAAAGTAATTGTTTTCTCTTGATCATGCCCTCATCACCCTTCTTCTTAAAACCATCCAGTGTCTCCCTATTGCCTAAAAGATAAAGGTCAAGCTCCCTGGCACGGCATTGTAGACCCTTCCTACTTGGTCCCCACCCCACTTACTTCTTCACAAATTTTATTCAAGCAACACCAAACTACTTCCATATTCCTGAAGATAGCATGATGTTTCAAGTTTCTGTTTTTCATTCACTCTACATACATATTGATTGTCTGACATGTGTCCCAAAACTTAGTGATACAGAATAGGTATAGAGTGGTGAGTATCTAATATTTAAATAATATTAGCAACAAATATTTATTGAGTGCTTAGGATATACTGAGTACTATGCTAAGTAATTTACACATATTATCTTATAATTGCTTATAACAATCCTATGATGTAAAACCTATTTATACCGATTTTATAAATGAATAAGCTAGGGCACAAAAAGCTTAAGCAAGATGCAGATCACAGATCTCGTAAGTTGAAGTGCTGGCTTTTTCTGATTCCAAGGCTGCTCAAGCTCATAATCACAAACTATTTTTCAGTCAGTTTCCTCTGCCTGAAAGATTCACCCATCCTCTTTCCCCTCCCCCACTATTTCCTAGACAGGCCCCATTGGTTCTATAAAACAAAGTCCAATTATCACATCAGCTAATTCCCAGCTTAATTCCCTGGGATACTAAATGATTCCCCCTCTATCCAACACTGCCCCTGAACACAGTTGCTTTTTTACCTATAAATCCAGTTCTGCCTCATCCCTACTACACAAAGAAAGAAGCACAAATTGGTGTGGGAACGAATTGCTCAATAAGTAGTTACCTATCTGGAGGGAAAATCAATTAAGATATCAAAGCAGATCATAAACCAAAATAAATACATGTGAATTAAAGCATTAAAGTTTTGTTTTTTTTTTTCAAAAAACAAAATCAAAGCATGAAAGAACTAAAATAAGAGCAAATATTTATCAACACCTGGGAGGAGAAGGGCCTTCTAAGTTTCAAAGGAATAAAAGAATCATAAAATAAAAGACCAATGGATTTTACTATGTAAACCTGTCTAGAATGTCTGTAGGTTGAAATATATTACAGGGAATTGTAAAACACTGGGAAAACATATTTGTCTCAAATACGATAGAAAAGAACTGGTATCATTTTTGAAGTGGATGAAACAAAGGAAATAACAATACTGGGATTCACTGCAGCTCCACACTGCAACATGGCTGAATCCTACACACAAAATGTTGGGTAAAACAAGCTGGTCACAAGAGTTCAGAGCAGGATTCCATTTACATAAAGTTCAAAAATGGGCACAACTAAACTCAATTGTTTATGAATGCCTACATAGTTAATAAAAACATTAAGATAAGCAAGGGGACAATTAGTCAAAAACCAGGACTGTGTGTATGAGGGCAGAGGTGGGGGTTGGCAGGTGAATAAGACACAATGAAGAAGAAGGTGATGGATGGTCAAGGGGAACATGTGGGACAACATGTTACATTCTATTCCTTAATTTGGGCTGTGGTTGCACAGGAGTTCACTGTATAATTACTCTTGAAACTGTTCATATGTTTTATACACTGTTCTGTGTGTGTAATATAGATTTCATGTTGAGAAAGTGGAAAGGAACTCAAAAGATGAATGAGCAAAGGATGTGCATAGAAAACCCACACAAAGAGGAAATGCAAATGACTAACCTTTTTATGGGAAATTTTCCAGCTTACTGGGAATCAGAGACATGCAATTTTTCAAACAACACAATGTCATTTTCTAATTTTTATTTTTGTCTTTTATTTTTATGACGGTACTCAGTGCTGTTGGTAATGTAGTGAAACGTATACCCTCAAACACCACTGGAAGAAGTGAAAACAATTTGGTAATAAGTGTCAAGGGTCAAAACTGGTCTTTAAGTTTTAACCCCAAATTCTACCGCAGGGCTATCTTTAAGGAAAGAGTCCTAAGTTAGACAGGAAAAAGCAATGAACATCAGGGAATGACAGGTGAAAAATTTTAAATGCTAATCTACTAAAGTCTAATAAAAGGGAAAATGAAATAACTTTACACTGAGTGGTGGAATATCACATAGACAATAAAACAATGTTTATAAAGAATTATTATTATATAGAATATACTTATGTTATCGTAAAAAAGTAAGCTGGATACTAAACAGTATATATAGTTTGAAACATCTGTGTAAAAGTATGTAAATATTTTACCAAGAGGAGAATAAACTAGAAGGAAATATACCAAAATGTTAACTGTAGTTTTATTTAGAAGCCAGAAACTGTAGTAAATTTTCTTTTTCTTTCTTTTTTTAAAAATTTCAGTGAATGTTCTAAATTTTTATAATAGAATACATCATATATAACTCTCTCTCTCTCTCCCCTCCTTATCTATCTATCTAGCTAGCTAGCTATCTATCTATCTATCGTCTATCTATCTATCTATCTATCTATCTGTCTATCTATCTGTCTATCTATCTATCTATCTATCTATCTATCTATCTATCTATCTATCTATCTATCTATCTATATCTATCTATCTGTCATCTATCTCTTGTCTTTCAGGCAAGGTCCTTTAGGGTACTGATTCTGGCCTAATAGGAGTAGACTAAACTACCCCTGAGCCAGAATTCTGACACGGCAATTTTCCGTCTGAGTCAGATTTCTCAATGTACATGAGCCCTGTCTTGAGTTACACCTGCATTCCAGACTCTGATCCATCGTTTTATTTTCCAACTTCAACTATTCGCTTTCACTTTCCTAACTTAGTACCGAGCTGGGTTGACTTTCAGCGTTTTAACATCCCTGTTGGGGCTCCTGTATCAACTCCCCTCAAGTGCCCCCAAAGAAAGCCCAAGTGTGCATCTCACGTGGCCTGCTGGGACTTAGTGTTGCAAACTTGTTCCAAGTTTCAATTTTATGAGGAGTACTAAATATAGCCCCCTTTGATTCTTTTAGAAGGCACTGTTATGCAGAACTACTCCTAGACCAGATACACCTCAATGAGGTATAATGGTTAAAAGCACTGGCCTTCGATTCTAAGGGATGTGAGTTTGAGTGGCAGTCCCACCACTTAGTTATGTGGCCTTGAGCACGTTGCTTATTCCCTTTATGTCATTCTTCTTCTGAAAAATATAGATAATAATAATACCTACCTTAAGCTTAAAAGATTAAATGAGATGAAGGTGGTAAAAGGGTACAAACTTTCAGTTATAAGATGAATAAGTTCTAGGGATATATAATGTACATCATGATGACTGTGGTTAACAATACTGTACTATATATTGGAAAGTTACCGAGAGAGTAGTGAATCTTAAAAGTTTTTATCACAAGAAAAAAAATTGTAAACACGCGTGATGATGGATGTTAACTTATTGTGGTAATCATTTTGTAATATATACATATATCAAATCATTATGCTGTACACTTGAAATTAATAATATTATATGTCAATTACATCTCAATTTTAAAAAGTGAAAAGAAACGATTAAATGGGATGATCGATAAAAAATACTTCGTGCCTAGCATATAAAACATGCTGCACCAATGTTCCCACTTGTGCAGCCCATCTACCACCACTTCTCACTTCAAATTTTATATTCTAATAGAAAGTAAACGTTTACTCAGCACATTTTCCACTTATTATAGAAGAATCATTATTACAGTCCTTTGTCTTTATTCATTCCCTGCCAAACCAACAACTTTGCCGAAGAATGCTCTCCAAGAAATGATCCTCTCAATTCTGTGCAGTAGATGCCTTTAAGCAAGTACAGAATCCAAGAGCATCCTAAAAGGAGGTTAGGAATATGCACCAAGTGATGCTCCTGAGAGACCAATGCTGAAAAAAAGTATGCGAGAGTCATCTTTAGAAATTGAAGCCAGAGTAATTGAGAACTTCTTAAGCATGGGAACCAAGGAAACAGAGCATGGAAACCTTCAAAGCCACTTGTCAGATACTTGGACCAAATGTATGTGGATGAATCATGAAAAACAAAACTCATGCCCAAGGTTTGCCTACATAGACTTCCTAGATTGATGACTTTGCTTTAGCTCATTGGGTGACTCAGTGAAAACCATCACTGAAAACCATCAGTTCTGTCAGTTTGCATTTTGAGAATGTGATAACTGAAAGAAGATTTCACTTGGCTGTTTGGCCATCTTATGAATGAGTAGTGTGTCTCCCCCTGATTATCCCAGAGCAGCTGCCTGAATTACATAGTAAAAAATATTTACATGCACCTTCATTGTCTCACCTGGAAATGCCTCTTTTGTGTGCCCTGGGAAGACCCTGCCCCTTTCAGTTTCCTTCTGCAAGAAATCTAGACCAGTTGCTGGGGAGAAATTCATTTCTTTGTAGGATGAAATGCTCCCTAGAAATTGAAGAGCTTTTATATTCCAGAATACATTATTCAAAACACCTTCATATCAACTGCTTACAGCGGTGTCAAAAAAAATACAAAATGATAGCTATGTCTTGCAAACAAAAATCAATGGTTTCCTCACAAACTAGAGGAGGTGGCATGCCACACAAAATGCAGTTACCTTTTGGATCAGGCTGGGCGGCTAGCAATGTTCTCAGCATTTACCTTGTTAAATTTATATCCAAGGACATTTCTCTTGCTATTGTACCGAATTATCTGCAAGCAAATGGATACGGTTTTTGCTCTACATTCCTGGCCCAGAAAAGGCACCAAAATATACATAGGCCTAGAAAAAGGCAGATGTTTCTCTTCACAATTGCATTTAACTTGAACATATTGCACAGAAAAACCACAGAGACTGCCTGACATGTCCCATGCTTAACTATGTGTTTAACATTTATAGATCATTTAGTCCTCATCTGCATTGTAATTTCACTCTGTGCCATAAATGTGAAACAAGTTTTAAAGCTTTTTGATATATAACTTCAGTTTATTACATTTCCATAAAGCTGTCCAACATTTACTAGGGTTTTAAAACTTTATTAAGTGATTTTCTTCAAGTGCCTAAGAAATGCCATCACCACAGTAATAGTCCAATTTTCTATATCTCACTGTCAGGTTTCTTTGGTTCCACTGAAATGGCACATTTTTCCATTAAACTTTGTAGTACATAATGTCGTGAAAGTGACAGTTGAGCACTATTGTGGCTGTAGTAAGAACATCGACAGAAACTTGACCTTTGGGTCATTTGAAACAATTATTGGGAAAATCTTCAAGAGAAAGCGAATGACTTAGAAAATTCAAATTTGCTTCTTTAAGCAAATGACAAAGAAAGAACATCTTGAAAGTTCAGCTTGCCTTCTGATTGCTCTGGTTGCTGTAGCAATGAGGTAAGGTAGTGCCTCCTTCCCAGCATATTAGACCTAGCACCTGGTCTTGTGCTGGGGTGCTCAGTGTCGGGAAAGATGTGCACTAATGTCAACACAGACCCCTAATCCCTCTATTGGTTTTCATTTCTATCTCAGGACGAATCACAACCTGTAATTATCGAAATTGTTTTTTCTTTATTTGTGTATTTGTGTGTTGTCTATCATAGATCTCCATGCTGAAACCAGAGTAAAGTAGTGAATCCCATGGGAGCAGGTATCTTCTCTGCCTGTTTTCTTATATCTTGAGCATTAAGCACAATGACTGCCCCTTGTGCTTAGCTGCTGAAAAAAGAATTCAAGTAGATGACTTAACTTCTTTCACACGTGGAGTCTTCAATCCTTCAGACTCCCGGTTATCCAAAAAATGAAATGTAATGAAAAAATAAAATACTGTTTTTCGTCAGGGAGAATAAAGCTGCAATAAGCTTGAATTAGCAGAATCTTTTTTTTTTTTTTTAAAGCAGCTGTAACTCCAAATGTATCTTGTGTATCAACCACACCTGGGCTAGGATCCCTGTCCCCATCTCATCACCTCCTCCCTGATGACATGGTCCAGACAGATGGTTTATGTGCTTCATATCTCTGTCTTCACTAATGTTGCAAAGCAGCCTGATTCTGACTCAGCTTATCCCCTACGTCATGGCAGCTTGATTCGCCAAATCATATTATCATGATGACAGCTTTGATTACAGCAGAAAGAATGTCCCCATCCATCCCACAGAGTCTCTATGTGAAGAATACTGGTTTCCTACGTGGGAAGACATGAACCATAAAGGTCTTGAAAGAGAGAGAACAACAAATCTGACCTTGCATTTTCAGAATTGTTTTTCTAATCTAAAGAAAGATAACTGTGAATTAAAACCAAGTGTTGAGTCAATATCCTCCAACTTTTTAAATAAATGGTAGACTATTCAGATACCAGGAAGTCCATTAGCAGGTATTTTCAAGGGGAAAAGTTCCTGTTGCTCAAAGCAGCAAGCCACACTAGTGTTCTAACTGAGGCATCAGCTAGCAGGCTTAAAGCACAGAGCAAAACAGGCCAATCCTGGGCTCCGTTCCCACGAGGACCAGTTGGCTCGTTCCACATCCTAGCCATAGCTGCACCACTCCCTCTGCAGCCACTCTATTCCAATGGTCACAAAGGAAAACTAGTCAGAGGATATGGGTAGATCACACACGAACAGAAGAAAAACATCTTTGCTCTCACATTTGACTCATAACAAGCCAGAAAAGCAATGTTCACATATGAAGGGACAGCATGTTAGCTAACATGTTAATAGTATTATCAGTAAGATAAAAATGTTAGTAAATGATCCAAATTACATTCTTATTGGACCACAGGAAGATGAAATCAGGGTAATAGGAATATGAGTCCTGAATGTGTCATCCTACTTCTTAAAAAACAAAAAACATATATATGGTGTGTAAAATTCAAATTTATAAATAGAACATCAGTAGGGTTGTGATTAAGGGTATTGTGATTAATGACTACGAACATATATTATTGGCACTTAGATACTGGTGTTTAATGAAAAGACAAAAGTTAACTACGTAATTTCACATACAGGAGAGAATTGTTTGGCCAAGAACTAACTTGAGATATAAATTATGCCTTTAATATCTTATTTTCAAAAGTTGTAAAGAATACTTCTATCGCTTTACAACTCTTACATTCTCTGTCAGTTCTGCAAAAGGAAAATCTTATGTTGCACATTCAATTTTTTATCTCTTAGATTGATTGATACCAACATAATAAAATTTCTTTGTGTTATATTAATAAAACACAACAGAGATTTGCTATAAAACTGACTAATGAAAATACAATGCAATAAAGACAGTTAATATGCTTTTATGTTTATAATCCTGAAAGTCTCAGTCTAAAAAATCAATATTAATTAAATGTAGTATAGTAAATGGATTCATAATGGAAAAGTAATCAAAAAATACAACCAATTATGGCTAATTCTACAGTGCTTAATTACTGACATATATTACCACGTTATTGACAATGCAGCAAAAATATTCAACACGAATTTCAGACAGGCAGCATAGTATATATCTTGCAATGAGTTCTGTTTTCCCTTTGACATAACGTATACTGCATTCATTCATCCAACAAATTTGCCATACCCACCATTCTGTATGCAGTACTGTATTGTGTGTCAGTGATACATAATGGGGATAACCCAGTTCATAATCCAGGGGTAAAAAAGACAGATAACTAATAGCTACAACAGAGTGAGGTAAGTGCTAAGAGAGGAACCCACGGCACAGAGGAACACGCTTAACTGCATCAGGAGAGAGCATCTGGGGAGAGTCTTGGTGAAGTGGAGACTTCAGCAATCCCATGTTTCCATCATATTCTAGCACCATATAGAAGAATGATTCCAAAATGATTGTCAGCAGAGGTGTGGTAGTTTTTGCCACTTCATAGTAAAATGAGATGCATTTCTAAAAATTAATTTATTTACATAAATCTAATTTATACCATCTGAAGACTTCTCTGTCTTTTGAGCTAGTGTCCTTCTAACTTTCTTATGTCCTTTCTTTTCTGAAATCATGGATCATCCGTGATAGGGCTGTTTTTTTCTCTTTAAGTCATCTAATTAGTAGGCAATTCTAGGTAAGTTCGCCACAATACTTCTGCAATTTTCCTTGTCAGTGAAAGTCACAAGCCCAGAAATCACTCTCATGGAGCAAGACCAGTTGGACCACAAAGAGAGGAAGTAGGCAAGCTGGTTAGTTCATCAGCTGAGTGTTAGCAGTAGAAGCTTTCTTATCCAGTATGATCCAGAGCAGTTAGTAAATTAATCAAAAAATCAATTAAGATGGGATATCGTAAAAAACTACGTATTTTGAATCTTTTCTATTTTAATGTAAAATACTTGTTTACTTGTGTTAATCTAAAAGGGTCTTTTCTTTTTGAATTCACTGATCCAGTGTACCTTTTAGTTGTTTTTCTTTTTTAATTAAATATAGCCTGTTAGTTTTTTAAACTGGCATAGCAATTTAAAGACAATTGTGAAGCAAGATAACTGTACAGTCACCTAGAATTTTATAAATTTTTTTAATTTTTACAGTTTATCTTAAACCTCATTTGACAGGCAATTTTATATTTACCTTTATTATCTTGCAAAATATTCTATTTTGTTTTCATAGAAACAACTGTTTTGTGTACCTGTAATTCATCAATTATATAATGTTCACATAATTACGACTGAATAAGCAGATTTAAGAATCAACAAAACGACCCTTGGTATGTATGCTGTTTAGCAGGTGTTGACATAAGGGCATGCACTTACCAGAACAGGGCTTCTCCAATTTAACGTACTTGCAGATTCTGCTTCAATAGGTCTGGAGAGACACACAAGCCAGAGTTCTAAGCTCTCAGGTGCTTCTGTTGCCATTGGCCACGCACCACACTTCAAGCAGCTAGAACAATGGTGCTCTGCATTGGCTGCACATTAGAGTCACCTGAGTCCCACCATGAATGATTCTCATTTAAGTGGTCTGCAGTGAGGCCTTGGAAACAGGGTTTTTCGCCAAAAAAGTTCGCCAAATGATTGGAATGTATTGGAATGTAGCCTGCTTGCTCAAACATTCTATGTGGCGTGAGAATTAGGGAGTCTCTCTTACAGAGAGAATGGAGAGTGTCAGCAATGCACTGAGTAAGTCTGTTCATTGAAGTCAGTTAAGATGACTACCACCATGTTTCCCCGAAAATAAGACCTAGCCAGACTATCAGTTCCAATGCATCTTTTGGAGCAAAAATTCATACAAGACCCGGTCTTATATTATAGTAAAACAATATGTTATACATAAGACTGGGTCTTATATGAATTTTTGCTCCAAAATACGCATTAGAGCTGATGTTCCGGCTAGGTCTTATTTTCGGGGAAACACAGTATATACAGGGGGTACCAAAGTAGACACTTTGGTCAACGTTACTCAAGCAGTAGTTCGCCGTAATCAGAAGTGTCTGGAGGCTGATGGTAACAACTTTGAGCATCTCTTGTAATTGCAGAAGTCAAACATGACTTGTATTCATCTTTTGTTATTGGTATATGAGTATCACAATTTTAATACAGTTTTTTTCTTTCTTAAAATGTGTATACATATTTTTGGCACTCTCTGCATATATAATCAGTGGATGTCACTTTCCTACCTCACATCCCTCAGGTTCAATATGTTTTAGGATTATTTTTGTTTTGTTTTTCATTGACTTCCTTTCTAAGACTTATGATTTCCCCTGTATAAAAATCCTGGGCCTTAGGGAAAGGGAATAAAACCCGAATATTTGACTGGTACCAGTACCTGATATCCGTTAAGCTACATAGAAATGAAGTATGCCCATCCTCTTAGCCTTGGCTTTGGTGTAGCAATTACATAACAGTTTAAAGACACATTCCCAAAGCTCCATTTCCTAGGCCCTAGGGGGACCAATCCAACCAGATTCAGTATTAAAGCTTAGGAAGAACTGATGAAAACACAGAAGGCTAGAAAGGAAGACACAAAGAAAAAATGAAGGCGGTGCAAGTTTAATACTTAGCCATTCAGTTTAGGATGCAAAGATAATATACAAGTAATATGAAATTAGAAATCATTATCTATGAAATAACAGTTATTTTTCATAAATACGTACACATGATCTAAGACTGTTCTGTGTGGGACTTGTTCAGCCATGCTTTTGGTCTTTTGGTGTAGAACAGGGGCCCCCAGCTTCCCATGTTTGTAAATCATTTTACTGGAACACAACCAAGCTCGTTCAATTACATATTGTCTGTGGCTGCTTTCAGACTCTTTATACCAGAGTTGGGTTGTGACAGAGACTGTATGGTCCACGTAGACTGAAATATTTACTATTTGGACCTTTACAGAAACACACTTGCTGACTTCTAATGTAAAGGAACCATCATCAAAACTCACCCATCCTCATTACCAGTAAAACGCAGTCTTGCCAACAACGCCACATTAGCATTGGAGGGCTAGTTCCCAAAAATCAATTAACACTCTCTAAGTTTCCTGTTAATGATCCCTCTTTAAATCACTTAAAATCTCTGCTGGGAGGACACCTTAAAGTTGGCCAGAGTGTGGCTATGAGCTCAGAAGGAAGTTGAAATGCAGCCCATAATAAAAGCTAGATAAAGAAAAGAAAATGGACTCGTGAGAAACTAAGCTATGGGGAGTAATGTAGATCCAGAAATGAGTTCTGTTCATAATACCCTTTCATGCTGTGTTTATGCCCAGCTATAGGTCTTTTTAATGCGAAAGCAGTTATTTCAGCCTGAGTTCCAATCTTTCAGTGGGAGAGTTTCTAGGCACTGCTTCTTTCACATTATTCAAACTGGTCCTGCTAATTGATTGCTTTTTGTTTATAGTCCAAAACGGGAACATTATCCTTTTCATCAATTTTCTCAGCAGTCGGCAAATGTACCATTTATTGCATGTAGAGTTCTACTTAAATAACATTCAACCATCTTTCCAATAGATTTCAATGAGCAATGTTCCTAGAGGTGCTTAACAATCTATAATGCCGATTCATTACGTGGAATCCTTCTAATGACAAATAGTAATGTAGGAACTCTTTAGGCCTATCATTTCTTTAGATGAATTTTCTTGACAATGATGAAAAATGAACATCACTGTTTGCAAATGAATATATCATGCATTTCCAGCAGCTATTATTAAAGCTGCCTTTGCTCAGACTGTATGCAATGAGATGATAGATCAGTTGCATAGCGGGGCTTTTTTTGGTGGAGAAGAGGGAATAAAGACTCCATAAAGCATATGCATCAGCATTATACTTAATATATTTATATTTTTATTTAAAATACATGTCACCTGAGGTGATGGCTTCATTAAAAGCTGGTCTTTGATTTTTTTGCTCAAAGTTCTCCAAATGAGCAGGCTCTGAAAATGAAAGTATCTGTTATTCAAATCTGGTTGTTGCCACTCTGCTTAAATAAAAGCCCTCATGCAGACTGCATAATTCTATAAAACAGGTAAGGATCATAAGATCGGTTCAATTTTTTAAATAGCTATAAATGAGTTAAAGATTGTTTTTTAAAAAGCATTACTGAGTACATATTGCGTCGGGCAGTCTATCACCAGGTATAGAAATAAGAATAAGAAGGCTGTTCCAAGACAGCCTGGCCATTCACAGTTGTCAGGTTCTCTTGGTAGCCTTAGGTAGCCTCTACTAAACCTTTAGACCAGAGGCAAGGGAGAGCTACCAGCTCCCTTGCACAGAATCTGAATGCTGTTTGTATGTTATAATACAAGAAAGTCCCAAACTAAATTCTACCAAAAATATATTTATTAGCAAGGAGGTGAAGGGAATTCAAATATGCTATCCTAAATATGCCACTTTGATACGAGGAACATTTTGAACTGAAGGCAATTGAGTGGAGAATCAATGGATGCAGGAAGAGTTCTTTGCCCTGCCCTTATCTGACTAAATCAGGGCACAAAATTCTTTTTGTGAAGATGCCTCCCTCCCCTAGCACCAGGAAGAGGAGAGCACTCTTACTCCTGGAGATACAGTCAACACCAAGATGAGTTTGCATGAACAGACCTTGAGTTCTGTTCATAATACTAAAATACTAAATACTAAATACTAAAACAGCCGTTATCTTCCATTAGTTTCCCCATATATTTTCTAGTCTCTTCCCCACAGCTTATCATCTTGAAACCCAAATCCCTTTTCCTTTGTTAAAATAATATATAAGCTCCAGAGTCTAAACAATTCTTTGAATTTCAGTTCTTTTCTGAACTCCATGCATGTAAAATATTAATATAAATTGCATGCCTTTTTTCACTTGTTAATCTGTCTTTCTTAGTTTAATTCACAGGCTCCCCCAGTCACTGAACCTAGGAGGGTAGAGGAAAAGTTTTTTTTCTCCCCGACAGATGCAAAGCAATTGAACAAACACATTTTCATACAAACTGCCTCTGTAAGACCATTCAAATCTTAGCTTTCTATCCTTTAGGCATTCAGGACAATATCATGTATGAAAGGTTCTCTGGCTTCAGGTGTGATCATGTTCCAGCAGCAAGTTTCAACTAACCATCCAGTCTAGATTCCTTCTTTTTAGTGGAAGGAACACAGAAACAAAAGGAGTCCTACCCTGGGGCATATTCCTGAGACAGTTAGGTTTCTAAGCTTGCCAGATTCTCATATCCCATTCATGGAATGGCTTGAGGGGCCTGCACCATCTTTCTAGACAATCCACTTATCTAATACATCACTCATTTCAGACATGAAAAAATATTTCTACTACCCCTTGATCTCAGTTTAGATAGCAACGTCTAGCGATTAAACTGTTATCACTCTTCTAGAGTGTAGACTATAGATCTTGAAATGCCAACTCACCGCTTCTTTAGGGGTTCCTATTAGGATAATTCCTCTAAGTAGCCCTAGGATATAGACTTTATTATTAATTACACATATACATATCACACTGCCCATCAGAAAGTATTTAAAATAAATTACAGGCAATAGAACATACATCAGTTTCTCAGCACCATAATACTAACATGTACAAAAATCTAACGGTACAGAGAAGGGAAGGATTTATTTAACCTGAGGTGTTAGGAGGGCTTCACCAGGAGGTGATATTTGAATGGAATCTTGAAGTTCAGCAAGGAAAAGAGAGTGGGGCATCAGAATTCCAGGCTGAAAGAACAACACGGACAAAAGCAAGAAGATAAAAACAATCGTGCATGAAGGAACTGTAAGAAATTCAGTGTAGCTGAAACATGGAGTGAAGGAAAGGGGTCAAGGACAGATGAATGAAGGACTGTGAGATTCAACAACTGCCAAGTAGCTCAGATGGCCTTTGTTTTCTTCCTGTCCTTTTTTCCCCATCAGCGTGCGATGGTAGAAAGAGTACAATCCTCTTAGTCAGAATTTGTTACTTCATGACAATTCAACCTTGTGAAAGTGATCTGTTAGGGTACAGTCACGAAAATTGTTTCAGAGATCTGGCTAATTATTGGTTCAAAATACAATTTTCCAGGCTCCCTCCCATACCTCCTGCATCAGACACTCTGGAGCTATGCATTTTCAGCTCCCACTTTGTGAATCATTGCCTTAAATACAATATTATGTTGAAGAAATCACCTTTGTCAAAAATACTCTGAGTAGGTGCTATTTCTTTGGCCTCATTTCTTCCAAAGAGGAAAAAAAAAGGAGAGAGAGAGAGAGCAGTAATCTGAAGAGTCTGAAATATTTAAAATGAAAACCTTTAAAATCCTTTAGCTGCGTTGTGGCATTTGCAGGAAGAGGGAGAGATTATCCAAAGGTAAGAGACTTTTCATCCTTTGAAGCTATATTGGTGTGATGTGAATCAAACCATTCATGCAGAGAACAAAAGCACTTTTGACTTCAAGAGCCAGTTAAGATGGTAACTTAAATAAACAGAGAGGAAAAGAGATATGACAAAAGGTCAACTTAGTCATAGCTGCTTGAGCATGATTGAAGTAGTGCCTTAGGCTGAACAGCTGAATTGAGTTTGCAATTATCCACCCCCTTCCAGAGGTTCCCGACCTGAAGTCACCAGATCTGTGAAGTCAGTTCAGAGGGAGGTCTGGAAGCCATTTTCAGTATATCAAAATTTCTAGTACAGTGCTTGTCACAGTGTGGTTCATGGAACAATGAGATCTGAACCACCTGAAGAATGAGGACAGCTTATTAAAAATGAAGATTTCTGTATCCCAACCCAAGAGATTATATTTCAGAGTGCTTGGTGTGAGGCCTGGAAATCTGTATTTCTTTTCAAATACTAGGTTATTTTGAGAGAACTTATTGGTGATAAGGTTAATTAAAATATCCCTAAGTAGCATCCCAATTTTCTCTGCTTTAGTTGAAATGAGCAAGTCAACTTAGGGCATGGTGATCAGAATTTGTAACAATCAGATATAGGTCTTTGATTAATAAAAGTGGGGAAACATGTTATTAGTTATAAGTACAATTTGCTTAGTAGAGAAAAATCTATCAAAACATGAATTTACAGAGAAACCTTCTTTTAAAGGAATCCTTGATAGCAAAAAGTTAGAAATGACTTACCTTTGACTGTTCTCCTCCCTCATTCTTGCCTGCATACATTTTGTTTAAAATCTTGATAGTACAAAATTACTAATGGGAGCCATTTCCTCCCATATTTTCCTACTCAACATCCCTTCTCTTTCCCCTCCTCTCCACTCTTTTTGTCAAATGGAGATAGCTACTCCAGCTGACATTTGGGCATGTGCCTGGTGCAAGATGAGGGAATCTACACTTCTGAAACATTTCTCTGGAGAATAAAACAACAGTGACCCACCATGACTTGGCATAAAAGGCATTTACAGAGCCAGTTTTGTTAAGGATGTGCCACCCATTTCATGGGTGTTTTCTCCTAATTTCTATTATCAGTAGAATGACTTTTGGGACTTCTGACATGAACGAATACCAAAAAGAGAGAGAAAGAGTGTTAAAATTTAATCCAATATTATTTTAATAAGCATAGAGTCATGTGACTCCATCAAGTTCAATAGTTTTTAAAATTCAATGGAAGTTTTACATCATCGAAAGCTGAGGCAGTACAACACCTAATCAAATAACGTGGGGGTTGCAGATTCTCCTGCGTAGAAAATTGAAGATCCTGACTATAAAACCACCACCTCCTCTGCAGTTATGAATTCATTGACATAGCAACTATAATGGGTTTCCATCAAGGTTGCCAAAAAAGAATCTCTTCTCATTAGACAATTGTAAGTTAATAGCAAAGTTACATGGAAAGATGTTTCCAACAGGCTTAAGCCAAATTGGTTAGAAACAACCATTAGGTTCTTTTTAGTAAATAACAGTAGCAATCAGCTATGCACTTACAACTTCACCAATGTGTTATTAAGAAGTTAAGACTCAAACTAAATTGTACCACACATAACAGATACATTTAGAGATAAAGTTTGAAGGGCTAGAAAGAGTGTATGCTCCTCAGTGAATGTGAAAACTGTCTCAATTGTTTTAGCCAAAACAAATATTTTTATTAGTTCTAAGTCCACATATGAGAGCATATTTCTATCACCTATTATGCTAACAAGCCACTAGTTCAAAATATTTCCATTATGATGCAAATTAGATAAAATACCTGGTGTTGACCAGAGGTAAAGATAGCTGAAGCTTTTGCAGAGGCGCCTGTGGAATTCAATCTTTCTGACTACATGTAAATTGAGGACACTTTGAGTGTGAATTCCTGATCAGTGCTACTGATTATCCTAGCAGTTAGCTTAAACTAACACCTACACCAGAGGTGTCCAAACGTTTTTCAACGGTTTTCACGTAGCGCCATATGTAGCAAAATACACAAACAGCCGGGCCACTCACTCGAGGTGAAGTACGTATTGCTTCACCTGGTTTATTTAAGTAAACTAAATATATTTTTGGAATTTGCTGCGGGCCAATTAACAATGGATGTGGACCGCAGTTGGTCCGGGCCGCAATTTGGACACCCCTGACCTACACAAACACGCTCACATATATCTCAAAATGGGGAAGGAGGGACACGATGTAATTGTTTCCTTACTACTGGTAGGTATATTTTAATCTCAGGAAGATTTAAAATTAAGTACAAAATTGTGTATAGAAACAAAAAAATAGTATTCTGTGAAGAAAGCTGTGTATATTTGGAATTATTTGTTCTTGAAATATTTAATAAAATTTATCCTATTAGAATAACAGATCAGTCTGTTTATTCCAATTTAAAAAATACATATATTTGAGAAATCTATTTAGATTTGTGAATTTAAGTTGAAATCTTACTAAGATTATGTTCAGTATTAGAACTGTTAAGTAGACTCAAATTTGCCATATTTATACATGCATTACATTGGTGCAAAAGTAATTGCGGTTTTTGCAATTATTTTTAATCTTTTAAACTGCAATTACTTTTGCACCAACCTAGTACTTCTCAGATTTCTAAGAAGTATTTACATATACAGAAAGCTTGACAGCCAGTTAAAGTCTTTTAGAGGGGTTCACATCGATAATATGCAATTTAAAATGTTTGAAGGTGCTTAAATGACCAAATTTTAATGGGACCAAATATTATTCAAAGACCCTACCAAAGTAGTTCCTAAAATTTACTAAGATTTTAAAATTAAATTAAAAGCCAACAGAACTCGATTGTTTATTTCTAACTTTATTAAATGAATATTAATTTCTGTGACCAGAATAAAATTGAATTAGCTTTTTTTACGTGCACATCTCACTTTCAGGACACCAAAAGATCCATTAGTAACATCATTGAACAAACTCTCCTTGTCACTAAAGATGACCTAGGCTTGCAGCATTTCTGGCTTATTAGCATTAGAATAACTCCTGCAGTCCTAAGAGGAGAAGAGTCAGGAAACGCCATTCCACGGCTTGTGGAGTGAGTCAGGGTGCTACAAGAATCAGTGGTTTACGACTAAGTGGGTTTCATGGAGGTCATTTGATCTAATCTATAGAGGAAGCAACAAACTGCGACCCAAAAGTTTGACTTGTCCAGCATACGCTGTAAACCAGTGTAGTAGACTTAGGATTCAAGACAGGTCTCATGACTTCTAACTCAGTGTTCTTCCCAATATTAACGAATATTTGTTAAGTGCTTACTATAAACCGGGCACTGTATGTAGACTCTGGGGATACAGCAATGATGAGTACAAAATCTTTAACTTCTTGGAGGATGGAGATAGATGACAAATATTGATATAAAGGGAAAAAAATGTGAGTTTGGTAATAAATGCTCTAAAGAAAACAAAAGAAAGTGTGATGAAGGAGAGTCTATGCCCAACAGGTGGGTGGGGCTGGGATGTGATACTTTATCTAGGTTGGTCAGGAGGAAAGTCATCTCCACAGTGTTGACATTTGAACTGGGACCTGAATGTTGAGAGAAGGCTGCCAGGCAAAGAGCTGTGGGAAGAATACTTCAGGCATTACAAAATATGGCAAGTACAAAGAGCCTCGGGCAGAGAAGAGCTTGGAAGGTAGGAAGAGTGAACACTAGAACTTGAGGGCAATGCAGTTGTTTGGATTTTATTCTGAATGCTTTATGGGGCTATTGGAAGATGTTGAGGAAAGAGTGACATAATCTGATTTGCCTTTCTAAAAGGTCATGCCAGCTGCTATGAGGAGAGTCTTCTATAGGGACATGACAGTAGGGACAGAAAAACCTGTTGGGAAGTTGTTGCAGTCCTCCAGATGAGTATAATGGTAACTTAAACAAGGGGGAAAGTATAGGAGATGGAAAGAAATAGACTCTGAATATATCTTGGAGGTAGACTCTATAGGACATGCATTGGCATTTGTTTTTCTGTAAGAGCTATTTCTTACATTCCTATTATATTGCAGTAAGTGACAAGGCAGTAGTAATAATTGCTCAAAATTTGGGATCCCCATGTTTTAAAATATCAGAACAGGATGTAAAGTTTTTGGTTAATTCTAAATGCACAGATTCCCCAGCCCCTGCCGTGGCCCACCTTAAATACTCTCATCATTCAGACACTCCTCAGATGTGGCTAGGGCTTAGAGCTGTATTTTATTTTGTTTTGTTTTGTTTTGTTTTTTGTTTTTTTCTGAAATATTTTTATGCATGTCAAGCTATCTTAACATAAAAGAATTCGTTGTTGTTTTTTTTTTATCAGCTATCATCACAACTTTAAGAATTTTGGCCATCGGTATTTTTATTTTATATTTATTTATTTATTTATTTTTATTAGTTTCCTGGGTATGTGAGAGCTGTATTTTATGTGCTAATTGCTCAAGAGATAGCTAGATAAAGCAGAAAAGGCATTAGGGAGAGACAGACCTGGCTCCAAATCTTGGCACCATAACTTAGCAGTTTGATCTTGAGCTAGTTACCTGACTCCTTTAAACTTTGGTTTTATTGCCTACAAAATGGGCAGAGTTTTACGAATATGTTTTAAATATTAAAATACCTTGCACGGTGCCTGATTATGCTTATACTAGGTACTCAAAAAGGGTACTTAATACTCTTAAGTTGTTTTCTGTGACCTCTTTCACTTTACTGCTGAGAGGCTATACCAGAACCAGGTGAATTTCAGCCCTTTGCGCTTAGAAATGAGTATGTAACATAAAGGCACATTTTATGGAGGCTTGGAGGATTTCAGGAATACTATAAATATCTTCTGCTGGGTTCACAAATATTTAAAGTAGGTGGCACTTATCATAGGCTGGCCTGAAACTGTGACTTTAAAGTTGGTCTCCTGAGGCTTTGTGAAATTGCCTACAGCTCCTAATTTTAAACATTTTCTTAATTAAAACGCTCATTCTGAGAGAAAGAATCTAGGATAGAGAAAGTCAGAGTGGGTCCCCTGGCTGCGGAAATTATCTAGACCACAAAATAAGGGTCTTAAGGTCAAGGACCATTTGACCAACCTCAGTAGAGGTATTTTCAGACTCTCATGCAAATCATGCAAAACCACTAGATTAAATATAATTCTGGGCATAATATTCAGACAGGTCAGTATAGCCAATTCCGGACTCTTTTCCCTGCTGAACACCTATAATTTGTCATATGTACTTAAACGTTCCCCTTTTGGCATCTTCAACTCTATAATTACTGGGAGAACAAATCATATGATAATGTGTTGGCTCTGTCCACAAATATCACCACCTTTAGTTTTCAAGGTCTTTCATTAGAGGCTGGCCTTTTGGAGTTTGGCCTTTGTTATCTTAAAGGTCAAGTACCTCCACTTTTTATGAACACCAACAGTCCTGCCAAGTGAGTAGTTAATTTTCAATTGTATGTCCATTAGTCTTTCCTTGTCTCCAATCTCACAGTTCCATATCCACTTAGGAAATTCAGTCCTCTTTGATCTTTTAAGAATCTTGTGAACATGATTACTAACTAAACTCAAACTCCACCCAAGCCTGTACCGTGTACTAGGATGTACACTGACATGATTTCCATTTCAACACAGCACTAAATTGGCTGTAGGAAACTAGCAGACAGTAACAGTGTCACACAGCTCATTATCAGTTGGATTCCTATATTTTATGGGTCTCATCAATTTAATAGTCTACGTTGATCATTATCTTGCAAGGTGGCTTTAATGAAGTGCAGAGACTCAAAAACATATTTGTGCAGAGACTCTATTGTTCTAATGGTTTTTGTATATACTCCATGCTGTTTAACAAGTAATATTTACTAATATTAATTAGTAATTAAATACTAGTTAATGAATAGTAATTACTACTAACAACTAATATTTACATGGTGTTGACTACATACTGGGCACTGTTTTAAGAACCTTTTATATATTAACTTATTTAATCCTCATAAAATCCTATAAGGAAAGTACTATTCTTATCCCATTTCACAGATGGGGAATTGCGGAACAGAGGTTTAATGATTTGTACAAGGCCACCAGTGAAGAAGTGAAACTCAATCAGTCTGGTTCCATAAGTGAAGCTTTTAGCCCTTCCCTATACCGGAATGTTTCAACTTGGCACTACTGACATTTTGTACAGGATAATTTGCTGTGAGGGCTGTCGTGTATCTTGTACGATGCTTAGCAGCATGCCTGGCCTCCACCCACTAGATGCCAGTAGCATCACCCCACCACGCCCTCAGGCTGTGACAATCCACATATCTTCAGACACTGCTAAATATCCTGTAATGGGGCAAAATTATTCCCTACCAC
>NC_138055.1:72247033-72302033 GCF_964194185.1 Rhinolophus hipposideros
GCTTCTCTCTTGCAGCTTTTTTGGATTCTTTCCTTGTCTTTAACCTTTGTTATTTTAATTATAATGTGTCTAGGTGTGGGCCTGTTTAGGTTCATCCTGTTTGGGACTTTCTGCACTTCCTGGATTTGTATATTTTATTTCTTTCACCAGGTTAGGAAAGTTTTTAGTCATTAGTTCTTCAAATAGATTCTCAATCCCTTGCTTTCTCTCTTTTTCTGGTACCCCATGTGATGCAAATGTTGTTATGTTTGATGTTGTCCCAGGAGTCCTTTAAACTATCCTCAGTTTTTGGATTCGTTTTTTCTTTTTGCTGTTCTGATTGGGTGTTTTTGCTACTTTTTCTTCCAAATCTCTGATTCGATCCTCTGCTTCATGTAGTCTACTGGTGATTCCTTCTAGTGCATTCTTCATTTCAGTTATTATATTCTTCACTTCTGACTGGTTCTTTTTTTATAGTTTCTGTGTCTTTTTTTAATGCTTGTTATCTCTTTGTTGAAATTCTCACTGAATTCCTTGAGCATCCTTAAAACCTTGTTTCGAACTCTGTATCTGGTAGGTTGCTTGCCTCCATTTTGTTTACTTCTTTTTCTGGAGTTTTCTCCTGTTATATCACTTGGGGCATATTTCTATGTTTCCTCATTTTGGCTGCCTCTCTGTGCTGGTTTCTATGTGTTAGGTAGGGCTGCTATATCTACCATTCTTGCCAGGTGACTTTATGTAGTAGGTGTCCTGTGGGACCCAGTGGCACAGTCTCCTTGGTCACCAGAGCCGGGTGCTCCAGGAGTGTCTCTTGTGTGGGTTGTGTGTGCCCTCCTGTTATAGTTGAACCTTGGTTGCTGTTGGCATGTCAGTGGGTGGGATTGACCCTCAGGCTGACTGGCTGTGGGGTTTGGCCATGTCCACAGCTTATGGACTGCTGTGGGCGGGGGGGGGGGGGGGGGGGGCTTACCCCATGGAGAGAAATTCAGTCCAGCGGGCTCTGGTACCTGTTGAGACTGCTTTTTGTGTGTGCCTCTTGTGGGGCTAATTGGGTGGTGCTCTGCTGTGTCTAAAGCCAACCTCCAAGTATGTTAGTTCTGGGGCCTCTTGGGAGGGGCTTCGGGTGCAGGCCCAAGTCAGCCACTGTCTGTGACTGGCAGGGGGTACCTGGTAGGAGCTACAAAATGATTCATGGTGAGTCAATGCCTGTGCTGCATCTGGAGGCATGTGGGAGAGACTACACTGAGAGCCACAGACAGCTGCCACAAGTACGATGTCTGAAGTAGCTCCACAAATAGCCAGGACACTTTGAGGCATGTTGTCACCTGCCAGCTCCCGTGAGGTTCAGCTGATAATTAAAGCCTCCTGCGGTAAGCATGTTGGGTGAAGCAGGGTCTCAGTGAGTCAGCAGGATGGAGCAGTGGAGCTCACCAGGCCAATCATATTTGGCCTGTAGGTGTGGTCTCAACATTGGAAAGATGGCACCCACCTCCCAGCTACGTGGGAGAGGAACATCACGCAGGGGAAATGGGGACTGTCCCTCTAGTCCTTTCCTTGAAGTTACACAACTCAGTCCATCCCCATATGTCTCCAATGCCTCCAGAGTCACCGTCCCTCTGCTGGAGCCCAGGGTAACTGCCTGCACGAGCCCTTTGAGAGGATGTCTGGGTTTCCACAGCCTTCTGTCCCACCTGGATGGTCAGAATCCCCACTGTTTTCAGAGCCAGAAGTTGTGGGGGCTCCTTTCCCAGCACCAGTACTCTGGGATGGGGAGCCTGGTGTGAAGGGTTAGGGTTCCTTGCTCCTTTGTGGGGAACCTCTGTGGTTAATATCTCTCTCTCCCAATTTTCAACCACCACATCTGGGTTTGGGACCAGACTGTTTTGTGTCTCCGCCCCTCCTACCAGTCTCAGTGTGGCTTATTTATATCCTTAGTTATAAAACTTCTGTTCAACTAGACTTCAGATGGTTCTCCAGTTTGATTGTTCTATAATTTAGTTGTGATTTTGATGTGTTCACGGGATGAGGCAAGCACAGCAATTATCTTCTCCACAACCGTGAATCTCCTAGCATTCATTCACTAAACACCATGCTAGATTACTTCACAGTGCATAGAGCCTACTCGCTCAAGTTCAACTGTCCCCTTATTGTAGTACTTCTAACTTCCCAGTGTCTGACAGCTGTCATTTTAAAGAAAAGTTTGAATTCTACTCCCTATAATCTTAAATCTTAATATTTTTCCTAAGTAACATATATTGTCCTTGATTTTATCTTTTAATCTCTCTTAGAGGCCAATAATAGGATCCCTGATTTTCAGGTGGTGAAAATATCGCTCAGAGAGGTGAAATATCATGTCAAAGTTCACAGACCAAGTAAAGGCAGCAGCTGAGCTTTGAACTCAGTTCTGCCTGATTCTGGAGCTTTGCTCTTCTGACCACTCTTTCCTCCATCTTGGATAGCAGGACAATGCGACAGGGCTTCTCCCTGCGCTCTGCCCAAACAAGCACAACCTAAATAATGTTTAAAATACATCAGTGCAAAAAGAATATATAACCAGCAAACAGTGAAAATATGGAGGCTACCAAAAGAAAGTGGTGTTGGTAGGTGTTTTGAAAATTCTGGGCAATATTCTAGATCCTTCCAACATCCTAATGTAAGCTACGTATGATTGTTATCATCATTTTACAGCTAAGGGCACTTAATGTATAATTTCGATATTTCCTCAGAATTAAATAGTCTGTAGATGATGATGACGGAGTGAAACTAACAGGCTCTGTGAGGATAAATTCAATTTAACTAGTTTGTTTACCACTTTATGAGGGGACTCAGTAAATGTGTTCAATGCATAAATGTCTGCAGGCCACAGATGCCAAAGTTCTGCACTTTTTCACTTCTCTCCTAACAGAAGCAGTAAGATTTAATCAATTGACAGGAGCTATCAAAAGCCAAGCCAAAACACCAAAAAATGGAGATCTGGAATTCCAAGAAAAAAGCGCACACCCATCAAAATACACCCAAATCCATAGTCCGCATGCCTTGCAATAAAAGACTTAGCCAAATACTTGAGACAAAAATATCATAATCCTTGGTTTTAGAAAAGGATAATCCTAAGGTCTAGGAAAAAGTAAATGTTATGTCCATTTTTGATAATAAAATGATTTGTGAAATTATAGGCTATTGAATGCAATTTCCTTTCTTTTATATAGCTGGCAAATAGTAGAGCCCATTATCAAGCAATCAGTGTTTGTCAATCCACAAATACTGTAATCAGCATGAGCCTAAGATGTGAAAGCAATGGTAAATGTATCTGTTTTTCTTCTATGGAAGAGGTATAGATCTTATACAGGGAATATCCAGCGTATTGGTATTTCTCAAAGAATGTTCAATAGGTGTTCATAGTATAAATGGCTGAACAAATAGCATAATCAATTAAATTTAAGAAACTCTGCAATATAAAAGGCAAAACATATTTCTTTACTGCAGGGATGCTCAGAACCTTTAATTTTGCTAATTTTTTTTTTGAGGACTATCAAATGCAGCATTGCTGAAACTAATCCTACAGTGACTTTTGAGGAGCTTAAATTCCAAATTTGCAAAATGTGTAGGTGAAATTATTTAAGCACCTGCTTTGGACTTTTAAGCTGCGTGAGGGAAGAGGCTGTCCCTGTTCATTGTTGTATCACTGGTACCTAGCACAGTGCCTGATATACACAGGGTACTAATTTGCTATTTGTAGACTGAATGAATAAATGGTTAAATATTGAGTATAAAGTTAAAGAACATGATAGACTACTTAATATCTTGATGATATGATCTAACATGTATTTGAAAAGAGGAGGCTGACTCAAAACTGATTTAAAGTTACTCTTGCTTTTTAACTATTCTTTTTGATTTGAGAAAGGGAAGTATCTATTTTTAATTGGATTTGATAATAAATTTTAAATTAACTGAACAGTCATAAATTCATTGATATTCTCATGTGTTGGAAATATTTTCAGAATATTTTCATTTCATATATATATATATATATATATATATATATATATATATATATATGACCTTTGTGATATGTGCAAAACAAAAGCATAACATCATTGTTCTTGAGTTTCTTCTTGACATGGGATATTTCTGGGAATAGCCTCCAGAAGGCACTATTGCGAAAGAATAGTATGGTAATTTTCTTTGAATACAAATAGTTGTAATCTGTATCCAAACAAAATATGTCTACATCTATATATAATATATATCTATATATGTATATATATAGATATATACGTGATACACACGAATGCATTACACCTCTCTCTGCATGCATGTATACATTTTTATATTAATGTTTGCAGACACATGTATGCATCTATATAGGAAAGGTATTGGAAAAAACTATGGTTTTCTGAGTTGCAAATATTCCCTGAAGTGAGGAATACTAGATAGCCATCTTATTTTATGGTGATTATATACATATAATTAATGCATCAGAAATTACTTATAGTGTGTGGAGCAAAGTCTAATTGAACTTCTTTAATTTCACTACCACCATCAGTTTAAAGATACGGTTTGTTGAATGGAGTAGAAGCATTTCATCAAGTAAGTGTTATTTCCATTTTTCCATTTTGAATGAAATCTGTCTTACATCAGGATTTAAATCAGTTACATTGATGTCTGAAACTAAATTATTGAACCTGGGAAACAGAAAAATCAGAAAGATTCATGTTTATGAATCTATTCTGTGTCTTCAAACGGGTTAGACATTTCCTCATTTTTATGCTATAAGGTTTCTACATGAATTGCCTAAAGGAAACCCTTTTATTTTTAACAGTTTTATTGACGTATAATTTATATGTCATAAAGTTAACCATTGTAAGTTTTTACAGTCTGATACTTTTGAGGAAATATATACAATTGTGCAACCATTGTCTCAGTCAAATTTTAGAGCATGTCTACTTTCTACAAAAGTTCCTCTGTGCCCAGTTGCAATCATTCCTCCTCCCCATCCCTGGCAAACTGTTTTTCAAAGTGGATGTGCCATTTTATATTCCTACCAGCAATATCTGAGAGTTCCAATATTCCATATCCTTAACAAACTTAGGTTTTTCAGTCTTTTTTATTTTAACCGTTCTCGTGTGAGTCGTGGTATCTTATTGTGGTTTTGATTTGCATTTCGTAATGACAAATGATGTTAAGAACGTACTTGTTAACCATTCTTATATTGTCTTTGATGAAATGTCTATTCACATATTTTGTCACTTTTAATTATTTGTTTTGTTAGAGTTATTTATATGTTGTAGATAGAACATCGTTTTTAGATACATGAGTTGCAAATACATAGTCCGTAGCTTATCTTTTCACTTACTTAATGGTGTTTTTTGGAGAGAAATCATTTTAATTTTGCTGAAGTTCAATTCAACATTTTGTTTCTTTGATGGATCATGTTTTTGGTATAATATGTAAGAAATCTTTAACTTTAAACTCAGGGCTTTTGTCCTATTTTTCCTATTATCTCCTCCTATTCTAGATGTTATATAGTTTTAGCTTATACATTCAGATGCATGATCCATTTTGAGTGTGTTTTTGTAAACGGTCTGAGGCTATATTCTAAATTTATTTTTTGCATATAAATATCCAATCATCCAAATTTCATTTATTGAAAAGGTTTTCCTTTTCCCCCTTCAGTTGCCTTGGCACCTTTATCAAAACTCAGTTGACATAGTTGGAGGGTATATTTCAGGACTTTCTATTCTGTTCCTTTGATGTTTATGTCTGTCTTTATGAAAATAGCATTTTGTCGTGATTACTTCAGCTTTATATTAACTTTTAAAATCAAGTAGCATAAATTCTTCAAATTTGACCTAATTTTCAGCCTTCTAGTCCGTGAACATGCATATCTCACTTTTTTAAGGCCTTTTTAAATTTTTCTCAGCCATGTTTTACAGTTTTCCATTTACAGGTCTTGCACTTCTGTGAAGTTTATTCTTAAATGCTCTATTTTTTAATGCTATTATGAAATTTTGTTTGCTTAATTACATTTTCAGGTTGTTCATACTGTATACAAATACAATTGATTTTTTATATTGATCTTGTGTCCTATAATCCTGCTACATTTATTAATTCTGGGATTTTTTTTTTTTAGAACCTTTAGGACTTTTAAAAATATATCCCATTCTGAATGTCTTCCAGAAATAGTCTATGTCATGCGGGAGCAGATACACATGCCTAGCACATAAGTGGATGTTTAATACTTGCTTGTTGAATGATGGAATGAATTTTTGCATATATTTCTCCAAAGTATTATACTTTTTCTAACTATAATTAATAGGTAATTTAACTTTATAAAAATGAAACTTTACACATAGACTTGATGATTATATATTTTCATTTCATTACAATTAAATTGCAATGTTTCATGCTTTAAACTATTCACAGGGTATACGATGTGGAAAAAGAAAAAAAAAAAACAACAACGCAAGTTGGCAGTAAAATAGGTTTGTTTTATCCAAGAGCATTTTGATGATAAGATTCTCATTTTTCTTTCTTGGTTTTTCAAAAGGAATATCATTTTAAGTGAATATGTGATCAATACTAAATGCCCAAAGTATGCATTCCTTACAGTCAGTCTTGATTTCATGAAAGAAAAATGCTTATGCCTTATCATGTTTATTGCATAATTTGCAATTTACAGCAACAATGCATCTATTTAATTTCCACTTAAATGTTGTAAATCACTCTCCTGAAGAATACACTGAGAACAAATCGTTTTTATTTACATAAGTTTTTTTGTAGCTAACAATCTAAGCCACACATCTCAGACTTTACTAGGAGAATCATTTTGGTTTTTTTACATATGTATAATTTTGAACGAAGATTTTTAACTACATAAAGCACAAACACCTGTGTTGCCCACAGTATTAAATGCTTTAATGCTAAACATACATCATAAGCTGACTACTATGTGGGGTGTGCCAAACATACCTCACTTTTCAAGCCAAAGACAGATTTATGGAGTTTTCAATTTGTCAGTTCTTAAGCTCTCAGTTTGGAAATCAAGGACATAGAGAAAAAAAGTAATCAAACACAAACAAAAAGCTGCAAACATGCACAGCCAACATTTTCAACTACAAGTTAGGATTGTAGTACATGTGAAACATTTCTTTCAAATGTGTGGGGGTGAGACTACACCATCAGTACATGGGTGTGTATCTGTAACGGCACTCAGTTGCATGTGGGTTTCAATATTATACCCAACATTTAATTAGCATTAACTCAAGCTTTTACCAAACGTATCCCTTGTGGTCACCACCACTTTCCAAACAATCCATCCCTCCTCACCACCTGCCTTACCTATTTGTTACCACCACTCCCAGAGACAGCTGTGAGTGGTGGGTAAACGCCAGGACTCTCTACTCTACGGTAGGTGCACATTCTGGCTCTTTCGCTTCCTAGCTGTGTAGTCTTGCGCAATTTATTTATTTAATCTGATATTGTGTTTCCAATCTCAAAAATGAGGATAATAGTGGTACCTACCTCCTTGGATTATTATGAGGATGGATATGTAATTATCATTCTAGCCCTAGTATACTTTTGTGTATGTCTGTGTGTGTGGTGGGTGGAGGAGTATATCTATCTGCCTATCTGTCTACATACACACAGATACATGTGCACACATATATACCGTGTTTCCCCAAAAATAAGACCGGGTCTTATATTAATTTTTGCTCCAAAAGATGCATCAGGGCTTATGTTCAGGGGATGCCCTCCTGAAAAATGATTCTCGGCCTTATTTTCCAGTTACGTCTTATTTTCAGGGAAATACGGTTGTGCCTATGTGTGTATAGATAGATATAAATATAAATACAGATATAGGTAAATATATGGATATATATTGTTTTCAGTAACAGTGCCTGGTGTATAATACGTGATCAATATATTTTGGCTATTGTTATTAAATCCACCCTGGTATAATATTTCTAAGAGCTGATGTCGTATCAACTGTTTCTTAGTATTAATCCTTTAGCTTGGTACAGAATTTAATGAAGAGAAGCATAATGGGAAACAAAATCAACTAAATTGACAAGCTATTCAATTATTCAGGCTTTGGAATATGCCAGTGGTCAAGTACATACATGAAATAGCTAATAATATGTTTAATATTTAATGGAGATTTTGGATTCAAATTATTTTAGCACTCTAAGAAATAGAAATTCTTTTAAATACCATGAAAATCATCCTGCTTAACATGTATCAGAATAATTTTCCAGTTCTGCATTAAATTACTGTGACAGTCAATGAAGAATGAAGTTCTATTTAACATATTCTTGATTTTATTTCCTAGAAGACTTGGCTAAATATTTCATAGATTAATATCCAGTGCTTCCTTACAATGCTTGAGGATATTTTAAAATACTTTTTCTTTTTGACACTTTTAATGTGCTTTTATAATTATAGTAATCATTTGACAGTATCATTAATGATAACAAAAAGGATCTAGTTGAAATATATTATTTTAATAGTACTCTGCTAAAGTCATAGATGATAATGTTTCATAGTACTATTATAATTCTAAGTCGTAAATTGTGTTGAATTTCAAAAATAAAGTGTATTACTCTATGAATCTTTGTTTAAACTTCTTTATCAACTAAGATGTGAGATCTTAAATGCTTCTCCCTTCATTTATATTTGTGTAGTCTAAAAAACAAAAGTCATAAAGCACCCTAACATCTTATTAATATGTGTAGATTCTTTTCTGATAACACATCATCTCTGTACACTCAAAATGAATATTGAGTGATAGTTCCTGTAAACAGCTTTGCAGTGCCCTCCTCTACTTAACAGTGATGATTTATGGCAGCCTTTTTGAAGTAGGAATACTTGACCTTTTACAGTTGGTTTATGGGCCCTTTTGAGAAGCTATGAAAGAATCTCTGAAAGCGCTGCTCCTTTTCCTCTGAAAAGAGCATGTAGGCACATATGCAAATAAAATGTTTTACATATAGTAGTCCCCCTTATCCACAGTTTCAGTGACCCATAATGAACAGCTGGCTGGAAATATAAAATGGAAAATTCCAGAAATAAATGATTCATTAAGTTTTCAGTTTCACATCATTCTAAGTAGCATGATGAAATCTCGTGCTATCCTGTTCTGTTTCACCCAGGATGTGAATCATCCCTCTTCCAGGGTATCCATGCTGTGTATATTCTCCACCTGTTATTTACTTAGTAGCTATCTCGATTATCAGATCAACGGTGGCCTGTGGCGATATCGCGGTGCTTGTGTTACAGTAACCCTTATTTTACTTAATAATGGCCCCAAAGCACAAGAGTAGTGATGCTGGCAATTCACATATGCCCAAGAGGAGCTGTGAAGTGCTTTCTTTAAGTAAAAAGGTATTATGTATAGGAAGAAACAGAGCATATATAGGGTTTGGTATTATCCATAGTCTCAGGCATCCACTGAGGGTCTGGCAGATCAGGGCGAGGGAGGGGATTTCTATAGTTTCTCTCTGTCACTGGATCCCCTAAAACTTATACTTACTACTTTAAGAAACCCAACTCTAATATTTCTATGTAAATCAGACAATTATCAATAATCCACAATTCCTTGTATTTAGTCAGCATCACAGAAATCTTACTGCCTTTTTTGTTTTACATGTTTAGTACTATGGACCAAGTCATTATGGACTTTGTCACATTATTTCATATTATATTGTTTGTGTGAGGACTGACAATTTTTAAAAAGTTATATATTGCTCTGAAAAACATGAGCAATCTCTCTGAATCATGTTTTCCTTATCTGAAGATGATAGTATTTATTCTTTTCTGTGAGGAAGTTGTGAGGAGGTCTCCATTAGGGATCAAATATTCTGGTATTTGGGGAAGGTAAAGACTGTGTAGAGCTTGTATGTCTTTAAAATCTTTTATATTCTGAAATTAAGTTATAAAACAAATATTAACTATTAAACATCTACTTCATGCCAAGCTTTTTTATACTTGGCCCATTACTGACATAATTTCCTTCATCCTCGTAAAAACCTTAGAAGTATTGTTTTAGTCCATTCTAGCTGCTATAACAAAAATGTCATAGGCTGGGTGTCTTCACCAATCATTTCTCACCAGCAGATTTGGTATCTGGTGAAGACAAGCTTCCTAGTTCATACATAGCCATTTTCTGTGTCCTGACATGGCGGAGGGACAAGAGAGCTCGCTGTGGTCTGTTTTATAAGGGCACTAATCCCATTCATGACCTAATTACCTCTCAAAGATTTCACCTTCTAGTACCATCTCATTAAGGATTAGGTTTCAACATATGAATTTTCAGGGAGGGACAGGGGACACAAACTGCAATTTATGACAGGTTCACATAATTAGTCCTACTTAATAGTTAAAGAAACTGAGGCTGAGAGAGTTGAAGAAACTTTCCCAGGATTACTCAATCGGTAATTAATTACTCAGAGGACAGATGGGGGTCTGTGACAGCTTGTCTGACTTTTCATCCTCTGACTAACCATTTCACTGCAAGCTAAAATGGTTTGCCTAGAATTACCAAAGAAATGTTATTCTGATTTTTTTTAATTTTTCAAGTTAGAAAATAAGTACACATTATGTGACATCTCAAATTCTTTATACATTTCATTTTAATTCATTTATTCAATAAATATTTATCTGGTGTTTAAGATTAACTGTCCTTATTTGACAGATGTGACAACTTGAGGAACCTATGTAATTATGATTGTAATGAGCTTATTGTCTATTAATCATAACTTATATGTACTTTTTTTTTAATGATCTCCTGTGTTTTTACAAAATTTCATATTAAACTTTTTCAGTTACGTTCATGTGGATACACCCACCTTCAGGTGGTTCCAGTCAACTGCAAGTTTAGTTTGTTCTCTAGCCAGAGACTTCTCTATTGAGTCTTCCAAACCACCCATTAACAATCTATTTTCAAACTACTGGCAGAACAGTAGTCCTTGGTTTGTGATTTTATAACTTTCCTATTAAACCAAATGGCTGTATCTAGCAGACAAGGAACAAATACTTGTAGAATGAATGAGTGAATCGATGAATTTATAAGGCCTAGACTACAAAAAAAAAGTCAGATTACTTAAATGAAGGGACACGATAGTTTAATCTGATGTGTATTAAATAAGAAACCAATGTCCTGGATATTGTCTATTAGGGAAAAATACTCCACAAGAAACGGATAGTTTCAATTTAATGCTTTATGAGAATGAATTCAAAGATTATAGAGCAGTTGGCTTGTGCAAAGTCTGAATATTCAGCTAAAGGTATTAAATTGAATTATGAATTAAATCGTCATTTAAAAGTATGCACTGTTTTTCTTTGAAGTTTATTCTATCTGGATTGAGTATTTTTATTTGATTTAGAATTCTCCTTTGATATTCACATAAGGTAGGGAGATTGAACTTGTTTGAAAGAAATTCTTATAAGGGTGATTTGATTTGTTATACATCTATTGAACATTTTCTACATGTTGCTTATCATGGTGGGTCACAGTGGGTTTCTTTTGGAAGTAGATTTGTTTTCTGGGTGTTTCATACTTAATTTCTTAAAGCAACCAAAAGTCACCTTAAAATAAGGATATCCTATAAATGAAGAGTTTATTAAGCAGAAATTACATTAAATATAGTAGAATTTGTGAATATTGAGTATTGATTTACTTAGAAATCATAACTTAAAGATTAATTTTCAGAATGCGAAGAGCTTTTGTTGGTTGTGGGTTTATTTATTTTTAATTTATCAGTTTCATGTCAAATCCTCAAAACACATTCCTAATCATGGAGAATATGAAGTTGGAATGCCAGGAATTTTGTCGGAAAGCAGCTAACCAGTTTTAGCTAGTGTGAAAATGGAGTTAAATTTTTTATGAGTGTTTTGAAGGATAATAAGAAAAAAATAAAGGCTTCCAAATAAAATGTGCTTGCCTTTTGTTCTTCTATTCTTTTTTCCACTTTTTAAAAATTAATATACATTTGCACATTAATGACTCTTAGATTTTTAGAAATTAGTAGTTATTACTAGTGTTTGCTGTGATTTAGTAATAATCAGGTATGTTTTTCTGCATAAATTCTGTGTTTTTTTTTTAAATTCACACCTAGTGATTAAAACAGAGATATTAACTTATGGGGATATCATTTTCTTATCATCTATTTTGTTGAATGATGTTTCTCTCATTTTGAATAAAAAACTCCATTGACAATTAATTTTGGTTTCACTGTTCATACATATATTGAATTTAAAATTTACTGTCTTATAAATTGGTTGCATTGTAAGAGCCTCACACTCAATGTGCTGAATGAATGATTCAACAGGGATTAATAGCTATTGTAGTAATTTTTATGATTCATTGTAAAGGGTAGCGCTAGTGAACACGAGTAATAACTGTTAAGATTCTCTCTTAATTTTCTACCCCACATGTAACATTTTCAAGTTCCTATGTCTACTTTTACGCATGGATTTTTTCTTGAGCCCAGGAAGTTGTCTATCTTGGTGTATATGAAAAATGCAAAAATTTGTTGAACACCCATGCAAGCAATCTGATTCACAAATGGCAAATTCATTTGAAAGTAAATATTTATTCCTGAATTGTTTTATAGTGTGTTAGATTTCAATCTTTTCTAAGATTTATCTACTTAAAAAAGAAATAATTAAATAGGTAATTTAAGATCCTTTTCTCATGGGAAGGATTTTTAACAGAGACGATCCAATTTCTTAAACTGTAAATATATAAAAGAAGTATAAGTAGACTATGTTTCATATTTATTTTTGTTATATTATAATCAATGTGGAATGAACTTGTGCTTTTTAAAGTGGTGACTGAATGTTTAGATTCAACCTTGTTGTACCAAAAGAACAAGAATTTGGTTAGCCTTTAAAATGCAAATAGAGGTTTTTATTAAAAATATTTACAACTCCCAGTATTCGCATTACCTAATTTGAACTTCCAAGTTAATATTCCAAGTCATGAAATGAATCATTATTTCCAAAGGGATCTTAAATACTAGTAAGAATGTCATAAAATATTGTGCCGTTCAGCTGTCTCGGAGAACCATAAAATATATGTTTCCGCATAAATGTAAAACTGGCAAAGAGATTTATGAGGACTGGTGCTGGGTCATCCTTAGCTCTTGTGATTTATGTCATATTAACTAAAAAGGAGTTCATAATTGCTATGGTCTGAATATACCCCTCAAAAATTCATATATTGAAACCTAACCCCCAAGATATTACAGGTGGAGCCTTTGAAAGAAAATTAGGTCATGGGGATAGAGTCCTCTTGAATGAGATTGATAATCTTTTTAAAAAAAACACCCTACAAAGAGTTCTTGCCCCTTCCACCATGTGAGGGTACAAGGAGAAGTCTGCAAACCATAAAAAGGTTCTTCCTTACTTGACAGTGCTGGCACACTGACCTCAGACTTTCAGCCTCTAGAACTGTGAGAAATAATTTTCTGTTGTTTATAAACCACCCAGTTTGAGTATTTTGTTATAACAGTCCAAATGGACTAGCAGTGATATTCAGTGGGCTGCCTTCAAGGCAAAGCTAATGGCACCTGTATTTTTTACCTCTAAATTCCACATTCTGAATCCCACACAAATGTTCTTTTGGAAGATATAGCTAAGTGTCAACTACCAAATGCAGATATTTTCAAACTACACTAAACATTAGACTGCAGTGTTGTTGTTTTTTTAATTCTACATCCATTTATATCCATGCATTCATTCAATTACTGTATATTGAGCACCCACTATTTGTCCTATGCATTATGTTTGAAAATGAGGACACACTGATGACCAAGTCAGACCTGGCTTCTCTCTTTACAGAGCTTAAACTCTAGAGAGGAAGAGAGATAAGTGTCAAATAATTAAACATTCATGTGCAGTGTAATATGTATTACAAAAGAAGAAGAGGTGTCACGAGCATATCTAATAATAGGGCCTGGATTTGATAGGTGGTCAAAGAAAGCATCCCTGAGGAAGTAGATCCTTAGATTGGGACTGGAAGGATAGAAAGCAGGGTAAATGCATTTCCGGCAAAGAAGGAGTATGCACAAAATCTCTGAGATGTTCAGCGCTTATTTACACCAATCAAATTATTCATGCTATGCACCGGATGTGAAGAAAAATGTGCTATTTTACATATCTCATCATTGTTTTGGTTTTCTTTGTGACTATCTGATTGTATCCGTCCAACCTCAGTCAGAGAAGCAGAAATAGTAGGAGATATGTATTAAGAGATTTATTGCAAGTAATTGGCTCACACAGTTGTGGGACAGGTTAGGCAAGTTCGTAGGCAAATCCATAGAGCAGCTTTCAAAGGGGTCGGCTGTACCTGTCACCAGGAGCTGAGGCTGCTGTCCAAAGGCGGAATTTCCCTCAGCTCTGCTTCTAAGACCTATCAACTGAAAGGTCCACACGGAATATCTAGGGTAATCTCCTTATGTAAAGTCTAGTGATTATGGATTTTCATCGTATCCACAATATACCTTCACAGCAACACCTAGATAAATGTTTGACTGAATAACTAGAATTCTAGCCTAACCACGTTGATACATAAAACTGACCACCACACCGACACAATATAAATTTGTCCAGTTTGAACATTTAAACAGTCCTTCAGGTAAACCTCCGCCTCACATTTTGATAAAACCTTGCTCCTCACTCTGTCTCCCTCTCAGCCTATTTCTGTCTCTATACTGGCATCCAGAGGTCTGGGAGTGAGTGTCCTGGGTAGGTTGAGCCTTATGGGACCTGGGGTCCTGGGGAGGGTGTAGGACGCTCTCTCATGCTGGTCCACATGTGTATGTGTACACTAGCTCGTGTTGGTGGCTTTCAGGTTCCTGTCCCTGATCTACCTGGTTAACACATGCTCTTCTGTCCTGTACATTGGTCCTTACCAATGTTTCTGGACTCCTCTCCACCCCCAATGGCTACTAATGTAGACCTCTTTCTTACCCTCCATTTGTCCCCTGGCCTAGGGGTTTCCATAGTCTCTCACTCACCAGAAAAGCTCAGTGGTAAACCCACTGTTTTACAGTGTGCCATGCACTTCACATGAAGCACTTGCCAAATGCTAACTTGAAGCTACCCTCTGCTTGACAGGGCTGCCCCACTGTGATATCACGGCCCTCTAGCTGGACAAAGGGTGGCGCCCTCCCATGGCCTCTTTCAGGTAGATGATGCTCTATCCTCAGTGTTCCCTCAGCAGAGCCAAGAAGCATGTCTTAGATGGTTTCCATATTTTTTCCTTCCCACAATTCCCCAGGGCTAGAAAGGGGTGGATGTTCTTTTCTCTTTGCAGAACTCTTCTTGTGTGGCCTGCAAGACTAATCCTTTAATGTCATTTGGAAAGCACAGCTTAATATCTATCATTTTGTCCTTCACCAAGTATGGATTGAAGAGAAAGGACTTCTTATTTTCTCCTGCTGGTAAACTGTTTACTAGGGAAAGTTAAGGGCTTAGGAGTGAGGTGAGGGTGGTACGTATTCATGGCTGGGGGAAGGGAGAGTGAGGAGTGCTTTCTTCAAGCTTGCTTAGATTCCCAGCACTTAAATGTCAACTCTAGATAGAAATGCTAATTAGATTTTAAAATGGTTTCTTACAAGTCATAAAAATTCCTAAATCAGCACAAATGGAACATGAAGTTGTTTGTCTCAGTGGTATGGATGGATTTCTAATGATCCATTTATCTTTTCTTAACCCATCCCCACAAATAACCAAAGGCATTTTCAGCATGAGTTATTGAAGAGAGGGGTTCATTTTGAGGCCAAGAAGTAAGTTCATTTATTCTGCAAATGTTTATTGAGTGTATCTAGGTACAGCCTGTAATATGAACTCTGAGTCTTAGAGTTTATTATTGGCTACTTTGCCATTGCAAAGTCTTGTTCTTTAAAGGATGTAATTTAGATAGATGAAAAATAGAATATCATACATTTTGTGATCTGATGGAGCAGAGGCAGGGCTGACTCCATGGGTGTGCTTACAAAGGCCCATGTTTGGTCTAATCCTCGGCTGTCACTATTTTAAAATTCTTAATGATTTTTGAATACGGATCATCCCAATTTTATTTTGTGCTAGGCTCAGCAAATTCTGTGGTCAGTCATGAGCAGAAGGATTTGCCTTCTAATCCTGACTTCACGTACTAGAACTTTGGCAAGTTACTCTACTCATTGTCTCATCTATAAAATGGGGATATAACCATTGCCTGTTTAATGAAATATGTGAATGGAGTAATTAATGCATTGCTCGGCAATTAACAAACATGCAGTATACAGCAGTTGCTCCTACTGATACTAATACATAAATGAATGTGTTTGGAAGCCAAACTATTTTTCAGGTCTGAACAACCTACTAAAATAGAAAATAAATTTCACTGTTCTAAAATAAAAACAATGTAAAGTCTTTTTTTTAAAATTCCAAAGTATTACCCTCATACTAATGACCTCTTTATTTTACTAGTCACTGGTTCGTTTTCTCACAACAAGTAGAAAGGATTCCTTTTCCCACAAATTTAAATTAAAGTTAGAATATTTTTTTCCTTACAACTTTAATATTACTAAACAGAATGATTCACTAAAGGAGAGGTAGCAGGCTCTGTTATTATGCCTCATTAGCATTGGTTTGCTGTTAGGAATTTGACAATTTAGCTTGTATTTTCAGGAATTAATATTTGATATAGATTTATAAATAAATTAAATACACATTAACTCCAATAAATAAATAAGGGTAGAGCTGATGGACAAATGGGAGTAGAAGATTAGGCAGAAGCAATAGATATAATGCAGTGATACGTATTTTAAAAATGTATAACCAACCTTAATTGAGAAAGGATTGGGCACAGAATCCCTCACCCATTCAGCATACTAGGGGAGTGAATAACGAACCTTTCTCATAACTAAAGATTCAGCACTTAAACTTATAATTGTTGCTTTAAAATACTTTAATGGAAAGTATTGTTTCTATGGAAATGTAAACTATTGCAGGCATCTGATTTAGAAAATAGGATGTATTAGTATTTTGTATCTTTTATGAATAATTCAAAGCCATCACTATAAATATCTTGCCTTAACGGTGTTTGCTCTTTGAGGACTTTAAAGGGGTATAGAGATTCTTTACTTCTGTTAAGGAATGTCTCCAAAACTCTGCAGAATACTAACTGGTACTTATTTGTTTCATTTGTTGGCACAGCTTCTGTTTTCTAATGACCCTTTAATTGATGTTTCTATGGCTTCCCCTTTTCTTAGGATTTTTAAATATATTTGATTCTAGTCAGTCTCTTTCTATGGTTATAATTAAGAGATCTGTAAAAACGCAGAGGCAGTACCTGAGCCATCTTGTACCATATGGTACCCTAACAAGGAGAGAAATCTAGTTGCAGAGAGATCAGAAGCAAGCAGAAGGACAAAAATGAGAGAGGAGATGAGGAGAGCATGCCCTTATTCCTGAAGGCTCTCTGGCTTCTGTTTCTCAAGCCTTGTGAGGTCTCACTTCCTTTGAGATTCTTTAAGCATCTCATTATCTTTTAAGTAATTTCAAAACTTAAAAAAAAAAAAAAAGGAACATGAAGTTTTTTGTATCAGTGGTATGGATGGATTTGCAACGATCCATTTATCTTAACCCATCCCCACAAATAACCAAAGGCATTTTCAGCATGAGTTATTGAGGAGAGGGGTTCATTTTGAGGCCAAGAAGTAAGTTCATTTATTCTGCAAATGTTTATTGAGTGTATCTAGGTACAGCCTGTAATATGAACTCTGAGTCTTAGCGTTTATTATTGGCTACTTAGCCATTACAAAATCTTGTTCTTTGAAGGATGTAATTTAGATAGATGAAAAACAGAATTTCATACATTTTGTGATCTGATGGAGCAGACGCAGGGCTGACGCCATGGGTAGTTTGGATTTGCATTTTTTTCTTTTTTACTTGGGAACAAGGGAATCTTAAATATGATTGTTTCTATATTAGACCTCTGAGCAGTTACTATTCAACGTTAACTTATTTGAGTTTGCGTTTCACTAGCTCTGGATCTTTTTCTTTGTTTTTAACCCCAATTCAGGGCTTTATATTTAAGTCTGTTAAACTGCAGTATTACTGAGTGGTGCATTTGAATAGTATAATAATCTAAGTGAAAGATATGAAGACCTCTATTAGTAGTAGGACACTAATGGATTCTGAGGACACTATGAAAGATAGGACTGTATTAGGAGGAGGCTTGATGAGACTTGGTGTTGGCTGGAGATCAGGAGATGAATGAGAGGTTTAATCCTCACGAGAACTTACAAATGAAAGGGTAGATTCTGATGCTGTTCACTAAAATAGAGCACATACGAGATGCTGAACAGGATGAGGAGTTCGTTTCTGGTCCTGTTGAGTTTGCTTCCCTTGTAAGAGAGAAGTACATGAGTCTGGAGCTCAGAAGAGAGACCCAAAGGACAGTTAACAAATCCAGGCATTACTTGTTTTTAAGTCATAGTTCACTCCAGGGTGGTGAAAGAGATTATGCAACAAAGGTGTGTAGTGTGAGAAGAGAAGGCGAGAGCTGGAACACTGAAAAATACCAACCAGAGAAGGAAAAGGACACACTGCTGAGAAGATATAGAAGCAGCAGCCTGAGATGTATGAAGGGAAGCAGGAAACGAAGGTGGAGAAGACTGTGAAGAGATGTGTTTGAGAAGGAAAGAATGGTCAACAGGGTCAAGTGACACTGAAAAGTCAAGTAGGATAAAGAGTGATGTGTTCCCATAAGCTTTGATTACTCAGAAGCAGTTGTTGACTTTAGGTACAGAACTGTGAATGGATGGGTGGGAGGAATGCCAGGCTGATCACAGTGGTTCAAGAAGTAATGGGTAGTGTGGAGGCACGTAACATACATATATTTGTCCTTCAGAAGTGGAACTGAGAACGCAAGACGATTTATAGATCCAAGAGGATGCGTTGGTAAAGGGAAAGCTTCTTAATAATAGATTATATGCTATTTTACTGAAGAAGGAAGGGAACTAAGAAGTACAGGGAAAAGGAGGACTAACTGATAAAAAAAGAAAATAACAGGTTCTAGGTCTCCAGTGTCTAGATTAACTTCTGATTGACCAAAAAGTTCAGGACATATCCTTTTATGTCACGGGAGGAATGCAACAGGGATGGGATGAAATATCAACCCAATGCTGGTATTTCCTTCCATGAGGAAAGAACACTGCTCTTTCTATCCTCCTACCCACTACTCCCCTAGGGGAAGAAGGAGGCATAATTTGCCTAATTTGTGAATTTAGAAAAACTGAGTATTCATAGTCTCCTCTTTCTCTGTCCTTCCTATGTGAATTCTCCATTTCTCTGTTACTGTTGTGACTGTGCTGGTCGGATGGCTTAGTTTGGCTTTTTCTTCTTCTTTTTTTTTTAATTAATTAAATTTATTGGGGTGACAATTGTTAGTAAATTTACATAGATTTCAGGTGTACAATTCTGTATTATATCATCTATAAATCCCATTGTGTGTTCACCACCCAGAGTCAGTTCTCCTTCCATCACCATATATTTGATCCCCCTTACCCTCATCAGTTTGGCTTTTTCAATATTAAGAGCTTCATTCGTTTCTCAGATGTTAGACATAGTCTCCAGTGTTGGTTTCAGTCATAAGAAGGATATTTTTGGACTTCACTGACTTTTGTGTCATTTCTCAATTGGCTCAGAATTCTTCGTGCCTTTTATTGATTTTCAGCAAACTTTTCTTCTAAGACATGTGGAAAGTAGTTGACAATAGGAGGTAAAATTTCTCCTTATGTGTGCAGATGGAAATTTCAGAGAGTCTTGACCTTTTGGCTTCATGTAGGAGATAAGAACAAATGCTTGGAGAAGGCATCAGAGATAAAGTAGAATAGAGTCAAATGTGGGTACCTAGAATGAGTAGAGCTGATTTGCATGTTCAACAAGGGAAACGAGAATTCGTTAAAATAGTTTTTCCTTTTATTCTTCATCAGAGTTGACTAAGATTATGAAATAAAATTTTAAAAAATTCAGTCACATTTTTAGACTGGCACTAGGATCTTATCTATCTTTAACTTTTTCTGAAGTTGTTGCATATCTAGTGTACCTAGTATTTCTATCTTTACTGTTATTAGCTTCAAGATGGTTTGATCACTTCTCTGACAAGCTCTTTACCCTAAACATCTTTTAATTTTACAGAGATTTCAGTCTAAAACAGTGGTTCCCAAGCTTACTTCATCTCTCTTCAGATCAATGAAATTGAAAGACTAGTTAAGAGTAACATTCAATTCAGTTAACATACTTTGGATGCCTGTTTGGTGAAAGTCAGGCAGGTAACAGTTATTTATGTTGGTGATGTCAAATATATGAAACCTTTTGTGAATAGCAATGTTGGCCCAGGAAGTCTTTGTCATTCCTTTTGTGTCCCCTGAATGTATGGAAAAAGAAAACCAAAGCATAAGGACAGCAGCCAATGTGTATTTTCAGTAAGGTAAAGGCTTATTTTATTACAGAAATACCTCTTACAATTTTTTTAATTAAAAAAGTAATCTCATCTGGGTTGAAACACCTACATGTGAGCTGTATTTGCAGTTGAGAAGTGGTAAGAACAGTGAACATGTTAAATAATAAACTTTTGTTTTTTTCCTAGATAGGTTTCTGATACAAGGTGTTCTGTGGCACTGGGCATTTCCCACCTTTTTGGTGGTTTAATTTTAAACAGTAAGATCGAAGATATTTTTCCATACAGATATACATTTAATCTAGTAAAATATGTTGGAAAGACTTTCACTTCCCACACTGAATACCACTGATACGTTTGTCAAAAATCATGTAGGTCATTTATGGGCTCTCTATTCCACTAATCTATTTGTCCGTATGTTCTACTGGACTATCATGATTGTTTTAGCTTTATAAAGTAAATCAAAAACTCAGGCAATGTTAATTCTGTAATTCCGTTATTCCTTTTAAAGATTCTGAAACTGGACTTTTCAATTAGGATTACTTTGTACTTATGTAGAGCCTAGTATTCTTCTTGGGCTCGCATTGAAAACAATGACAATTTTATGAATCGGTTATTGATGAAATCAAATATGTAAATATGCATCTTTTCACTGGGTTTCCTAGAATCAGTGTGTGGCATGCCATGAAATCTGTAGTGTCTCCGAGCAATTCTATTGTGTGGTGAAGCAGGGTTCCTGACACGTGTGCCATCTGCTGATGAATGTTTCCAACTGCATTCTATGATGATGAACTCCTTTTCCTCTCTTTGTTCATTCAGTGTCTTCAGTGACATCTTCTCCAGCCCAATCTTGAACATCCTTAACACACACACACATACACACACACACACACACACATCATTGTTTCTATATTTCATTTATATCTTTGTTTCCTCTCCACTTTCATCCTTCCTCCTAGCCAATTACCAAGTTGAACATTTTTTCTCATCCCAAGAGCCTTTTGGAATGGTCCTGCAGACTCAGATCTCCCCCGAGTCAGCAGCCTCAGAGAACTCTGAGAATGGCTTTTTGTCAGGTCGTTGCCAATCTGTTTCAAACTTCATTAAAGGTAATTAGTTTCCGTGTTTTTAAAAACTCCATGTAGCTTCTAAACCTAATAGGAAGTAGCATCCATTAACAAACTTTCAAAATGGTTTTTATACATAATAATTTATAAATAGAAAAAATGAAATACATTGAAAATAGAAAAAATGAAATACATTGAATATATTTTGCTCCTTTGTTCTCTTGCCGTTAGAGTGCTTAAGAAACTTGAGGAAACTTTGAAAATGTTTAGTACAGGCATGAGGTTCTTACTAACAAGTTTAGTACTGTTTTTGTGTTTTTGTTGTTTTGTTTTTTTTTTAGCACTGCAACTAAGCACAAATGTCTAGTTTTTAAAAGTCAATATTAAATTCGAGAGAGATTGATTGATTTAGCTGTCTGGATGTGGAATTCTTCCTCCATCGTGCCTGATGTGATTTAAGAGTCCTAATGCATGGATAGCTATAGCCTACCACAGTGATTATGCTTACCTGTAGCAATTATTAAGGATTTTTTCCCCATTAAAATCAGAAGTTTTGTTCTAAAGTTGATTTTGTAGTTTGGCTTTTTTAAACCGTTGTTTTATACCATATATATATATATATATATATATATGTAATATTTGAATTATCAGATTATGATTTGCAAGGCTATTTTTAAGGCTCAGAATCAATGAGTCCACACACAGCATCCCTGAATGCTACGTGCTTTGCATGTATTATTTCATTTTATTATCGTCCTCATTTATAGATTATGACACTGTGCTTAGATGTCTGAATAGCTTATTCCAGATCATAAGTGCATGGTGGAGTGAAGCCAGTGTTTTCACCAGGCCCATCTGACTTCATAACAAGCTCTTAATACACATTACTGCCTATTTCTATATTTCATACATTTATTCTCTTCAAACAGCCTTTCAGGTAAAAGCTCTGATGAAGTTTTCAATCCCAGTTCTTTTCTAATTAAGATTTATGTTGTAATATACAAACAGAGTTGTAAGAAAATTCAAGCAAAAACAAGCAACAACAACAACAACAAAACGAATCTAATTGTATGTACATGTCCAAAATGCAATGCTACCTCTTAGTGGCATCTATTTTCCATAAGTCTTTGAATCTTTACTCTCCTATTAACCATCAAACATCATATATTAACTAACCCTGATTTCCTGCAAGGGTTAGCTTATGCACATTTCTGTCTGGTTACAAAATTTTGTTTTTCTTTTTTCCAGTTTTATTGAGAGACAGTTGACATATAACATTGTATAAGTTTAACACATACAACATAATGATTTGATATATGTACAAATTTTGATTTTTCTTACTAACATTTTTTGATATCTTATCTCTAGTCAACCCAGTTTTCTATGTCTATACCTCCGGATTAGAAGAATGTAAATAGCTGATGTGCAGGGTCTTCTATTTTCCTATGACAGTAATCAATTACAAAAACAGAAAGAAGTGTCCTGCTGCATTTTATTATCTTAGGTCTGATATTTGATTTTATTAAGGATGTTCTTCGTTATTTGGATACACTATATTTTCACATGTGAGATTGCATGTGTGCATGTTTATATAGGAGAAAGCTATGTCAGATCCTATATTTATCAGTGAGTCCGTCCTTTAGCCTTCATTCCACCTTTGGGTTCATCCCAAACTCATTTCTGAGGATCCAAGATCTAAAACTGCCTCAAATGCCTGAATCTGTATACAATTCAGGGTTTGGAAATGGACCCAGGAAATGCCTAGAGATAATAAAAGAGATTTAATTAATCAAGCTTATATCTGCCAGAGTTTTAAATGGACTATTTAGTTGCTCAGTGACAGGCCAAATCTGAGCAAAAATGAACAGCATATGGAAGCATTCTAACATAGTAAAAAGAAACAAATCATAAGAAAAAAACTGGATTCATAGGCTCTACCACTGAACCGTAATATGCATTGAAATACGTTTTGTAAGCTGTCTCTACCAAAGAGCTGGTAATGCTTTTCTTGATTATAAGCTACTTGAAGATCAAAACAGTCTTATACATCACCTTATTGTGTAATAACAACTTTTAAAAAAAATCAATATATCATACAGAGTTTTCAAACTTTTTGACTGAGGATTTCCTCAAAATATTTTTATAAACAATATACTGTAATCAACATCTTAATTTTTCATTGTATCTTCATAAGGATAATGTTTTTGACAATTATTAATTTTATGTAAAACTGTTATATCATACTTTTAATTGTATCCAGTGGAATATAAAGTTATATATATAAATATAAATATGAATTTATATTTAAAATATATATGAATGTCAAATTGAAACCCACTGATAACCATTGAATAGTATATGTACAAGCTCATTTTTAAAAGATGGAAATTTTATGTTCGGCTTTCTTCTTAAGACTTTCCTTCCAGGCCATTTCCCCACACAAGTATTATTAGTTCAAAAATTCAAAACCATAGAGTTACATTTTTTTCTTATTGAAAGCCAACCGTTAATGAGACTGAGAGATGGTGCAAATGGGATTTGGTGAAGGAAGATTCAGGCACTTCCTCAGAAAGACCATCCCCAACCACCCAGATTAGGTGAGAGCTGCTTACTTTTTGTGCTCATTGTACCCTGTTCTGCTTCTTTCTTAATACGCTGGCTCCTTTTTTTTTTAAATTAAAGTTTTTGGGGTGTCAGTGGTTAGTAAAGTTACATAGGTTTCTGGTGTACAATTCTATAATACCTTATCTATATATCACAGTGTGTGTTCTTGTCTGCTTATCCTTGCTACATTGCATGCTCAGTGAGGATAAGGCCCTTGTTGTCTTGTTCATGATTTCATTTCTAAGGACTAATCTATGGACACAATAATAGTAGATGCACAGTGAATATTTGTTGAATTGATTTTTATTGAGGGATCAGTAAGTAAAGGTTACAGAGTAAGAGCTGACAAAAATTTGATTAGGAGATGAAAATATTGAGATAGAAAAATGATAGGCAGTCAAGCCACGGAGGAGGAGATTAAGGCGAAGACCATAACAAAGCCAGAAGAAATAACTTTAATAGCTCACAAAGGCATTCAAGTTGCAGAGCGACAAATCTACTATCAGCTCAGGTGTAGGGGCCGATCAGCTTGTAGTTAACAATTTCAAACTGCAGAGAACATGTGCAGTCTGAAGAGATGAGGTAATTGCCTCTTGTCAATCACAGGTGTCAATCAAGTAGTCCCAGGTTTGGAGAGGAATAGCCCATCCCAGATAAAACCCCCAGGCTCCTGAAAGCCCCTGCCCCTTCCTCTTGAGTCTTGCGTTTGTGGACCCACTCCAAACCCTTTGGAGAGTACTTTCTCATCTCATAATAGCCTTGAGTCATTGCTTTCTGCTCGGGCTCACTTTCACCTCTTTGAAGTGTACTTTTGCTTCTGATAAACTGCTTTTTCACTACTTTATCTCAGTATCTCATTCAATTCTTTGCTCTAGACGCCAAGAACCTGGACATTGCGTGAGAAGGGCCCACTCTCCAGTAACAGTATTACAAAAACCAGTGGTCAAATAAAGCAGTTATTACAAAAACCAATGTATTTCAATGGCTTTTGATCACAGGCATGCCAATTGCGATTTTGGAGAATGAAGTTTCAGTAGAATGGAGTTAATGGAAGTTAGATTGTAGAGGACATTAAAGACTCATGGGTAATAAAGAAGGAGAGGCTGTAAAAGAAAAGAGAAATTCAAGGAAATTGGGATGTGTGGGCATGGTGGGGAAGGAAACTATGGCCACCTGCTCTGAGCAGTGTGTAACAATCAACAGGGGGTGAATGAAAGGATTTCTTAGAAGTAATAAGAAGTCAATGGAACATCTTGAACATCTGAATTATCAGTGGGCCAAATTTACATAGTCCGGGAACTTTCTCTGAAAGGGCTCAGCTGAAATCAGGATAATAGGAAGTTGATGACAGGGTAATCTAGGATTTAGGACTGGAATAGCAGAAGGGTTAAGGCAGTGGTGGGCTTGAGAGCATCATTCAAGACCTCATCAATAGGACTGAATGTGGAAATCTCAACACGTTCAGCAGACTGTTTTCAAGTATTAACAAGTCTAAAAAAGATAACATTTCCTGCTGAAATTGCTGCTTCTTTTCCAAGCAAAATATGTTATTCTCATGTCTTGAACATCTGCTACTAGGAAAAAAAAATCTCAGAAAGCTCAACATTATATATCAGTGTTCAAGTCAAAGTTGCCCTAAAATCACTGAATGAATCAAGATGAGCTCATCCAAGATTCCATTTTAGAACCTATCTAATCGTCTATCAATGGTTGAGTGCAATGAAAAATGTACACTACAAATACCAACCTCTTTTGATGCCATACACTGTCTAGCCTGAGATGTATAACCAATATGGGATAGCCCAAATTTCTCTAGGCAGTGGCTATGTTGGATGTTTCAGGAAGGTGGGTTAAGATGTTGGTTAACTGGAAACTTTTAATGGACTAGCAGATGGTGGTTACCTTAGCAACTGTAGAAGTGTGCTATACTTAGATGTTTTTCCCTGAGAGCTGATTGTTGAAATCTTTATCCTGGTGTTCTGATGTAGTAAAAAGGAAAAATGAATAGGAACTGAAACTAAGGTAAGGGTTTGTCATAAAGGTAACATTTCTAAATCATCATTGCTAAAGTAGAATTTTTAAGCTATTTTTATTTTAAGGTAATTTTGTTTAAGGTAATGATCAATAAAGGGAGTCCACATTTTAAATAATGTATCTATTTTGTAGTACTAGAATTTTATGAGAAAATCGAATATTTTAATATTTTCAGATATCACAGTAGAACTGATTTTGCCCAGTCAGCAATTAGCTTTTGGAATGTTAAGTAATAGTTGCAGTCTCTATCTCCAAGTGATGATTATACCTATCAAATAAATATGATCATAGTTTTTTTTTCCATTTGCCATTCTGAAATGAAATTGAATAACCACCAACCTTGAGCTGTTTTTCCTCCTCTCATAGATGAAGATTCTTCATACTTTAGGGTATGTTATTAGGTTGGTGCAAAAGTAATTGTGTTTTTTGCAATTATTTTTAACCTGCAATTACTTTTGCACCAACCTAGTAGCATTCAGCTTTATCAGGTTCTTCAGGGGCCATCTGTATCTGAATCAACTCTGGTGCTTGATAAAATACAAAATTTCAGGTCCCTTACCAAGCATTTTAATTCAATAGGGCTGAATACTTTTCAGTTTCACAAGTTTGTTCTTATGCAGATGGTTGCTAGATACCACTTGAGGAACAATCTCAGCTTGATGCTTAGGGTCATTTTGACAAATGAGAGACTCTGAAGGAGGCAGATAAATGTCATGTTGACTGTGTGAGGCTTAGAACAGAAGTGCACTACTAAAAATTTCTAGAAAATCCATTTTTTAGAAAGAAAAGAAAATGGTTAACTGTCAATGCTAACAAGGGAATTAAAATACAATTGACCATTTAAAATGTACTTTGTAAACACCATTCTAATATAATTGTATTTTAAATTACTAAAACTTACATTTTTATTTCTATTGACAAAGACATTCTCATCTCTGCTGTATATGGGGCAATATGGTGGAATGGATAGAGCTTGGGTTTTGCAGCAATGAGTTTTGTTTTCAACTCTGTCACATAATAGAAGGATATTAGGCAAGTTATTTCACTTTTAGAGCCCCAGTTTTCTTCTTTGTTAAAGTGGTGATCGTCTTCACTACAACCCTAGATGGTTATGAATAATAATAATAAAACGTGTGGTGTGTAGAATAATATTCACTCAAAAATTGCTTGTCTTTCTTCCCTTCCTCATATATAAAGGAGCACTTAGACTCACCCAGTGTTAACAGTTTTCTTGAGTTTATGATTCAGTAGTCTGATTGCTAAAATTAAAACTGAAGTTTTAAACCACATCTAAATATTAGCAATAAATTGTGTTCTCAATTTATTTTGTTACATACATTTTTCTGTTATATCCATTATTTCCCTTACATTAATCCTCCAGTTTTAAGCCAAACGATATAACATTGCTTATATACTGATAATATAATTATTAAAAGAAATAATGATTCTGGATGAAATAATATCAGAAAAATATTATGAATAACAACTGTCATACAGACAGACAAGAAACAAACAAAATTTCAGAAAGCTAAGGTAGGATCAATCCACCACTCTTTATTTTCCTAGCACCTGCAAAATCATTTGATACATGGTTGGAGCGAATATTCAATCAAGCCTTGATAAATGAAAAATGATTCACATTAAATAGAAACCTCAATTTAATTAAATAGAAAGTTGGCTTCTGTCAAGCATGTACTAAAAGGTAGCAAGTAATATTATCCTGATAAGGATTTCTTTGAGTGAATTATCTTTTTTACCACATCTTTTAAAAAATTCAAGAACATTTAAACTAACAGCTACAAATACAAAATTATAATTTTGAAATAAAACTGAAACAATAAAAGAGGAAGCCAAATAATTGGATATCAGAAGATGGGGCAGCAGGTGGCAAAGCTGGTCAGAAGGGATTTGGCCATTCTAGAGAAAGTTCTTTTAGAGCCATTAACATCTCAGTTATCCTCATGAGTCATGGCTTCAGAATTCAATTAGTGTATGACATTCCCTTGTAAATTGCTTCCTTTATTTCTGCTTGGTTTACTTGAACCTGCATCTTTAATAGTTTAGGTATCACAATGGCAACTCAGATGGTAGGATATGGCATCACTTTTGTAGAAGGTTGAATCGTACTGTTTCCTGAGAGGGACTACCTATAAAACATATAAGGTGGAATATTTAGGACACGGTTGTGAAACTGAAAGTGATATTTCAAAACATAAATAATTCTCTCTGGTCTGTGTTTTATTTAATTTTTTAAAATGTTAATACAACTTTATATGCATGACCAGACAGTAATGACAATAATCCATTATGACAAATATAATTTTCTACTTTGAATGTTCACATATGTAATGTTGTACCTCTTTAAGGTATATCTTAGCATTATTGTTTTCATTTTTGAGTGACTGCTTTATACTAGATAATGCTGTGAGGTTGGCATCATTATATCATCCTTTGTAAATGAGGTAATTGGGGCCCAGAAAGTAACTTGCCCCATGTCATACATCTAGTAAGAGTAAGATCTGGGATTTGAAACTCAAATCTGTCAGAATTCAAGGCAGTTAGGCTCTTACTCACATCACTTTCCTGTGTCAAGTTTTAATGAGGAATATATAAGTATATATGAGGTGTGACAATTAAGTTTGCGAACTTGTCACACCAATATTGATAACTGTTTTTTGATATCAGAGCAATTATTCATTATGAATCTGTAGCAACTGGAAAAACAGTTAACCAAGTTAACTATTTAGAAGTGCTGAAAAGCCTGCTCTATTGGAACACCCTCCCTACTCACCTGATCTGGCCCCCAATGACTTCTTTTTTCACCCTAAGATAAAGGAAAGATTGAAAGGAAGACGTTCTGATGACATTCAGGACATCAAGTAAATACAACAACAGCTCTGATGGACATTCCAGAAAGAGTTTCAAAATTGTTTTGAAGGGTGGACTAGGCACTGGCTTCGGTGCATTGCTTCCCAAGGGGAGGACTTCGAAGGTGACTGTAGTGATATTCAGCAATGAGGTATGTAGGACTTTTTCCAAGATGATTTCACGAACTTAATTGTCCTACCTCATTTGAATGTATGTATGTATGTGTGTTTGTATATATACATTACATACATATAAAGCACATTGCATAAATATTAAGCATATTAAACTTATTAAACCCTAAGGTCATTTAAAGATAGGGGCTATACCTTTTACATCATGGTATATCACCTTTAGCATTCATACCAAATGCTCATTTGTCTATGGATGCCAAATTTTACTCTATGTTTGTGTGATGCTTTCTCCAAAGGTTGTACTGCACAACCTACATGGGAAGTTTCTATGCTTAAGATTGTGTTTCAATAAACATTGGAATATGTAAATGAAAGACAAGAATAGAAATAATGAAAGTACTAAGCGTGAAATATATCTATTTATACAGCAAGTATAGAATTTTATAGGAAAACAGTGATTACATTTTAATGTTACATAAGAAATCCATAATGAAATATTTTACATTTATCATTTTATTATATAAGGACTTATTCTATAAATACTACTATTTTAAATGAGAAATACAATAGGTCTCAAACAAGTTTGCTCAATGGCACTGCTCCACCATTTACTAGCTTATGGCATTAAATAAATCATTTCCTTTCTAACCCTTACTGTGCTAAATCTGTTATAAAGAAATATTACCAATCTTTATGGGATTTTGGTAAGGATCAAATGAATTTCTCAAAACACTTTATTGGGAACACTTTATTGAATCTAGCACTGTGTACTACTCATGGTGAATCAAAAAGCTCCTTCCCCATCATGGATAGGAAGAATTAATATAGTTAAAATGTCCATACTTCCTAAGGCAATATACATATTCAACACAATTCCTATCAAACTACCAACGACGTTTTTCACAGAAATAGAACATATAATCCTAAAATTTATATGGGACCATAAAAGACCCCGGATAGCCTCAGCAATCTTGAGAAATAAGAACAAAGTAGGAGGTATAACGATACCTGACTTCAAACTATACTACAAGGCTACAGTAATCAAAACAGTATGGTACTGGCATAAAAAATAGACACAGAGATCAGAATGGAACAGAATAGAGAGTCCAGAAGTAAATCCATGCCTATATGCCCATCTAATCTACGACAATGGAAGCAAGAATGTACAATGAGATAAAGATAGTCTGTTCAATAAGTGGTGTTCGGAAACCTGGACAGACACATGCAACAAAATGAAGCTGGACTACCTCCTTACACCATATACAAAAATAAGTTCAAAATGGCTTAAAGACTTAAATGTAAGATCTGAAACCATAAAATATCTAGAAGAAAATATAGGAAGAAACTTCATGGACATTACCCGGAGTAAGATTTTCACTGATATATCCCCTCGCACGAGGGAAGTAAGGGAAAAAATAAACATGTGGGATTACATCAAACTAAAAAGTTTTTTCACAGCAAAGGAAACCATCAATAAAACAAAAAAGGATCCTACTGAATGGGAAAAGATATTGCCAATGATACATCTGATAAGGGATTAATATCACAAATCTATAAAAAACTTAACTCAACTCCAAAAAACAAACAACCCAATTAAAAAATGGGCAGAGGACTTGAGGAGACATTTTTCTAAAAAGGACATACAGAAGGCAAGAAGAATATGAAAAAATGCTCAACTCACTAACGATCAGAGAAATGCAAAGAAAAACCACAATGAGATACCACCTCACCCCAGTCAAAATGGCTATCATCAGTAAATCAACAAACAACAAATGCTGGCGCGGATATGGAGAAAAGGGAACGCTAGTGCACTGTTGGTGGGATTGCAGATTAGTGCAGCCACTATGGAAAACAGTATGGAGGTATCTCAGGAATCTGAAAATGGAACTACCCTATGATCTAGTAATTCCACTCCTAGGCATCTACCCGGAGAAATCCAAAACTCCAATTCAAAAATCTGTATGTACTCCTATGTTTATTGCAGCACTTTACACAATAGCCAAGATATGGAAACAACCGAAATGCCCATCGGTCGATGACTGGATTAAGAAGCTGTGGTACATTTATACAATGGAGTATTACGCAGCCATGAAGAAGAAAGAAATCTTATCATTTGCAACAACATGGATGGATCTAGAGAACATTATGTTAAGTGAAATAAGTCAGAAAGAGAAAGACAAATACCATATGATCTCACTTATATGCGGAATCTAAAGAAAAGAATAAGTGAATGAACTAATCAGAAACAGTTTGGGGACAAAAAGGAAAAAAACGAGCGTTGTTAGATGGGCGGGGGGCGGGGGGGATAAGGGGAAAGGTGAAGGGATTAGGAAGCAGCTGGTAACCACAAAATGGCCTCAGGGTTTTTGAAAATTAATTTGGGGAACGTATTCAATAATGTTGTAAAGATTTTGTAGGGTATCCGATGGACATGTGTCCTATTTGGGAGACCACCTCAGGGATTCTGTGGATGCCTGATCATGGCATTGTACACTAGAAGCTAAACATCAATGAATGCCAACTATAATTTTATATATATAATGTGATGGCTAGGTGCGCGGTCGGAGGGATAGTGGATGGGGGGAGGGGGGTTCACAGTGTGAGGGATATAAATGATGAACGTCTAAGTATTACCTTGTCTTGTACACCTGAAACTAATAAATTAAAAAAAAAAATAAAAGCTCCTTCCCATCACCATCCAGCACATTATTTAGTGAGACTTTTAGCTATAGTCAATGCTTAGAACAAAGAAACATGTTTAGCTACTTGTATAACATATAGTAATTAGATAATTCAGCCATTCATTTTTAAAAATCTTTTTGAGTGTTATTATGGCACAAAGAGGTAATAATGTGCAAAAATTATAAATTTTAAAAAGACAAGAGTATGTTTCTGTTCTTATAGAGCTTAGTAGTCTATTGGGAGAAACATGTTAATCAAGGAATCAGAGAAACTATAATAGCCTGCAAAGGAGAAGCACATGATTTTAAGAACATGACAAGAAGATCTTACCTAATCTGGGAGGTAAGTGAAAGGTTTCCTGAGCAAGTTATGTCTGAGTTAAAATCCGAATAATAGGAACTAACCAAGTAGCTATGGCAGAAGGAAAATGGGGATTTTTGATTGTGAGATAGCATGTTCCAATGACATAACGAAAGCCAGAGTGTCCAGAGCACAGAGAGTAAGGAGACGTTGTCAGGGGCCAAACCATGCAGGATCCTGAGGTGTGACTTCTAGATCTCTGAATCATATGAGCAAGTCCCACGGCATCAGTGTCTCAACTCTGTATTCCAAATAGCACACCATGATAAAATCTTGTCATCCTTTCCACCTATAAAGCTCTGGACCTTGTAATCCAGTTTGGAATCTAGAGATCATTTAGACCATTGGAATCACTATCTATTAATAGCATCAGTTGAGTGACTACTTTGTGAAAATGCCATTCATGCCAACCATGGAATGATGGACACCTCTTACTCATTATGGCTTCTAGTTACTTGCTGGGGACTCTGGGAACTCCTATTAGCGTTAGCCATTCATACTATTTGGGTATAATCATGGGGCTGAACAAATTATTCTACCTGTTCTTCTGATATGGGGCTACCTCTGTTACTATCTGCCACAACTGATTAATTAGCTTTGGAGATACCACGCTCATAGCCTTCTCATCCTGGTAGTTATGCTGTCAAAAGATACCACTTTATTTCCTGCTCTGGACTTTCACTCTTCTCCCAAAGAGTCATCATGACGTATAACTTTCTGGATCCCAGGAGTCAGTTCATTTTCTTTTACTGTCTGCCCTTTTAAATGTCCTTCAAATAAAAGCACATCTGGCTCTGCTTATAATCTTTAATCCCAATTGACAGAATATTCTAATAGGATGTGTGAGAAATACTTAAAATGCTGTGATTCTTGTCAGCAGAATAGTTGGAACATCTTGAAAGTCCCTGGGGTTTTGCTATAGCGGTGCAATCCCCCATTCCATCCTTAATATCAGGCTTTATCGTAACCATGATTTCTATTTCTAATATCTCTGTTTTCTCCTCTACAATCCTAGGACATGCAATAGAATTTTGTGGTGGAATGTCGGCATGGCCAATATTTTCCATCTCAAGGATCATTATTAATGTGGTCCCTTCTTCCTTTGAAGCTATAATCTGTCATGCACGTAGATCTTTACAATCAATTTCAGTGTCCTGACCATATGTTGACAGATAACTACCAGACTACCTTTTACATGAATGGTTTCTCCTTGAACTATTTCTAGTTTGTCTAGCCTCCGGGGATGCTGAATATTTTTAAGTATAAAATTATTCAAACACTTGTTAAAAGGGTAAGGAAGACTTAATGTAGGACTATTGAGATGGATGTCAAGACTGGTGCAATAAGGGATACAGCAGGGAGAACACAGCAGGGAGAATACAGCAGGGAGAACACAGCAGGGAGAACACAGCAGGGAGAACACAGCAGGGAGAATACAGCAGGGAGAACACAGCAGGGAGAGTGGGAATTTTTAGCCAAGAAGAACAGTGAGGGGTCAGTGGATGGAAAAGGCTAAGAGGAGACATCAAGGTTAGGGGGATTCTTGCGAAACTGACTTAACAGGGTTCTTGCTGAAGTGAGGCCAGGGTGGTCATATATCAAGGATGGGATTCTCACTAAAATGATTTAGTAGGAGTCTTGCTACAACTGGACTAGGGCTAATGATGAATCCTAATAAAAAAGAGACTCAGAGGAGCCTGTCAAAAGTTTGATCAAATAGAGAGACTTTGTCCATGTATAATACGTTTGGTTTTTTTCTTAGTCCTATTCCTTGTCTTTCCCAAATTGATGGCTCTCTGAACTAAATATGGTATATAGTTAAAGTTAGGGACTTTGGAATCAAAAAAGACCAGGGATCAAAACACATATCCACCATTTGTTAGGCCACCATGGACAGGCTACTACTGTAAACTGGATATAAAATAGTATCTAACATACAAGGGTGTTAAGTTCTACAGTATGTGCAGTAGAAGAGATGTTTAAGATAAAATGCATGTAACTCTCTTATTCCATTGATCGGCACACAGTAAACACACAATAAATAATACCCTTTTATCCATATCATCATATAAGCTCTCCCGCTACTTGAATATAAACTTTTTAAAGACAAGGCTTTGTCCATTTTGATGCCAATGTATTTTCTAAACTTAAAACAATAAACATACTTGTTAAATGAATGAGTATAAAACTCACACACTCACATTTCATCAATATAGAAATTAAAAGGAAGAAAAACTATGGCCATTACTTCCTGTAAGGATCTGCTAGCATTCCACATAATCTGTAGCCTAAAAAGTCATTCTTTACTCATATGCCACCATTACTGGTGTTGTTTTGAATTAAGATGATTCTATGGGAAATCTTTTTAGTTTTGATGAAGCAAGCTACTATGTTAGAAAGATTCATATAATGAGGCCTCAGGGAGGCCTCCGGCCAATAGCCAGCAAGATATGAGGTCCTCAGTCTAACAACCTGCAAGGAACTGAGCTTTGCCAACCATGTGAGTTTGGAAGCAGATTTCCCCCCAGTTGAGCCTTTAGATGAGACCTGGCCATGGCCAACACTTTGAATGCAGCATGGTGAGAAACCATGAAACAAGGATCCCAGTTAACTGATTTTGCCTTATCTCTTGCCTTGCACTAGTTGTGAGATAAAAAACATGTTTTTGTTTTTCTTTTTTTAGGAAATGCTCAATTTGTTTATTAACTTCTTTAAATTATTGAAATTTGATTTGCATGTAACATTATATTAGTTTCAGGTGTACAACATAATGGTTCAATATTCGCATATTTTGCAAAATTATCACCAAATATACACTCCTTTTTGATGAATTCTTTCACCACTGCTAATATTACAGGTTCACAGTCTGTCGGTATAACGACCTTTCCTATTTATTTATGTATTTATTTATTTATTTATATTAAATTTATTGGGGTAACAATTTAAATAGTATTTTATAAATTTCAGGTGTATAACTTTATGACACGATGTGGGTATATTCTATCATGTGCTCACCACCTGAAGTCTAATCTCCTGTCACCATCTATTTGACCCCCTTTTACCCTCTTTGTGCTCCCCTCAACCCCCTTCTTCTTTGGTAATCACCATTCTGTTACCTGTATCCATGAATTTGTTTGTTTTATTTAAACATTTGTTTATTTGAATCCACTAGCCTTGTGATAATTTGTTCAGCAGCAATAGATAATATAGCAGGCTAACCCTAGGCAAAATTGAGAACAAGTTCTTTGTACTAACATGCTCTCTTGCGTCTTCCCCTTCCCTGTACTGACTCTACCTCAAGTCCCATTCTCCATGGCTGGTATATACTGTCAGTAACACATGGTGGGACAGCCTCCTCATCCCTGGAGTGAATTCTGTCCTCAGTAACTAGTAACTTCTCATAGCCATGTCCTGGGTTTGGAACTCTAGGCGTATAGTGGAGAGTAGGTGGTGCTCATAGAGCTGTTGTACCTTTCGCAGAATGAGAAAGGTACATTTCAACATTAAGGAGAATTTTCAGATGAATAAGACATGATACCTTCCATTCAAAAGCTCACTATTGAATGGAGTAAATGGGCTTGAAGGTCATCCATGATCTCTGAATTTTCTGTGTGAACTGTGGCCAATACAGAAACCCCCTTAGCTTCTTCATTTTAGAAGCTTTCCCTGGCTTCCTAACAAGTGACACTGGCTTCATTCTAAGAAAGGATTTCTGGCAACTCACAGCCTTAGTCCTGAAGATTTTTAAAAAATATATAAACGTACCTAAAGTAGCTTTTCTCTGTTGTTACTGAGTAAGACTCTTCTGATTCTCTGTGATGTACATGATATGACCTTTTTATTCATTCTCATTTCTGATATAGGGCAAGAGGCTGAGTTCCTTGAGTCCAGGGACCACGCGTTTTTCTTCCCATTATCCCTGGTGATTATCCTTGTGCCTGAAACGTGATAGGTGCAAATGCATTTGCTGCATGAGTGAATAACAAGTTGGAGTGATTATGCATACGCTTCCTACACTCATCTGTTCACCCGTTTATAATTTAATGCTGGTTGAATGTAAACATGCTATAAGTGATTGTGCTTTATCGCTAACTCCTGCTTGGTTATAGATTTTGGCACACTTATATTCCCTAATTATTTTTAACCACTACCCGTTTAAAATCAGCATATATTTATCTCATTAGCTTCATCTTTGGTTATACCTTTGAAAACCTCTTGCTGGTATTCTCCTTCTGGCAGCTGGCTCTTCACCTGATTACAGAGCTACATTTTTTGCTCTGACCCACTTTTTTCTCCCAGAAGAGTCAGCACATCTTGTTACCTCGAGTTACTCCCCTGACTTAGAGGAGCCTGGCATGTGTAATTAACTCCCACAGCCCTCTTACCTTCCAGCCAGTTCTCTTCTCAGGTTCCATCACCTCCTTGTTCTCCCAGCCCTCTCTCTGCCTCTAGATGCACTACCACTGTATGATCATCCACCTCCTTTTCCTTCTTCCTACAACTGCCCTCAGGCTGGTTTGGGGGCTTCTCCCAAAAGTGATGGGCAGGTAGAAATGGCTTCAACTAACTGACTAAGCATAGTGGCTAAAATCAGGGACATTGGAATCAGATTGTCCTAGATATAAATCCTGATTACTTGTAAGTTATAACCATAAGCAATTTGCTTAATCTCTCTTTTTTTTTTCATCTGTAAAATGAAGACGATAATGCTTTATTTTTGTTTTTTGGCCCCAAGTTCCCATTTCTCACATTAAACTTACAGAAATGTCCTTTTAATTTCATCTTTTTATTGTTTCAGAATTACATACACTCTTGGATTTGCATTTCACTCTGACTCGTTCCCTTAATCACTCACACATTAAATAAAATTTTAGTCAGTGCCTATATATGGCAGATCCTATGACAAACACCATGGGTAAAAAGACGAATAAGATATTATTCCTGTCTTTAAAGTACTTACAGACTAGAGTGGAAGGAATTAAATTGTATACAATACCATAAATTAAGAAATAAAGTGCGCCAAGAGCTTGAGAAGAAAGAGGTGGGAACAGTTAGGAATGAAGGGCTTCCCAAAGGAGATGGCAGTTGAAGTAGACCTTGAAAAATGAGTAGAGATTTAGAAGTAAAAAAGCAGTAGAGACGATAGTCTAGAGAAAACAGAATTTGCTTTAACTTGCTAATGTTTTTAGCTTCTTTTATTAGAAACTGAAGTTAGAAGCCAATAATTTTTCTCATATAAGCATTGTAATGTATAAATTTTCATCTATCTGAGCTGCAGCTCACAAATTCTTCTATGCTGTATTTTCATTATTGAATTCAAAATATTTTCTAGTTTCCATTTTGATTTCTTCTTTGTTTCATAGTTCAGTAGAAGTCTGTTTAATTTCCAAATTTGAGTGACTTTGCCCTCTATGTTACTGTTATTGATTTCTAAAATTCAGTTATTTTTGTGGTCAGAGAACACATTTTGTGAAATTTGTTTTGAAATTTCTTAAGCTATTTTATGGCATGGTATATGGTTTACCTTTGGCGAATGTTTCACATGTATGTGGAGCAAAATACGTATTTTTCATTATTGGGCGTAATGTTCTGTATACATCAGGAAAGTCAAGTTAGTTGGCAATGTTCATTCTTATATCCTTATTGATTTTTCTAGTTTTTGCAATTACCAAGAGGATGGATTACTATTTCCAACTGTGATTGTGAATTTATTAATTTCTCCCTTTATATTTCAGTTATTGCTTTACGTATTTTGAAGGTCTGTCATTAGATGCATACATATTAAGATTTTTCTGTCTTTTTGATCCGTTCATTAGTACAAAATGTCCTTCCTTAACTCTCAATACTTTCTGTCTTGAAGACTACTTTGTCTGAAATCAGTATAGCAGGTCCTTGAATAATGTTGTTTTGTTTAAGGTCCTTTCATTATAATGTCATCCTGTCATCTGTGACCCTGAACTGAAATCAGCGAGTTGGAAAATAATTAGTTGACTTGTTTTGATTAATGTTTCTTAAGTGTATGTATAGCTCATATTAATTTCAGTGTTTAATATTAGAAGTGATTTGGGCCTTTAGAAGTTTGGTGGTGTTTTTTGTGACTGGAAATACACTTTTGGAACTTAACTATTGGTTATATCAATTAGCCTATGGCAAAATTGATTTTGTTACACATTGCTTCGCTTGAAGTCTCAATTTCCAAGAACTTATTGAAGACATTAAGTGAAAACTTATTGTTTATGCTTACTGTTTGCACAGTATACTTTTCTGCCCCCATTTATTTATTACTACTTACCTTTGTGTTTTCTGTTTAAAATCTATCTCTTGCGGAGGAGATAGTTGAATCTTGCCTTTTTATCCTGTCTGACAATTACTGCTTTTTATTGTCGTATTTAGATTATTTACATTTATTGTATTTATTCTTATACCTGGGGAAAAGTTTACTGTCTCTATTAGTTTTCTATTTATCACATATATTTTCCCTCCTCTGTTGTTGTCCTGTTTTCATTCAGATTAATCAAATTTTAATATGTTTTACTATTATCATTTGTTTACTAGCTTTTTGATTATAGTTTGCTGACCTTTTTTCTAGTGGTTGCTTTTGGAATTGTAATATTCATCCTTAGCTGTCACAGTCTACTTACTTATGGTTAATATTATGTCACTTCACAGACAATGTATACACCATATAAAATTACATTTCCACTTCTCTTGTCATATATTTTGGTTCTAGAAACATTAAAAATTCCACCATACAATATTATTACTTTTGCTTTACATAAACAAGTGCCTTGCAAAGAAATTAATAGCAGGAAATAGATGGCATTTTATATTTACCTACGTAATAAAAATGTCCATTTCTCTTTATTTCATCCTGATTTTCCATCTGATATCATTTCCTTTCAGCCTGAAGATCTTTAACTTTTCTCATAATGGGATAGTCTGCTAGTGACCAATTTCCTCTAGGTTTGTTCATCTGAATAAGTCTTTATTTTTTTCATCTTTTTTTTCAGTTTTCTTATTGACAGATTTATTGTTACATGCATAAAAGTCATTCTTTTAATTGTATAATTTGATATATTTTTATCAAAATATACAGTCCTGTATCCATCACAGCAAATAGACAGAATATTCGTTATTCCCAAATAGTTCTCTCATACATCTTCTAACTCTGTCCCCTTCTCCCTCCCTACCCTCTAACAGCTGGCCTATTTTCTGTCCCTGAAGTTTTTTTTATTCCACAATGTTACATAAATGGAATCACATAGTGTATAAGATTGTGTATCTGTCTCCTTTCACTTGGCATATTTTTTAGTTCATCTATGTATTGCATATATCAATAGTTTATTTTTATTGTTGAATAGTATTCCATTGTATGGATTTACCACAATTTGTTTATCCATTCATTAATTGTAGGTATTTGAATTATTTCTGGTGTTTGACTATTCTAAAAAAAGCAGCCATAAACATTTGCACATAAATTATATTCAATTTATATGCAAATTGTATGCAATATATACATTTTGCAAAGTAATAATATATGCAATGTAATAATATATGCAATGTAATAATATGTGCAATGTAAATATTGCCTACAAGTTACATGCAATATTTACATTTATCTTGGTAAGGATCTAGGAGTGAATTTGCTAAGTCATATGGGAAGGTATGTTTAACTCTATAAGAAACTGCCAAAACTTTGCAAAATATCTGTAACATTTTCAATTTCCACAAGCATATTTTGAGGGTTCAAATTCCTGCAGGAACAAGTAAGCTTGGCTTGGTTTCAACCATATGTGCACACCTTGGTCAAGAGAGAGTAGCATTTTTTAAAAAATAATTCCACATAGTTAGAATCAATGAAAAGGCAGTCATTTTTAAAATGAAAATAAGATCCTGTCAATAGAAGAATGACTGCTGAGATGATGAAAATCATGATATTTTCTGCAACATAAATCACTTAAAAATGCTGCAGAAGTAGAAAGACTGTTGGATCACTGGCTTTGACTTTGATACTGCTCCTCGCCTTGCCGGTTATCTTTTGCATGAGCTTCTACTCCACATTTGAGTTCTCTATGTAACATTTCTCTCACTTGTAATGCTAAAGGAATGGAATGGGTAATCTTGATGCTATCACAGCCATTTTGAGTTTATATGAGTAATCCAAGCCACACAACATCAATTAAACATGTACTGAATGAACAAATTTAGAAGAAGTTCTTTTCTTGTCTATTTGCATACCTCTTGGTGTATTGCTACTTTTAAATTGGATAAAGAACTGTCTTCTCTGTTAGTTTTAATAATATTTAAAGCTATTATAAAGCTTTAAGGTTGGACACATGATTGTGGTGTGTGTGTGTGTGTGTGTGTGTGTGTGTGTGTGTATGTGTGTGTGTGTGTAGCACTTAAAAATAATTGGCAAATGATTTACATAGATTGGATTAGTAGCTATAGTGCCAATCCGGAGTGTATAAAATATTGTTAACAGAGCTGACATTCTGAAGCACAAGTGAAAGCTGCTGTATTCCGAATCCTATTCACCAAGCAGCCTTGATCCCTATTTGCTTGATTTCCAAAGTAGCAGTGGGTACAAATGCTCTGGGAATCCCATGATAATCCAGCAATTGTTGTTCTTTAATCCTTTAAAAATGTTTTATGCCACTCCATAAAAAAAATTACTTTATAGAAAACAAAACATTCTTTTTTCAGGGAAAAATGTCCCTGTTAAAAAGTTTGCATACTTTCCCATAGTCATTTGTTGCTAAAGGCAATAATAACAATAAAAAGCCAACCTTCAACATTTGCTAAAGTGGAGTCAACAGACTCCATGTAACACACTGGAAATTAGTAAACCAAGCTGGTTAAAAGCTGTATTACAAAAAAATCTGAATGAATAAGATGTATAAGCAATATTTTTATTTCCCACATTTCAAAGATTCATCTGTCTGTTTTCTCTGTCCTGTCCTATCAGATCAAAGAACCTTGGCATGGCTATCTAGTAATTTCCCACTCAAATGTGAGTATCTGGAACAGCATTACTTCACACTAGAATAGTTTTAAATCTAGTTAACATTTGTGAAATAGAAGATTTTATGATACTATTTTAGAAACTTAATAGCAAGTAGTGAGTCTTTTTTTTAAGGTACCAGGGACAGCGATAAGCAGAACGGAGGGATTTTATTGTTGCCCTGATATTACACTACCCTATTTCTAGGGTAGCCTAAAGGTGAATGTACCTTTGTCATATTTGTGTGTATTAATTAGGATTCTTTCTCCTATGATAGTGAGAGAAAATGACAGAAACTAGCTCAAGCTAGCTTGAAATGAAAAAGGAATTTATTGGCTAACAAAACTTGGAAATTTGAAATTAGGAAATAGCTTTAGACCCAGTCCCTAAAACCATATTTTTAGGATACTATCTTCCTTTTCATAGCATTACTTTTCTTTGTGTGGTTCCATGCTTGGGCACAGTGTCTTGAGGAAAAAAAAAGAAGAAAAGAAAAAAAAGGAGCTGCATATGGTGGTCAGCAGCTCTCTCCAGCCAGATGGGTATGTTAGTTGGTCTCACCTGAGTCACTTGCCGCCCTTGATTCGGGGTTGAATTCAGCCCCTCTGTAACCATAGGTATGATGTAAATGCTGCGAACAAACAGTTCAAGTTTATACCACCATGGAGCTTATGTCCTTGCCACAGATTGGGAATATAGAGCTGTCTGTTATTAATAATGGGAATTTCTTATAGTTGAATTGCACTTGATGTTTTTTCTTAGTCTTCTATGAGTCTTCAGATATTTCACAATAACCATCTTTTTTCTAATGGTAAGTTGCATAATTTTCCACATTTCTGTTTTTAATTGGAATGGGTCTTTGATGTGTTTATCCATTGTGATTATGTTTTCTGTTCCAAAATTATTATCATCGAGGATGTTCTTCTAGTCTATGATACCTACAACTGAGAAAATACAGTTCTTTTATGAAGACAGGAAAGTTATGAAACAACCTCTAGCTTGTATGAGTCATACTTCAAATCAAAGAAAATTACCCTTTTGTGTAGCTAAGAGACATGACTTAATAAAAAGTTAATGAATTTTCAGGTAGATTTATCACTGTGCAAACTACGAGTAGTTTGAGCTCAGTTAATCATTTTGGGGAACTAAATGAACACTAACATATCTCTGTTATGAATGCTAAAAAAAATACTATAGCTTTAATGAGTAAATTAAACTTCTAGAAGTGCATACTATATTTCCCAATAGTTGTTCAAAGACTTTGATTTAGGTTTCTCATTTCCACATAAAAAGACTTTCTTCAAATTCGGGGCAGCTCAGTATGTTGATGTATACCCTCAGTCCACTATTGAGACCTACTTTGAAACTCTACTTATAATGTGCGTAATCTCATACCTGCCAAGTGGTAAATTATCGTGATATGTTAACTGATCCTAACCAGTCTTTCCACACTGGAAATCAAAAGATAAAACTGACCCAGAATTAAAATATCTGGTGGGGACTGTGTGCACTTTTTTAATACTGATAGTAAGCAGTCCTATGTATGTTTCTGTTAGGGGTGCTTTTCTTCTTTTTATTTACCTACTAAACTTCTGTTCCCTATTTCAGGGCCCTGCTTGAATTCTACCTTTTTTTCTGTACTTAAGTAAACGAGTTTTAGTTTTCTTTTCCTCTATGTTTCAAAGCTCATTCATTTACAATGACTGGGTACCTGTTAGGGTTTAGTCTTTAAGGCATTGAGTTTATAAACATCCAGTGCCTCTAAGAGACATGCAGGAGAGTAGAAAGGGAACAGTATGTATGTAAATTCAATGAAGTATGTTAGTTGCCATAAAGATATTTGCTAGGTACAGTAAGGAATCCTATCAAACGTAGTGTGTTAATGTATTAAAAGCCCTTTCAGTGTGAAATCTCTGCTTAATTAAGAAATGGTGAGTTTGGTCTGTTCCCCGTTTGACCATTTAAAAACTGAGGTTATTGAGAAGTTAGATAACATGCCCATCATCGTAGTCTGGGAAAAAGACTTTTGAATATTATTTCTATTGCATATGCCTATTGCATAAGCTCTCCTACTAAATTGCAACCTTCTCAATATCAAGTTTGTATTTCTAGAAATTAGTATTGTGCCTAATATGGAGTAACACTCAAGAATTGTTTGTTTAATTAAAAGGGTTATGTTTTCCTTCCACATATATTTTCAAGCTGCATTTAAGCTGTCTCTGTTCAGCTTGCCAGTGCCGAAGATGAGCCAAATGCTACAGACCCAGTCATACCATATGAACCCAGATGAACTATATGGGAACTCGAGCTCTTCAATGTGGGCCTAGTATGAGCATCAGCATAGACAAAGATCAGCTTTCATTGCATTTTAAAGCAATTATTTTTTATAGTAGTATATGTCTTAGAAAGCTGCATTTTGAAAGCCAATAGTTATTTCATAGATCTTAACCAAAACAAAAATCAGCTGATGGTTTTTCTTATTAGGGTGTGCATTTTTTCTTTTAGATAAGCTAATGTATTCCAAACGTAACCTACTTCAAATCATTAAAAGATTCAAGTTTCCCTAGAACATGTAAAATCATTTCAGAAGTGAAATGCTTTTGCACAGAATCCGAATTACGAAGCAAAATTAAAACCCGAATGGAGACTTAGCTTGCAAATTTAAACCTGTTGAGTTTTCCTGATTTGATTCTGGGCAACTGTGTCCTATTTGGAGAGCTTGTCAAATAATTAACGTTTTGGATGCCCTGTAGTTTACCAACTCATGGATTAAAAGCACAAATGGAAAACTGAGGTCAATTTTGAATCTGCCAATGTTGTGTGTGATGTCGAAACCCATTTGTCCTCTTTTTACCAATTTTTTCATCCAGGAAATGGCTGTTAATGTGATTATGTCCCTTTCCGCCCAGTGGTGCCAGTAGAAATTACTTAAACGTGCTTAGAAATATAATATATTGCATACTTGTAATTTCATGAAGAATTAATGGAGATGTTATTTTGTAACTTTTGGAGACCAAAGTCCTGGAAGAGTATCTCGGATATGCAGAGACAAGAACTTGGGTTCTTTGTTTCTGTTCTCTTGAATCTTCATAGAATTCCGCTGACATATTAGAAAAATAGCACTTCATGTCACTTGTATTCTAGAAACAATTTGACTGTTTTCCTCGTTCTAGCTCTTGGCAGTGGATTAAATGAACTAATCTAGTATGCTTGGCAAAATGTCTTTGAGTCAGGTTTTCTTTTTTTGGCAGCTACTATAAACATAGTTTGTAAAAATTGTTTCTAAGAATTTTAAGTTACTCATTTTGTGTTGGTCAGAACTTTTGTACCATGATATTTCTTGATCCTGTCCCAAACCAATGATCTTATAAAACAGCAAACTGAATTAAAACACACGTCAAATGCTGTTACTTTGAACTGCTCAAAGTAATGAAGTAACTGGAAATTGTGTATTTTGGAAATAATTGCTGATTGAACCAGTTTGGTACACAACACCATTATTTGAGTGTTTTGCATTTTGTGAAACATCAAACCCATTTAGAATTTCCCAGTCATCTGCAGTCCTTTATTACTCTGTGTTAGAAATCCTACTGTGAGCCTCAGAGACTCATGCTGTCTTCACCGTCGTTAACGTGGCCTAACCCCATGATGTTGGATTGACATAGAGGAGTTGGTTTTTTTTTGCTTATGGCCATTGCTTTAACTTTCACAGGCTGTGCATTAATAGTCTCGTGGGAAATTCCCAGTCTTTCTTTGTTATTTGTGTTCTGATTTTCTTCCCCTGACTTCAGGGGAATCGGTCAATGCTAGAAGAATAGTGGGCTAATTTTCTTTTCTCATCTCTTTACTTTTGAAATGTGGGGGAAGAAGCAAGAACTTTCAACTGATCTTGAAATTATAGTTTAAACATTAGAGGAAATTACAAATCGGATCTGATCTTTCTCTGGCCATCGCATGGAGTGTGGTGTCAGGGGCAGCTGCAGGGCCGACACTCCTGATGGCCTGTCACTCTTGTTTCTTCAGCTGCCCTGAAGGAGGTTAGCCAGGATGTCAGTGGGATAGAGGATCTCTGAGGGAGGGAGGTGTCCACAGACTGGAAGCTTTTGACTGGAATCCTCATTGCTGCGAATCTAGTGCTTTTTTTATTTTTTAATTTTTTTTTAAATCCCCATCACCTGTGAGCCAAAAGAGGGCAGTTCTCATTCCAAGCTCTTGATGTCTGTCTATTGCTTCTTTCTGTCTTTCCCTCCCAGGGATCGAATGCTGTCCTTTAAGTCCTTGGGTCTTCAACAGGGAGGACATTTCAGAGTGAAAGCTGTATTTGCTTGTGGTAAATCATAATGTAGTTGCTTGGTGATACTTAGTTAGATACAGGCATGAAATATTTAATAATATGTTTGGGGTCGTTGCCTTTTTATTAGTTTTAGGCCTCCATCTTGAATACTAGTCCTGGACTAACCTTTTTTTTCCAGCTCTAAGTTTTGGGAAGAGAGGTCTTATTTTCAGACTTAGGTATCCGCTTTTCGGTGAGATAAAAGCTGCTATCCCACTGAGAGTAGCCACTAAATCTGCTGTCTACATTTTCTGATTAGCCTTCTACTACTCAGCCTCTGTGCCAACTAACAGAGTTGAGGTTCTTTTCCCTTCGGCTTGATCTTCCTATTTCCTATTTATTGCCTCCTGGGTTTGGTTTTATCATTTCTCTGGTGGGCAGTTTCTCTAGCCTACTTCCAGTGAGCTCATTCTGCCTTCTTTCTTCTTCTTTTTTTCCCCCAAACCCACAACTCCATTAAAAAGCTTTTAGTTCTTTTGAATTACATCTATCTGCCTCTACCCATCAACCCCCAGGTCATTTAAACCACCTGTAACTTGAGCATGTTAAAAGCAAACACTGGTTTTACCTGCCCTGTATTATTTTTTATCATTGCATTTTATCATGCTAACTTTGATCCACCCCTTAAGCCACAATCTTCTTTTCAGAGAGAAAGAAATATTTTTTTTGTGTGAAAATAAGCAGTAGAGACCAAGAGGAGGGAGGGAGGGAGAGAGAGACTCCCCTCTGGACCCTGAAAGATACTGCAGCTTAAGAAGATCATTCTATATTTATCATATAATATTTTCCCCTTATGAATTTGTTCCACTTGTAAGAATACTCATTGTTTCCAGAAAGCACCAGAGTAAATGCACAGACTCCCTCCAAAGTGAAATATATTAAAAACCCTATCCTTACACCAAAGCTTGAGAAAACAGGAAGATGCCAGTCTCTAATGAGTTCAGGACCAACATATTTTGGGGTCCAAAAAGTGTACCTAATATCAGGCCACTTCTAATTAGAATTGAGACTCGAATAAGTATTAACCTGATGTTCTAGACAGAATAGGTTTATAGTGACCCAAAGACTTAGTTTTGCCTGTTGAATTCTTACTAACTGTTGGTTGTAATAAGTCCCCAACTATTGATATTCCTTTTCAAATGGGGCTCATTTAACTCATAAAATGCCCCCCAAAATTCACATCTCTCTGATACAGTAACCATTGCCTCAGGATTTTGTGAACTAGAGTTTGCAATTGATTAATAAGCAATCAGGTTGATGGACATCATTCCACCCAATTATACATGGTTCAAATATTATTAATCTTGCTCTATTGCTAATAGCGGGCTTTCTCAACAAAGTGGGGGAGTGACTCAGTCCTGGGTGAGGGTCTGTCCTTGCTCACAGCCACTTTGTGGCCCCAGCTGCCTTTATTTCCGATGTTGACAAACCTGCCCTCTGCAGGCAGGATCGCCATGGAAGCAGCTCAAACCCAGTGCTGTGCAGCTAACACAGCTTAGCCTCTTCCAACTGAGATATGTAGCAGTACTAGGACCAAGAAATGGCCTTTTCAGTGGGTTACATTTGTTAAGGGGCACACCTGTGCATGCCTGCTTCCTATGTTTGCACATTCATTGACATGTAAAAAAACAAGCGGTTGAGCATATTAAAAGGAGGTTGGTGAGTGTACGCATGGTTTCTGACTTTTAAGCATTTGTTTTTCTCTCTAACTCTAAAAATAATATCTTCACTGACAGAAAATATGGTGTGTGCAGAAATTATCTAACTTTAGTATCTGTCTGTCCCTATCTGTTCCGTTAGTGATAGAGTTTTTAAATTTGGGCTTATAATGTATATTCAGTTTTATATACTGTTTCTAACTTACAGAGTGAACAATTTTCCCATCATGAAATGTATTCTAAAACTTGATTTTATTTTATTTATTTTATTTATTTTTTTAATTAATTTATTTATTAGTTTCAGGTGTACAAGACAAGGTAATACTTAGACGTTCATCATTTATATCCCTCACACTGTGAACCCCCCTCCCCCCATCCACTATCCCTCTGACCTCACACTGAACCATCACATTATATATATAAAATTATAGTTGGCATTCATTAATGTTTAGCTTCTGGTGTACAATGCCATGATCAGGCATCCACAGTATCCCTGAGGTGGTCTCCCAAATAGGACGCATGTCCATCGGATACCCAACAAAATCTTTACAACATTATTGAATACCTTCCCCAAATTAATTTTCAAAAAAAACCCTGAGGCCATCTTGTGGTTACCAGCTGCTTCCAAATCCCTTCACCTTTTCCCTTATCCCCAACACCCCCCCACACACCCATCTAACAACTCTCGGTTTTTTCTTTGTGTCCCCAAAACTGACTCTGATCAGTTCATTCACATAGTCTTTTCTTTAGATTCCGCATATAAGTGAGATCATATGGTACTTGTCTTTCTCTTTCTGACTTATTTCACTTAACATAATGTTCTCTAGATCCATCCATGTTGTAGCAAATGATAAGATTTCTTTCTTCTTTATGGCTGCGTAATACTCCATTGTATAAATGTACCACAGCTTCTTAATCCAGTCATCTACTGATGGGCATTTCGGTTGTTTCCATGTCTTAGCTATTGTGTAAAGTGCTGCAATAAACATAGGAGTGCATACAGATTTTTGAATTGGAGTTTTGGATTTCTCCGGGTAGATGCCTAGGAGTGGAATTACTGGATCATAGGGTAGTTCCATTTTCAGATTCCTGAGATACCTCCATACTGTAAAACTTGATTTTAATAACGTGTTCATTCTTTATTCCACATTTAGGTGAAAAGTCAGTGAACCCAGAGGTAGCAATAGTGTTTAGCGAAATAGAAAGAGTATATAAAGCTTGTAAAATGTTGAATCGCAGCCCTCCTGCTTATTCTGTTTTAGTCTCTATTATATTTTAAAGTTTCCTTTTATGACCTTCCTTGGATCTTTCCTATATGACCTTTTGATGTCTTTAATTTCCCTGTTGCGTCCTTGTTTTTTTCTCTTTCTACAATCTAAGTTTAATTATGGAAACGTGCCAGCCAGAAATGTAAATAGCACAAATATATATAAAATATCTTGTGGTAGCCAAGGGAATGGGCTGTACAGTCAGACACTGTGGCTCTGACTCTTCGCTCTCTTGTTGTGGAAAAGCGGCGAGGACCGAGAGACTCAGGTGGCAGGCAGAGATCAGGGAGAACACAGCTTTATTACGCTGGCGGGCTCAGGGGATTGTTCCCAAAGACTGAGCACTTACCGGGGTCGGGTGCTTTGTTTTATAGGGTTTTCTGACTTTTAAGGTATCCAGGTTTGGGGGGATTTGCACCATTGCTATTGCGATGCTAGGGATTGGTTAAATCTGGCTGGGGTGCCGGGGAGGTCCGTCCCTAACAGCTGTGATTGCTCAACATTGTTTTGACAAGAAAGCCTCTAACTGCTGTGTTTGCAGGAAATTGCTCCAATAAGGTATCGGAGGAGGAGGGGGATGGAGCTCCTAGCGGTGCCCGCCGGAAAAAACATCCTGACACTCTTAACATTTACCAGCTCAGTGGATATTGTGGGCTAGGTAACTAATCATTTCGATGCATTTTCATCATTTCTAAAATGGGGAGGATGGCATTTCCTAGAGGAATTACATGCCCAATAAGCATTAGTTACTATTATTATCTTTTATTATTATATATTATTATACTATTATAAAATGACATCATTACATTAAGGTAATACTTTTTCTGTGTGATAGAAAATATACCATTTTCTCAGTTTTCTTTGGAGATTATAGTTTTCTATGTGTATAATGCATGGCTTGTGACTAACATTTGAGGACATTCCAAAAAAATTGATGTTACAGACTCTGCTTCTCAAAATCTTGCTCAGAGGTTGAGGATATAAGGCATAGTGATATCAAATCTCTGTAACTTAGTAAATTGAGAAATACCTGTGAAGAAATGTCCAAAATAATACCATATGAAAGGAAAGAGAAGAGGGTCCAATGCAACTCTATCCTGTACTCAAATTTATCCTAGGAAATTAATCAGCAGAGGCTATTTTTTCTTGTTGTTGTTGTTAGCTTGCTTGCTACATGCTTACATGTGTTGAGCCCTGTGCAAAACCACTGATTGACAGATCTCATTCCTGATCTGTTTGACCTTATTCAACTTGGTGGCCTCCAGCTTATCCAATCTTTTTAAAATTGAAGGTGTGACCCCCACCTGTGGGTTACAGTCTATTATTATATTTTTCCTGCAGTATAAATTTAAATAAGACCTTTACCCACCTTAGAACATTAGTTTCTTTAGGGACTTCTATAATAGGACCTAGTAAAAGACAACTTTTTTGACCCATTAGATATTGAAAAATTGTTCAGCTATGTTATACTCAATATCATTTATCTAGGTTTTGTTTATAATAAAACTTCTAAACATCTATGAATTCATTTTCTTTTTATTTTGGCATTGAAAGATTTTGCTTTCAAATCTTATGTACTATCAGGAAGGAAATTTGCAAAGATATTTAAATCTCTCCTTTTATAAAGTATCTCTTAGAATTTGGGATTTTTTGCCATTTTTGAATAACCTGCAGAAACTTAGTTTGCATACTCGTAAAAGTTGTTAAAGTCCCACTTGGCATAAAGAGTTATCTCTCTCTCTCTCTCTCTCTCTGTGTATATATATATATATATATATATATATATATATATATATATATATTTCAATGAATATATATATTTTCATATTTACAAAGTATCTTCACTTGAAAATATATTGACTTTTTATAATTTGTTTAACTGACAAGAATTTAACTTAGATTAATGCTAGGGTATTAAGTTTCATCAGTGTAAGTTAATGGCAGGTCATACTTACAGTGATTTGGCTCTCCCACTGAACTTGTAACGACCAGAATTATAAAATATTAGTTATAATCCTATCTGTCATAGAATTGTTTTTGTAATCCAGAAATTGTGATATTACACCCATCAGACAAAAGGAGGTATTTGTAGGAAGTATGATTTGATAATAATAAAATTTGAATAAAATGTACCCTGTCTTTATTATGCCACCAAAAATGACATCTTCAGCTAATATATATTTGGCATACAGTGGAATCAAATATTAAGTAAAAATGTACACATTTCAGGCATTAAAAGTAACTTTGAAACTTTGATTTTTATGTCCATTTTTGTATTGTATCTACATCCTGTTTGTGTTTTTTTGAATATGAATGTTCAGTATTTTGTAAAATGTCCAAAACAACACGTTTATGTTTATATACATACACAGTTGCAAATATGTGATAGATTATTAAAATATCATTTTTAAAATTTGTAGCTGATAAAATAATAACTTTTATCCAAAAAGAAATAGGGTCATTAAATTATTATATTATAAATGTTACTGAAATGAAATCTATTAGTCCTAAGGACACTATTTTTAGATTAAACCGTTGATTTTTGAAGTGAAGTCCTTTTTCAATGTCTTTTGTTACTACGCAGCAGGATGTCTCACTAAACAGGCACATATGGGCTGAGTAGCAAAGCTTTGCTGACAGCCATTTTTTACTTTATGTTGTGTATTTTCTCTGAATAGTGTGCCATTTTGGTGAGTGAAAAAAAAGTTATGGTAGTGTTCAATCATTGTTGCAGAATGACATTTGTATACATCATAAGAGCATGAGGTCTTTATAAAATTATACCTTAGGTACATTATAGGTACTACTTCACACCTACAGTGCAAATTTTCTGAGCTATATAGAGCTGAGGCCATTATGAAGATTTAGAAGCAAAAAGAAAATCATTTGTACCTCACAGGTACAATATATCTACAGTTTGTAGTCGCAATGTGCAAAACCTTATAACTCTAACTTTGAACCACTTAGAATTTGTCAAAGTCATAAAATAAAATTCAAACAGTCTTATTTTTCAAGGTTCTTTCCAAGCTATGTAAATATTGAGGTCATTGGTATTTTTTTTCTAAATAAGAATTTAAACTAAATATTGTAATAGGAAAGTGTTTTTAAAATAAATTTTGAACCTCATGACATCTCCTTGTATTTTCCAAGACGGAATAATGAAATTTTCTTTCCTTTACGCATTTGGGTAATTGCATTTGTCCAGTCTAGAATGCATTCATTGATTTAGGGGAATAGCAGAAATTATCATGACCTTTAGTTTTCACGCACAGTTTTCAGTTATAACATAGAAACTTATAAGCACCTTATCGAAGCAGTGGAAATCATTTCTCATATAACTTGCCAGAGGTAAAGAATGACAGATTCATTTATACTAGGAATCATTAGGAAAATGATACTTTACTTTCTATATCATATGACAGGGGATTTTAATTTAGTCAATAAAGTATAGATTGTACATTGTATACATTGCATAAATTCTTTATTTACAAATATATTAGGACAAAATTATGTGTGCTGTACTTGTGCTAGAGATAAAAAGAATGTATAAGAAATGTTCTTTGTTCTCAACAAACTCATAATATAATGAAAGAGAAATTATTAGTAAATGATATAAGTGGTATAGTACTATGTAGAGTATATTATGCAAAAGTAATAATCACTGATTCCTTGTATTTCTATAATTTTTCCAAAGGATCAATTGGTCTTAATAAAAATTTATATAAATATTTAAATTGATATATTACTCATACTTTATGAACTAGAAATATACAAGTGAAATGAAATTATTTTTTTTACTCAGGGTCGGTCACATAGTAACTAACAAACCAAGTTACCAATGAATTAATCTAAATTAAACTATCTTCTCTTGGGTTAAAATCATGGCTAGAGTACTACACTTTAGAGTTTGTGATACCTTATTTCAATCTAAACTACTGTTGACCTTTGAGCAATGTGGGAGTGGGGAGAACTGACCTCCCGTTTAGTCAAAAATCCATGTATAAATTCAGGTGACACTTGAACAACTAGGGTTAGAACTGCACAGGTCTATTTATATGAGGATTTTTTTTCGATAAATATACACATCCACACGTTCAACTAACTGCAGATCAAAACATTATTCCCAATCTATGGCCGGGAATCTGTGGATGCGGAAGGCCAACTGTATGCATTGTTCTCACCATCTCACCATTTTATATAGGGGATTTGAGCATCCTCGGATTTTGGTATCTGTTGGGGGTACTGGAACCAATCCCCTGTGGATACAAAGAGATGAATGTAGCTTTCGGGGGGTCAAAAGTTATACCCAGGTTTTTGGCTAGGCAGGGGTGTGAGCCCTTACCACCTTAGTTGTTCAAGGATCAACTGTATTTTTAGTTATTTTGGGGAACCTCCATACTGTTTTTTATACTGGATGTACCATCTTACGTTACCAAAAACAGTGCACAACTGTTCCTTTATTTCTGTCTGTGGCAACATGTATTATTTTCTGGCTGTTTTTTTGTTTTGTTTTGTTTTGATAATGACCACTCTAACAGGTATTAAGTGATATCTCACAGTATTTTTGATTTGTGATTTCCTAATGATTGCTGATGTTGAGCATTTTTTCATATACATATTAGCCATTTGTATGTCATCTTTGGAGAAATATCTGTTCATATCTTTTGTACATTTTAATGGGTTGTTTATTGAGTTGTAGGTATTATATTTTTTGCATATTAAAGCTCTTAGCAATATATGGTTTGCAAATATTTTCTTCCATCCCAATAGGTTGCCTTATCACTTTGTTGACTCCTTTGCTCTGCAGAAGTGATTTCATTTTGCTTTTAATGTCATATCCAAGAAATCATGGCAGCGTTATGTTCAGAACAATGTTTTGAAGCTTTTTCTCTATGTTTTCTTCTAGGAGTTTCGTATTTTTCTGGTCTTATGTTTAAACTGTTAATCCATTTTGAGTTGATTTTTGTGTATGGTATAAGATATGGGTCCAATTTCATTCTCTTTCAATTGAATATCCAGTTTTCCCATCACTATTTATTGAAGAAACTATTTTTTCCCCATGTTATAGTTTTGGCACCCTAGTTGGAGATCATTTGACCAAATGTGCATAGGTATATTTGTGGGCTCTCTATTCTGTTTCGTTGGTGTACATGTCTGTTTTTATGCCAGTGCCACACTCTTTTGGTTGTTGTAGCTTTGTAGTCAGGAGGTATGAGACCTCCAGCTTTCTTGTTCTGTCTCGATTGTTATGGCTATTTGGGGTCCTTTGTGGTTCCCTTTTCTGTCTCTCTGTTGATATTCTCATTTTGCTCATGTATCATTTTCCTGAGCTCTTTAGCATCTTTATGATGATTGCTTTGAATTCTTTATCAGATGTTTCATATACCTTTGTGTTTTAAGGGTCAGTTTCTGAAGGTTTATTTTGTTCCTTTGCTTAGGTGAAGTTTCTTTGTTTCTTCATGTATCTTGTAAGTTTGTGCTGGGATCTACACATTTGAAAAAAGCTCCCTCTTCCAGTTTTAACGGTCAGGCTTCATACAGGACAAGACATTTACCAGTCAGCCCAGAAAGAGATTCTGGGGGTCTGAAGGCTTTTTTATGGATACGTCTTCACTGGACTTGTGCACATAATTTCTCAGTTAGAGGAATGTGTCTATTTTTTTCAGAGCTCATGATCTTTTGTTCCCTCTGGCTTCTGTCTTCAGTACTGCATGTTCTCTGGAGCTACCACAAGTTGCCTAGCACTCTTTTGTTCTTAGTAATTCCTGGGCATCTAGAGTGTGCTGGGTCCCATCTGTGCTCCAAGACAGACAAGGCAGAAACCCATTCCTCAGGCAGCTCCCTGAAAAGCCAGAATACCAGACTCAAACTCTTACACTTCTTCTACCCTGGGAGAAGCTGGGAGTTTGAGGGGGTTTTCGTTTGCTTGTTCCACACACGTGGGTGGAGGGACTAGACCGAGTGAATCCCATGAATTTTCCTGCTGCTATCAGTGTGGCTAGTTTTATTCTCACCTGGGAGTAGGAGCCTTTTAGCTGGTTTCTGGATATTGTACAAAAGGAACTTGTCTGTGTGTTGTTTATTTGGGGTCTCTAGGTGGGAAGGAAGATCTGGTATTTCCTATTTCACTGTCATGTATCAGAAAAACACATCTTTCGATGTTTCTTAAGATGTTAATCAACAGAAATAGTTTGCACATCAGTTCTTATTCTTTCAGGATCATAGACATCAGCTCGGCAGTGTAGTCTGAATCTGAATTAGAGATAGGGCTGTTTAGTTTTGTTTGATAATAGAATAAGAAGACCATTGTTAATAGAATAAGGAGACCTAGTGGATCCCCTGTAAACTGGAGAGCTAGGGCCAGTCATTTAACATCTCTGAAACTATTCTCTCATTTGTACGGTTTGGATAATAGTTAAATGTTCATGAGTACCTTTGAAAGTGCATTGTAATGCCATAAAACACTGAACTAGTGTTATTTATTTTGTGTAATGACTGCAGGATATTTCCTGAAGATGTGGATGTTACTTTTTTCCAACCTAATTCATACAATTGGCACA